>NC_142179.1:33835000-34182500 GCF_026936395.1 Plectropomus leopardus
ACAAGTTTGATAGATGCCTTTTTGGACCAATAATTTGATAGAAATCATGAAAAAACTACCAAGAGACATGTCTCATTAAGATCTAGTCTACGTTAGATCTTAATATCATGGCAGCCACCGGTGTGTAAACTAGACATGGGCCTCCAAAAATGTAAAGTTTTTTAACTTACAGGGATGTGATATTGGTCTGATCTACTTTCAGTAAGGCAGTGTATACTACTTGACCACAGCAGGCTACGTTGTAAACTAAACTACCTCTCTCAGATTAAGGTTAACTACTGTATGGATATCTCTATACCATAACAACATCTTTGAACTTCCCCTGTTGTTAAATATACAGCTGCCAACTCATGCTTTCCGACTGTCCCTCCCAATACTACTCACTACATGCCATAGCGGAAGCCGCAGATGCATTAGTATAGAGTGGTCAGTAAATCAATTAGATAATCAATAGAAAAGAATCAATGATAGCAGTTACAGTGTTTCCCAGTTTGTAGCAAAATGAAAGAACTGCTGGTAGTGTAAATTGCCCCATATGGCACATTACAGTTTTTATTTGCATGAATATATTATACCTCAATTTCCCTCTGCTTGGTCAAGTACTTGGTAGAATACTATAAGAACAATAGACCAATTCTGCTTGAAAATAGATTACATTTGGCTGTCTCTAAACTGATCTGAATAGAATGGGACCTTGTTTAATACAATATTTCTCCATTGTGCATTGCCCATTATCTTCGTTTTGTAAAATCTGTCTGTAATTGAGCTGTCAATGATTCTTCCTCTTTTCTTGATAATTGTCTTAGAAAATACCCATTTGTCGTGGGGAGTTCTCCAGCATATCATGATGACGACAATACACAAGACAATCTACATTCATTCATATGAGATGCACAAACACTGACTGTTGCTCATAAGGGAGTGTGGAGGATGTGCATCACTCAGTCAAAGGATGGAAATCAACCAGCTCAGTCATTCTTTACATTGAATACAAAACAGTTCTTTAATGCCACTTAAACTCACAAGTCTTAACTTGTAGTCTGACACTTTGAACTTCTTTATACTATATTTAGCCGAAGTCAAAAACCTGGGAAGCAGCACTAACTCTCAGCATGTACTTTACAAAGGACTGTATGTGTTTATTCAGTCAATAAGCAGGTTTCCATTAACCCTCATATTAAGCAAACTGAAATTGTGAATACAAAATACACCTAATGGAAACACGTCAGTTTTGAAAAAACTCCTGTTTATCGCAAAAAAGTTTTTATGCTTGCATGAGGTGGTATTTCAGGCAATCCGAAAAAGTAAAATTTCACAAAACTGCAATGGAAACACTATTTTTTTCACTTTTATAGATCATATGATGTGCCGCACCAGGTGGCGGTAATGCAACTTTAGGGATGCCAAACGACATTAAGCCCCAATGATAATAAGAACGTAGTCACATAAAAAACAAAACATGGAGGAAGAGATCTACTTAACTCTTAGACAAGACAAAGAAATGATGCCGTTATTAGATTGGCTTCATTGAGTGGCTGCAATAGAAATAAACCTACCAAAATTTTATCATCCACCGCCGTGTTTCATGAAGTGTTATCACGAGAGGAAGGTCGTGTAACATCGCCAGAAAAGTCGCGCAACATCACTCAAAGGAAACGCAGTCATCTTGCAATTGTGTTAAATATCGCTCAAGTTTGTGCAAATCTGTAATGGAAACCCACCCTACTGTTGCATATAATTTGGTAACAAGCTAAAGGAATACAATGTGTAAATCCTTCAAATTGGTATGCCTATCCTAAATGTCCTCATGTGAATGTTTCCTTTTTCTAGATGACATCGTTGAGAGACAGATAGAGGAAGGCATGATATCTCCGGAGCTAAGAGAGAAGATCAGTTTTGTCCTTCTGAGGAAACATCGACACCAGACCAAGAAGCCGATCCACCGCTCCCTAGCCGATATCGGCAAGTCCAGCTCTTCTACCAGTGAGTGTTCACTTATTGGAAATTATTATCACATAAAGAAGAAAAAACACATAAAGAGACCACTATTTCCATGATTAATTATACTGCATACAATTACGGACAGCATGCTCTATGACATACCATCAGATGAATTAACACCCTGTACCCCTGAGATATAGTATTTAGTTTTTGTTATCAAGAATTAGTCTGTTGTGGTCCCACCTATAATTCTGCAGCCTCTGAGAAATCTATCAAGCACATATTTGACTCACTTGGTAAATGAATGACTGCAGTCCCGCAGTCAACGAGGTTCATATCCTCCACAAGGGACGTATTAATGTTTGATGAGTTAATTACCGCTGTAGCATTTCCTCATCTCATCCGGGCAGGACACATACTGCTAGACAAATCATAAAGCGTCACCTCCTACCGCTCTGTTACTGTTTGTGCCTGTTTTTATTTCCCTTTCCCCTACCAGGTCGTAATGCAGGGTCCCGAGGTGGAGCGGGTCCAGGGCCAGGTCTGGGGCCGGTGACCAACTTTAACCGATCCACAGAGGACCTGCGAGTAAAACAGCAGTCTGCCAACTATGGTCGCCTGCGTGAGTATCTGTTACAGTTTGTGGTTTTACATGCATACATTGTGCATTATGGACAGACACATCTCTGTTTTTTAAGGCTAAATACATTTTTATTAAGGAGAAGACACTGTTATTTTTTAATAAGACAGATATTGATTTCATTAACAAACATTGTTAGCAGAAAATCCTCTAAAAAAACATTAGATTTTGAAAACAAACTGATAATCCAGCAGTTTTGACACACAGAGTTTGGACTACCACACGAAGACATCTCCATCATCTATGAAATGACTTTTTGGTTCCACATTTAATATAAAAATCATACAGCTATACTGACTAACTGTAGCCAAGAACAAGTTTCCATCTCGTCACAGACAGATGGCATTTACTGCTCAAAATTAATTCTATGTACTTGTTCACTCAAAGTCCAGATTGATCTGTTAAAGTCAACCTTTCATACGAAGAAAGCTGGACTCAACTCAGTCATTCCAACACACATAAACAAGCAAACAAACATTTGTTTACTGACCCCAATTTCAAAGAGTAATTACATTCCTCAACATTCTCTCTGTCTTGAGGTAAAATAAACTACTTGAATAAACAGCTCACAGATTGGCATTCAGCATGTCAAGATCTCCATCTCAACAAATTAGAGTTATGAAACTGTTTTCCCGCAGCTTTCTCATCTTCCACTTGCATCTTAAAACTAATTTGTGCATCAACCTGCGTTCAGCATTAAAGGGACCAATTTTACTCTTGTTACTGTTTGGATTTTTTTTTTAAGTTTATAAGTCTTACATATTACGCCAAAGAAGTTAAGATGAAAAAAAGAAGAGAGAGATTAAAGGACTTTCTTCCTTTGGTCTTATTTCTTACCTTGTTCTCTCTTTTTCATAAAAGGTGTGAGTGTATTTATTTATTTATTGTTATTTTCTGGCTGGTGTGTGACACCCAGCAAACTTTGAGATGTTGAATGACCGTTGTTTGAACATCTAAAGATGTTCCAAGATAAAAAAAAATGTGCCGATATAAACAACATCTGGCTGTCAGCTGGACGTCCTCCCTGAGTGTCTTGGCAACATCAAAATATGACACATTTGCTTTTTTTTCATAGCAATAATTTGACCAATATTTCCTGTTTTGTAAGAGAGGGCCAGTTTTTGGCGTCTGTCCATTACTAGTTTTGGCCAGTGATGTGATGACATCTGACCAATGTTTGCTGAGCAATGCTGCGTCATTAATGATCTAAAACAGCATGTAATTCAGATGTTATAACTTTTGTTGTTGTTGTTTTACACTCCAGGTCACGCCCAGAGTCGGAGTATGAATGATATCGCAGATACCCCCAGCACAGACCAGGTGATGATTTCAATCTTCTGCACGTACTTAAGCTTTGCATACTGAAATATTAGAGATATAAATTGACTGAGGTAATAAATGATCACTTGGCTTCACAGCCTTAAAAACAACATTTCCTCAAACAAAGCAGGGTTTGACTTCATCATCAAATGCATGTCCCTATCTTTTGTAAAAAGCAAAATGTCTCTTTATCTGCATGAAAGCTGTCTCCAGGGCCTATACTCATTTTCCACTTTGTTGCTTTCCATTATGCAGAGATTACCTATCTCATATCTCAGCGAGGCGTTGCGTTGTGTTGTGTTGCGTTGCGTTGTGTTGTGTTGAATTGATGTTTCACTGGAGTGGCGGGAGGCAGCTCTGTCCTAAGTGTCATCAATCTTTCATAGCGGTTTCCAGTGAAGGTGACAGCTAGTGATAGAGGAAGCGTGCAAACACATAACTCACTCATTTGTGTGGGGATGCAATAAATGCTTAACACAGGTTTGGGCTGATGGAAGGTCGTGCTGTTGTTGCTTGGATTAGGCTATCGGCCTTTGAAACAGACAGGTCAGGATTAAGTGTCATTCACAGTGATGACTAATGTACAAAAATGAAAGAACGAGAATGTGTGTGATGTGGGCTGTGAACTTTATTTGTTAGTGTGACTATGAGGACGAGCACTGGGCGTCCAGTTCCAAGTACCCCAGTTATGAGTTGGCTGGCTGGATGTTCACATTCTCTTTACAGGCTCACAGTAGGTCACATGTGACAGTGGACAAGTGATAGTTTCTCTGTGTGTGTGTGTTTGTGTGTGTGTGTGTGTGTGTGCCACATTGTTTGTGTCAATATTGAACTCGCATCAGAAAAAACATAGATCTCGTTGTCCTGACCGCGTGCTCGGCCCTCACATGTAGCCGCAGATTCAGGGCTGCGAGTTATTGGTGAGGCTCTCCATCACTGAGTGTTATTGTGCCGCCATCCAATTTCCTGCTGCACCTTTACATGCAATCAGAGAGGTCAGGTTAGCTCGCCATCCCTCTCTCAGTCACAGCTGTAGCAGCTTACGTTTGTTTTTTGCCTCTCTGATTGCTGTTTCTTGAGGTGCAATGTCGGCAGAAATGTTATCTCGAAAATGTCTGCTGATTTAACGACGCCCTGCCACACTTATCTGCCAGGTTCAGAGAGACTGTTTGTAACAAATGATTACAAGATGAAACTTTAACAATCCCTGTGGAGACATCCACTCATTGCTGCAGCAAAAGTAGAGCTGCAACTAACTATTTTCATGATCAGTTTACTGGCCAATTATTTTCTCAATTAAGCATTGTTGTTTTCTTCTAATAAACATCAGAAAATAGAGAAAAATCTCCATTATAACTTCCCAGAGCCTAAGGTAAGCTATTTAACCCTTCGAAACCTGCACCAACATCGCTTTTCTTGTGCTGCTTTCAGATGCATGTCATAAGTATTAAATCTTTGAACCCTAAATAAATTGGTGTGGTTTCTTTTAAAAACAAGGGGGAATAAAGCAAAGAACAACAAAAATAAAAGCTAGGGAAAAATATCTATGGAATAAAGAAAAAAGCTAGGGGAATACTACATGTATAATGATCATAATTGCATATTTTAAATAATTTTACAGAACTATTGTATTTTTAAGCCCTTAATTTCTGTTTATATATAATAATAATAATAATAATAATAATAATAATAATAATAATATAATTATAATATTTTACACTTTTCCTTTTTTTTCAACTAATTTATATAATGTAATTGATAATATGTATTATATGTATGATTGAGTTTATTACCTAAGGAGTTTGCTTTTAAATTTATACATCTAATTGCTTCAGGAAAAATAATAAATATAAAAGAAAAATAAAAAAGGGAAAATTTAAAAAAAAAAACATTAATGTACCGAAAGTAAATGCATACTGTCTTACCATGTCCTCTCTTTCTCACTCCTCTTTCTGTAGCTAAAGAATAAATTCATGAAGAAAATCCCCAGAGATGCAGAGGCATCCAACGTCTTGGTGGGTGAAGTGGATTTCCTTAACAAACCCTTCGTAGCCTTTGTCCGCTTGGCCCAGGCTACAACACTGGGAGGTCTCACTGAGGTTCCTGTTCCCACTAGGTGAAATGCTCTGCAATGCCTTCTTCATCCTCACTCCAACAAAGCCCTTTGCATACATACCTGCCACCCAAACACATAACTCACATTTGTGTTATCGCCATACAGATTCCTGTTTATTCTCCTGGGACCCCAAGGAAAGGCCAAGTCTTATAATGAGATTGGCCGAGCCATAGCAACCCTAATGGTGGATGATGTAAGTGTCTGTCATTGTGTTGTAAAATATCTTTCCATGTCACGCCTTATATATTGCCACATGCTGACATGGCCTCAGTAAATGTAATGTGCCAAGTAGGAGCAGACAGTGTCATTTACTGTAGACAGGGTTTGAGTTGGAGCTAAAATGTACTGTATGTTCCATGTGATTGTGTTTTAAGCACATGCGGAAGTGATGCCGATTGTTGAGCAGCAGTCTGGAGCACAGTTTCTACTGGGATAATGAGTCACAAATGGCTTCCTGATGGTGTGTTATTCTCGCTCCTGAATGCAACTTTAGCCGATATTGCTTCCTATATCACTGAGCACAAAGCCGCATTTAAACAGCAGATGCAAATAGGAAAGAAATAATTGGCTATTATTTTAAATTGCCACAGTTATACACAGAATATTCAATGGTCACAATCAAACACTAACAGGGTTGAGGGTTAGAAATCTTTGGTTGACCTCCATTATAATCTGGCATCGTAATAGGAGTTAAATCTTTCCTGTGCCCCTCAGAACCACATGACCTCAGGGAGGTCACATTAAAACATATAATATCTGCAAAACTGATGACATTCCCATCAACCTGAGCTGTATTTTAACTAGTAAAAACCACACTGTCAACAAGACACACTTATCAGTTTTGTAAACAAAAACATGCCTAATGTATGAGGTTTGGCCTGCTTGTATCTCATTCGCTCTGCTGAATGCATTATAAACATTATATCTGCTGGGCGTATTAGCAAGGCCATGTTGGCATGTTGACATTTGCATTTAGAAGTATCAACAGGACTGTATAATAATGTTACCTCACCTACACAATGAAAAAATTCTCACTGGGTTCATTTCTGTGCTTATCTGCATGTGCCCACCATGGAAATTTCCTCAATGGTGCATGAAGCAAAAAAAAAAAAAAAAGATAATAATGAAAATAAATTAAAATAAAACCCCACAATCTTCCACATCATTTGGCCTCTAGAGCAAGCGCATTAGAGAGCTTCCAGGCTGGCTAACTTATACTGACTGAGCGGCTTATCTCTGTTTAGCCCTTCGCCAACATCATCGTGGATGAAAATGATTAAATTGTGCAGTTCCTCTAGACTCTAAAACTGTTATTGGACCAAATGCATCAAATCCTGATTGTGAAGCAAACCATTTTGAAGAGCTTGTGATGCTCAAAATAATTTATCTATTGATTTACAGTTTTTTTCCATAACATAATCTAAGGGGAAAAGTTTTTAGGGCCCCATGGCATCACTTTACAGACCTAGGAGTTGTAATGTCCACCCCAAGAGTTCCTCTTCTATGCAATGGAAATTTTGGTTGTTTAATGAATAGATAAGGTAGACTGTCATTAGATGATAGAAATTGGGTTTCAAGACTGAACTTCAGCCAATGTGTGCTGCCTCTTTTGCTCTCCACACAGATTGTTTATCTGCCTCTTGAACATGACTGGTCAATGCTGCTAGGACTAAAAATGGACTAAAAACTGAAACAAAATGCTTCTGATACCAAACATCTGTTTTGCTGCTTACAGATTCTTCATACATGTGACAGATTTCTGTTTGTAGAGATTAACAAACACAAACACAAACTAATTGGCTAATAAAGAAGCAGAAAACCAAAGACTGCAACACTTTTATTGTAAAATTTCTTTTCTCAAATGGTTTCACTAAAAGTTCACTTTATGATTTAACATACAATAAATGCAGCTACCCCTTAATTGAATATACAGTTATTAGCTGGCTTTAAGTACCTAAAATCTAGCACCTTGGCAGCGTAGAGCACAAGACACCAACACATTCGGTGAATGTTGTACAGACTAGAATCAAGTTAAGCTGTGTGGGAGTGAGAAAATCAATGAAAATACCACATACCATTCTTGGGCGAAAAAAAAATCTGCCTTTTTTCGCTGGCTGCAAAAAATTGCTGCTTTTCATTTGAGTTAATGCTCTTTTTTTCCGTATACAGTCCTAATGACCTGCAGTGTGTGCAGCGTGCAGTGACCATTTAGAAAACTAGAACTGGACAAATGCCAAAATCATTGCCAATTAGAATCAACCCTTTGATTATGCTCCCGTGCACTTGACTTCAGTGTTTCTAGGGCATGATTAGCTACTGACTGACAGTTGTTTTTGACTGTAATCCAACTGAGGTCAAAATGTCGATATAGCTCCCACAGTTCATGTTTAACAAGTCTCCAGAGGCCGTCAGAGAGGATGGGAAAGAGTCAAATCCCAGATATTAGAGCAGTACATACTGATTACTATCACTATGATATATCCAGCTGAAATGATGAAATCTCTCTCTCCGTCCCCAGCTCTTCAGTGATGTGGCCTACAAGGCCAGAGATCGTGAAGACCTCATCGCAGGCATAGATGAGTTTTTGGATGAGGTCATTGTGCTGCCACCTGGAGAATGGGATCCCAAAATCCGCATTGAGCCACCCAAGAAAGTCCCCTCAGCTGACAAAAGGTTGAGTTTTACCATCCACCTCAGTATTTCACATTAAAGCTTCCTTTGTCTGTGTCACAATAAGCAGTATGAATGAAGTTATAACCTCATTAAAAATCTGCTTGTTTTGTCAGAGATTTAGACAGCAGCTAAATAAATTGTTTCCTGAAACCCTGAGGTTAGAGCTTTATGCAGGGTGTAATAATGCCTCCATGTCAGCAAGCCCCAGCCAAAGTTTGCTGGATGAAAAGCTGCTGAAACAACATTCATAACATCATGGAGTAACTATTTAATAATCATACATGAATCAATATCCCCCATTTTTCCTCCCATCTGTGCCGTATGTCTCTATTCTGCAGGAAGTCGGTGTTTTCCTTAAACGAGCTGGGGCAGATGAACGGCACAGCTGGAGGAGGAGGAGGCCTAGCGGAGGACGAGGAGCTGCCAGAGCAACACGAGCTCGGAGAGGAGCTGGCATTCACTGGACGGTAGGTAGTCCAGGCCACATGGCAAACTGCGGGGAGGTTTGGCTCACATTTAACCTGATTCTGGCATATGGAAATTCAATTTGAACATCAATTCATCAAAATTTGGCAAAGCCGAAAAACTATTTGGGTACAAAATCAACTCCCCCAAAAAGATGCAGATGCTGCCTAATGAGCACTTCAGCTGAGGATACACATGATTAATCTTCGGTCAGATTGGTAGCCTTTGACTGCCAGACTCAGCTGTGCCTAAAACAACAGAACCAATTAACCAAATGTTCCACCTTGTGTTTTTTTTTACAGCAGGGTGTATAGTGGAAAATGTGATTTTATTCTGATCTAATGCAGTGATCTTTTCATTACGTTTTTCTCGTGTCCATACATCCACCCGTATGTACATAGTGGATCTACGTCTGCACATTCAACCATTCCATTCTCATAAATTCAATATCTCAAGAATGCTTTGAGGTCATTTATTAAAATTAGGTACAAACATCCACTGGGAATCCACACTAAACTAATAATATTAGAATTTTGTGGTCATAGGTCAAAAATCAAGGTCACTGTAAATTTGTGTCTCATTCTTGTGAGCACAATATCTCAAGAACACCTTGAGGCAATTTCTTCAGTTTTGGCACAAACGTCCACTTGAACACAACAATGAACTGATTTGAATTTAGTGGTCAAAGGTCAAGGTCACTGTGACCTCAGAAAGCATGTTTTTGGCTGTAACTCTAGAATTCATATGCCAATTATGACAATAAATAAATAATTTATAAGTAGATAAAATTATTCTAGTTTTTTAAAGCATCCTAACCACTGTGTGTGTCCGTGTACAAAAGCTTCTGTGGTGGTCTTTACCTGGACATAAAGCGGAAACTGCCCTGGCTGCCCAGTGACTTCTACGAGGGTTTCCACATTCAGTCCATCTCTGCGGTGCTCTTCATCTACTTGGGCTGCATCACCAACGCTATTACCTTCGGCGGTCTACTAGGAGACGCTACTGACAACTACCAGGTAAAACGGAGCGAGACTGCCGTACTCAGGAAACAGAACAAGGGAATTTATTTCAGTCAGATGTGCACTTTTAACAGAGAGACACATGCAATCAGGCTATGGGTCACTAACAGAGGTTGGACTTAGCAATCGCAAGACACCAATAAGTCTGCCATTTAACAACAAGTAATAACATTATAGATTTAGTTTTATGATATATAGTAGATTTATAAAACAAACATAAATGTGTTTTGCTTTTTAATTTGTATGTATTTGTTTCAACAAATCTGCCAAAAAATTACTGAGCTGTCAAGTTAATGTTAGCTAAGCTTTAGCTCACTAAATATGTTAATGTGCCACATGACCAACCGTTTCTGTGCAACTTCCACCGTCAAACAAAGCTGGAAGCTGTTGTGTCTTTAATTCTGAATTCACATGTTTAGTATACTGAAGTTATATTTTTTGTAAACAAACAAAATTAGCTTTGGCATAATTTTTTTCCAAATGGCGCTCAATAACATGATGTTAGTTTTTCATGGTTCTCTCCTGCAGCTTGATTGGATGCTGTTGGATTGATTCAAACAAAGTGGATCTGGGGAATTAAATGTCGACTTGCTGAGAATAGTTAATGTAAGCTGATTCAGGGAGTACACTGATTCATGGCACTTTTTAAATAACATTTACAATAATCTTTGGGCTATCAAGTACTTTTCATCCAAAAGACCCAAGTCCATGTGAAGTCACTAGTCTTTGATCGTCGTGATTTTAAAGTCCAAATGGAGTTGCAAAGTCTTTTTTGATTTTGTCAAGTAGAGTCCTAAGTTTTCAAACTTGTGGATTGAGTCTAATTTTTTTTCACTCAAGTCTTTAGGAATAACTAGCATGATAATTAAGTAAAATACCTTTTCCCAGAGGATGCTAAAACCATTACTTCATTTAATGGTTTGCTATTCATCAAGCTGGGAAATATAAAGAATATGTGATAAAATAAAAACAGTGTTCATCATTTAAATTCAAACATCTTGTGACTGTTTTTGTTTGCTTCATTTAAAACTTCAAAGAGAAAACAAGATCCAACAAATTTTGATGATCAATACCACTCTCATGTCTGTCCGTTAAAGATTCAGCAACAGCAAGCAGTAAACTGACTTACTTTAGCATAAAGACTGGAAACAAGGGGAACAATTTATTCTGGTGTTGTCCAAAGATAAGATAGCTCATATGAAAACCACAGTGTAAACTGGAACAAAAACAAAACGTCAAGGTGCAGTTTTATGGAGGTTAATATATCAAACTTTTTATTGGATGATAGCAGTCATTTTCTGGAATCTTGTGGTCTGCTCCCAACCTGCACACAGACCAGCATGTTAGCTACCTTTAACCTCAATTTGTTCATTTTTTCTACAGATTAAATGACTGACTGACTGTTTATTTATGAGCTTTATAGATGCTGGTAGACTGAGTTTGTTACAGAGCCAAGTTAGCTGTTTTCCTGCTTCCAGACAATACGCTGCTCAATCTATCTTCACATTTATTTTAGAGATATATGAGATCTTCTTATCTAACTGTCAGTAAAAAACAAATAAGCATATTTCATGAAATGGCTTCCCCTTATCAGAAAACAAGGAAACAAACGATTTGGGATGTGTTGAATTTATTACACCTTAGAGATAAACATTTATTTTCCTTTATTTAATGAATACATTGATACTATATCAGTCCATGCACGGATGTGTCTAGGGTCAAAGCATGCCCAAACTGATGCTGTAGCATACAAGTAAGTAGCAGCTGTAGATTAAAATCAGCTGGGGTCAGCTCAGGAAGTTCACGTGTAATTGCGTGTCATATTTATCAGGTTAGATAAAGATATATTTACAGTCTTTACTTGTACACTGCTAGTTTGTTATGCGAATGACACTGTTTTCCTCTTTTTAATTTTGTTTTGCAGCATTATCTGATTCAATATGTCAATCATCTGAATGTGTTTGCATATTGGAAACAACTGAGAGAAACAAGACATGGTCATTAATTTTACTGCATAGTCATAAAGCAGCTGTGTTATTGACTGAAATATGAACTTGTCCTTGCCAGAGAGCATCAAGCTAAATAAGTGAGTCCCAGCTTTCAGTGCACTGAGGTCAGAGCACCCAACACAAGAAAACACACACAGCACACACAAATGTGCGCAGGAATCATTTCAGATAAGTGCTTCGACTAGCACTCAATCACTCCCCTTCCTGCCAAGTAGATACAACATCTTGTTTAACCCTTTATCACCTGGACCATCATCTGTTCCCTTGGGCTGCATGAAGAAGCCTTTCACAAGCATTTTAACCTCTGAAACCTGAGAAAATTGTTTTTAATTTCCTTTAAAACAGAACAAAAACATAATGAACAACTTTGCAAGAAATATCCCAAAAACTGGAAAAAAAAATAAAAAATTAAAAATTAAAATTTGACATGGAAATATTTTTTTTTAAAAAGTCCAGAAAACTCTCCAGAAAACTATATTTACAGTGCTATATATTGAAAATAATGTAACAGAACAAAAAAAGAGAAAATGATCATTTTGGGGGCACTTTATTGAGGTTATTTTCTTGTTTTTTGTTTGTTTGTATGATTGGCTTTTACTTATTTTTCAATAATTTTCTTGTATCATTCATATATTCATTTTTTGCTAATTTTTTGGTTCATTTCTTATGAAGTTGTTCGACACCCTCTGATGTTTTTGAAAGAAAGCAACCTAATTTGCTCAACCTAATTTGCTCAGGTTACACACACACACACACACACACACACACACTTCTGCTTAGTATTGTGTCTGTTTTTTTCAATTCTGTCGCAGTTTTGTCCAGCTGTTGTTTCATTCCCCAGCGGCTTGGTCTGAGCATCGTTTCACAACAGCTCCTCTCTGCTGCCTCCTCACTGTTTCTGTGTGTATAATAACTTCCTCCTCTGTTTCCCAACAGGGTGTGATGGAGAGTTTCCTGGGTACGGCTTTGGCTGGCTCTGTCTTCTGCTTCTTCAGCGGTCAGCCCCTCATCATCCTCAGCTCCACTGGACCCATCCTCATCTTTGAAAAGCTGCTGTTTGAATTCAGCAAGTGAGCTTCTGTAGAGCCTAATAATCTTGCACTTGGTATACACACTGGGAATACTAAGTACTGCTGACCCTCTTTAACGTCACTTAAGGGAATATTTGATAATCCTTTTATGGAGAAAAACATAACTGAATCTTCTGCTGTACAGTGTGACCCCTTTTCATGATTTGCATTTAGTACAGGAAAGTTGCAGTTATTATGTTACCTTGATAATCATCAAAATATGCTCACAAGTCTTAAAATAGCACTACAATATATTGGAATCACTTCACCTTTCATGTTTAATGAAACAAATATTGCATAACAGATAGAACACACCTTTTTTATTAGGCCAGCTTTTTTTTTAATTAAAAAACAAATAATCACCCTTCAAAAGCCAGTCTTTTTAACTGTTTGAAATGACATAATTTTATCAATATTTATTTATTTTATTTTATTTACTTAACCTTTATTTAATCAGTTGTTCCAATTGAGATAAAGAATCTCCTTTCCAAGGGAGACCTGGCCTTGATAGTCAGCAGTGAAAGCACAAAGTTGCAGACAGAAACACAAAAGGAGACAAAATACAGTTCACAAGCACTAAAATTTGCTTTAAAAGAGAACTGTGTATGAGTCAAAAGAGAGCTTTCTGTGAGTCAGTTGAACAACCCGGCAGGTCAAAACATTGACAACCTATAGCATCTGTTTCAGATTTAAAAAAACGACACAAGCTCCTTCAGTTTCAAGTCATTCAGTAACAAGTTCCAGGCTGAGGGTGCAGAATACCCAAAAGCCCTTTTCCCAATTTCTGTACAAGTGTTTGGGACAGAGAGCATAAAAAGGTCCTGAGAAGTTGTGAATACTGTCTGGAACTTTTCTGCATTAAAACACACAGTTAGTGAGGGAGCAGACCAAGAATTGCCTTATATTTTAAGGTGTACCAATGGAAGAGCCTATGGGTCACCAGAGCAGGCCATCCTACCAGAGAGTACAACTCATAATATGAAATATGCCAATGCTTGATTAACATCTTTAAAATTTTTCCAAGGTTTGAGCGTGTGAAGCCTGTCATACAGTTGATATATATATTGTATATAATGTATACAATATAATTCACAATGTAAATACCGTAAATTACTTTATATTATATTACCATTAAATTTATTACAGTGTTTTACAGACGAATATGATATTTACATTGTAATATTGGCTGCAAAAAGCATACAGATTTATAACGTTTTACTGTATTTTGCCCCTCCAAACAAAGACCCTATAAATTATTTTTTGAGTTTGCCTCCAAAAAGCATCAAGATTTATAACGTTTTACTGTATTTTGAAAAAAAAAAGTACATTACTGTTAGAATGTGGCTGTATTTTAACAGCAATTGTTACAGTGTACAGATAATATATATATATATGAACAGAAATGCTGCCTCAGGTATGTTTTTGTTGTTTGAATCCATGTTTTCTTTTATCAATGTGTTCATCATGCCTCTCTGACTTCTCCCTCCCAAAGGAACAATGACATAGATTACTTGGAGCTGCGTCTGTGGATCGGCATCCACTCCTGCCTGCAGTGTTTCTTGCTGGTGGCGACGGACGCCAGTTACATCATTAAATACATGACACGCTTCACAGAGGAGGGCTTCTCCAGCCTCATCTCCTTCATCTTCATCTCTGACGCCATCAAGAAGATGGTGGGCTCCTTCAAATACTACCCCATCAACACCGACTTTAAGCCCGACTATGTCACCACCTACAAGTGCGAATGCCTGGCCCCAGACCCGAGTGAGTTCACCCCTTGGCTCAGGGGGATACAGGGGGATTATCCACCAGTGGCTCTTTTTGGGATCAGTACTGATAACACAGGCAGGATGTAGAGGAGATTTAAACCACCTGAAGTCAGTTTTCTTAACCATTCATTATGGAAAACTTTTGTGGAGAAGTTTATTTTTTTAAGCTGTACAAAACAGCAAAGAATTTTTATCTTACATCTTTTAGGCCCTATATAATACCCCCTTCCCTCAAGATGCTCTATCTGTTGCCAGGCCACAATCATAAATGTGAATTCGTCCTTAATTGCATGGTTATATAAAGGTTTAAACAATCTGAGAGTTGACAGTCAGCAGCAGAATGACAAACTTTTTAATATAAGAAATGACAAAATCTCAGACGTTTTTTTTAAATATAATCTATGTTTGCTCATCGCTTGTCCTTCAGGCCCAGTTGTTCAAAATTCGAATCTTAAAGAGATGATGCAGATCTGAAAATCCCATGTTTTGCATTCCAAGGTCATCTAATCCATTTTACTTTAGTGCCATTTTTTTCCCGATCCAGATACAAACTCCTCAAGGATAGCAAATCTGGATAACCAGTGCTCGTACATTTCACAATATAGGCAGTCTATCAAAGAAAAACACGCTGCAATTATCCATTATCGCCATAGGTGCCGCTAAAGAGACTGAAATGGATTTCCTTTTTTTCTTTTAAATAAGATATTTGTGAGATTTGATTGGATCCAATTCAATCTCAAACAATAAGCTTACAGCCAATTAGGCTGCCAAACTGCAACATGAGGTCATATTAGATCAGACAACACTGACCAGTTAATTTTTCAAAAATAAAATGTTCAGTACATATATTTAATGATCAAAAGAAAGGATCCTTGTCACAGATCTTTTGTAAAAAAGACACGTTTTGTATTTAAATCTGTCTGACACTCCAATATCTCAAGGATATCAGATATCTGTGAGCAGTATCAGCTGGGCTGTGGTTTCTATCTTTGTTGATTACCAACTTGAATCTTTTTTGGGTTTCATGGCTTAATGAAAATCTAATTTAATTTATATTCCTTCAGTTTACCAGTACCCTGATGCTTACTATTTTTGAAAATGGCGGTGTTTTGCAGTAATTTCTGTGGACATTGATTTCTGTAACTGATTTGTCTCTTGTTTGCTTTCGCCATGCACCAACAATTTGGCTGCCGTCTCTTGCAAGTGAGTACCTCTTTGTTCACTGCACGAGCCTCCAAGTGCTCTCCACAGTGCACAGTCAATGGATTCTCATTATGTTTTTGCTTTTCTTTTTCTTTCCCTTTTGTTTCCCTCTTGGACCCACTCTTTATTTTCATCCTCTGTCTCACTCCCCTGTCCCTCTCTCCCTCCCGTTCACAAACAGTGGCTGCAATGATCTTCAATGGTTTAGTTCCAATGCCAGATAACAGCTCTAGTGTTTCTGGGGTAAGTGCTTGTTTTCATTCAATTTTCATTTTTTTAACTCTGTGTTGGTGGATGAATTTCATGTTTAAATGCTTAGAGGGTCAGAAACATCAGAATGAATTACAGCCTAAATGACAGCATTGTTATAAAAGAGCAAAATGTTTTATGTGTAGTCAGGGCTCCCATGGTCATGGAAAATGTCACATTTTACAGGACTGGAAAAGTCTTGGAACCAGCAAAAATCATTTAAAGTTTTGGAAAAATCATGAAAATGTGTTGTCTGAAAAGTAAATCAATTTACATTAATGTAACATAGTGATGAATTTATTTTCTGTAGATGACAATGTAGTATAGCTCTAATATGCATGGACATCTGACAAGGTTTTGATTATGTTATGTTTTGGGGTTTTTTGTTCATCATGTGAGTTTCTTCATTTCCTTCCCACGATCCATCTCTCGTGAATGCCCACAACACAACACAAAATATTTTTCAATACCATTGGCTTTAGGGGAGGGGCGTACAACTTTGAATGGCTTTATTTTCTATTTATTTTACTGCCGATTTCTAAAGAAAACATGGCCCGCGGGTTTCAAGGCATGTTTATGGAAGAAACAGTGAAGCTTTTTTCTTTATTATTTTTTTCTTTAATTTTATTGAATTTTTTTCCCCTTTTTTTTTAGAAAACAAGTTTGGAAGGCATGCTTTCTTTGACAAGTTGTTTTGTTTTTTTTAATATTTGGGGGTTTTTTTCCTTTAAATTTTGGGGGATTTTTTGTGGAAACATAAAAACCATAACATTTATCAAAGCCAAAACTGTAAAAACGGAAATCAGTGTTGGATTTTCAAATTTCACAAGGGATGCTGAAATTAAAAAAATATTTGTATAGAGTTTGGACGGTATTTTTGAAAAACACCAGGCAAGTCAGGCAAGATAAACATATATTTTTGTGTTTTAAAAAGTAAAAGTTTTTAAATGTAGTCCATGTCAATGTGTGACCTGTACAGTCGACCCAGGTATCAACTCTGATAAAGAAGTCAATTTGCTCTTTGTCTCCTTTGTTTTTTGACATCTGTCCCATCATCGTCTCTCACTCTCTATTATAACTTCACATCCATGACGACACTTTTCACTCCGTCTGTGTTTACATTTTTCTCTGCATCTCCATCAAAACACTCTTCATCTTCCTCCTCTCCTGTCTCCCCACCACCGCCACCCACCATCCCAGTTGGATGTGACAGGTCTGGACTGGAGCCAGCTGAGCAAGAAGGAGTGTCTCAAGTATGGAGGCTCTCTGGTGGGAAAGTCCTGCAAGTTTGTCCCCGATCTGGCCCTCATGTCCTTCATTCTCTTCTTCGGCACCTATTCTATGACCGTCTCCCTCAAGAAGTTCAAGTTCAGCCGCTACTTCCCCACCAAGGTGACAAAATCCATCTATCTATCTGTGCATCTTCTTTAATTAACATGACAAAGTTACAAAATATTTTACAGAATAAAATCAAGTCCAACAAATTGGGCCTCATGCAAGAACTTTTTTGTATTTTCATCCTAAATTGAACCTTAGGTGTGCCAACTTGGATTCATTTAACTCTCTCGACTGCACGAATTGTTCATTTCAAGCCAGTTGCATTATCAGCGTGCCAAACTGCTTTGTAAATCTAGCTGTTTGGCTCCATTTGCTGGCAAGTTTAATTGACAAAAATGTTACCAAACAGCAGAGGTTTGGACTTGAGTCACATGACTCATGACATGACTTGAGTCAAGCTCATGTCACAAATTTGATGACTTTAGACTCAATTTGCCAAATTAAAAAAAACTTGCAACTCAACTTGAGCCTTTTGAGATAAAAATACATCATACTTTCCCCCAAGCCCAAAAAATTAGTATGGCAAGGTTGGGGATGTCTTCTATAAATTCAAAGTACTTTATGTACAATTTTACACTTACAGTCTGCAACAAGACAGGACAGAAACATAAAAAAATCACTCTGTTGTGGTGAACTCTAACAGTGATATATGCTATGGAAGTGCATAGTTTAGGACTTGGGACTTGACTTTTGACTTGTCAATCCTGATTTAAGATTTGTCCGTCTTGATTTGGGACTTGACTCACGACTTAAGATGTTCTTGTGACTTGTATATCAATGACTTGGTCCAACCTCTGCCACATAGTACAAAGAGACCTCAGAGTCCTGCAGTCAAAAATCAGCATAGAAAAGTATAACAGTGTCAGCAGCACCAGAATGGAAGAGGATTAGGGCCACGTGTAAAAAATTAATTCGAGCACTGAGTGTAAACTAAGAATTCTGACTTTAAACTCAGAACGGAAATTATTTTTTCACTTTGTAATCCTCTTCTGCAATTTGGGGACCCAAAACTATTAGAAAATACTACCAAAGCTGCCAACGACGTGCAGTTAGAGCTGTGCTGTACTGTGACAGAAATAAAGACGATATATGTTTGATATGAAGTCAGCTGCTCAAGCAAAGCAGTCTATAGACAGGAGGTCAAGTAAATAAACAACAATAAAAAAGAAAATTATACACAGTAGTTGACATTACACATACTGTGTAAAGACCCTGAGGCAGCTGTGGGGGTGACAGAATTGTCTTAACTACTTTTTCAACCAAAGTTCATTAACCACATTTTAACCAACCATGTGTTGCCAAATGATGCCAATAAAATCAAAAAATTAAAAGAGAAAAACACTTTTAAATTTCTCCATAAATTGGCAAGAAATTATGAAATGACTGTCCGCCAATGTATAATAACAACGCCACTGGTTCTATCAGAGCACGTTCTCATCCGACATCATCCAGCTGCATTCTGGTTGGATGCAGAAAGTGGCTTTTGGCGTCACGCTTGTACACCAAAATCAAAATCAAAATCAAAATCAGAATCAGAATGTGGTTTTATTGCCAAGTACATTTACATATACAAGGAATGTGACTTGGTGTTTTGGTACAAATCAATTAACAGAAAAGAAGAATAAAAATAGTGAATTTAAATAGAATATAAGATAAAAAAAAAAAAATACAGAAGCAATTTAAATATTTAAAATGACCAAATATAATATAAAGGACACAAAATGTATGTACAAAAGGTGCAATGGAGGGATTGTCCAGTTTTTCAGAAGTATAGTTACAGTGCAAATATCTTAAGTTTAAATAATTAAGCTGACCTTGAGTGTGCAGTGTACAGAAATCCAGTCCAGTGTGCGTTAATGTAACGCATAAAAACTTATTTGGCCTAACATTAAAGTAATGTTTTCAGCACTGATATGGGGCACTATTTGATGAGTTCGGAGTGAGAACAGGCTGATATGAATGAATGAACAGTTCACTTTCATTGTACCTGGTAGTCTGCTTATAATTATTTTTCTGACATGAAATCTGTGTTTTTTTATCGGGCTGAAGTCCAAAACTGCTGCTGTGGTTTGGACAGAAACTATGCAGGTTCATGTAGGGTCGGGCCAGGTTTTTTTAGTCCCCAACAATGCTCCAATTAGGCCCACTGTGTTTAATTATTTAGTTTAAACAAACTCTTTCCATTTATGTTTGCTAGCTTGCTTGGTTTAGTTCCTTGCTTGCTTCTTTCTCACTTTGTTTTCTGGTGCATTGCTATGCTTTTTTGCCATGTTGCTGCTGACTGTCGATCAGTGAAATAGCAGGAATGTGTAATGTGCTTGTGCATCCTTTTGGTTGTGCATGACACAAACAAACCAGATCCCATTTGTAAACACATCACTACTAGTGGTCAAAAACTCCAGGGGGTACCTTTAAGATGAATTTAAATGTAAACACACTGCATATATAATAAAGACAAATATAACAAAGTGCAGATGTACACAATAATTAAAACAGCAGTGTCATGTAGTACCAGGAATGTAAAGTGAGTCTCCAAAAGTGTTTAAAGATATATGATTACTTTTCACTTTTTAATTTGAGGGGGAAAAAAGTGTATTATGCAGATTTTCAGCAGAAAATGTCACATTTTTTTCATGCTGATGGTCTATTTATTGTCAGTTCTGACAATCAGTGTACTTTTTAGCAGCATAGTGAGCTGTTTTTTTTATTTTATAGCCGTGTTGATACAAAACCTTCATGGCACTGCAGCTCGATTCTTACCTGTGTCTGATCTCTAGCAGGAATTGTAAAGTCAAACAGACAAAAGAAATGAACCCCTTCTTTTCTCCAGACACAAGGATGATACTTTGACTCAAGTGAAGCCACACACGGCTCAGATTTTTCAATAATGAGTTGTCTCCACAGGCCACGTGTCTTCAGTTCTGCAGAGAAATGTTCATTTTTCTGTGTCTCATGTGTGTTTCTCTCTCTTTGTGACACCAGCTGAGGAAACTCATCAGTGACTTCTCGATCTTCATGTCCATCATGACGTTCGTGGGGCTCGATATGTTGATGGGACTCAAAACTCCCAAGCTCATCGTCCCCACAGAGTTTAAGGTACAGCCAGTCATTTCCAATCTCAAAGTAAGATTAAATCAGCAGCATAATTAGTTAGTAATTAGATGCTCTTGCAAAGTGTTTAACAGCACAAACTAAAGCAAATCATGGCATTTAAAGTATTTGAGGTCCTTTACTGTATTCATTCAATCATTCATTCATTCATTCCTTTCCTGGTTTACAAACAAATGCCTTCCCAGACTGGATCGACCATACGTTAAAGGAATAGTTTCAAATTTTGTGTAATACACTTATTTGCTTTCTTGCCGAGAATGAGATTACGATTGCTACCATTCTCATGTCTGTCCATTAAATATGAAGCTGCAGCCCGGACACAGTTAGGTAATAATAATAATAATAATAATAATAATAATAACAATAATAATAATAATAATAATAATAATAATAATAATAATAATAATAATAATAACAATAATAATAATAATAATAACAATAATGGTGAATATATTTTCTAATTTTCTCTTATTTACTGTTAGCTTCCAAATATTTCTCTCTCTCTCTATCTCTCTTTTTAAAAAATAATTTGAAGGTCATTTTATCTATCATTTCTATAATTTCTTGCAATTTGTAAGACATTTCTTGAAGTTCTTGAAGTTGCTCGTTGTCTTTAAGCCATGTTCTGAAAAGAAGTCAAATTAGCTGTCTCTGGTTTCAAAGGGTTAAATGTGTATAAAAGGCATCTGAACACAGCCCATAAAACTGATGTGTTTCCAGGATTTTAAGGGTTGAAGTGATTAGATGATTAGCTGAAAAATTAGTGGGCAACTGATCTGTTGATTGATTAATCATTTACAAGAACTGCTTAAAATTTTGGAAATCTAGTGTCGGGCCCAGCACATTCAGCGCCCAAGGCAAGCTTCCCCTGGTCTTTCTGCACCGTTAATAGCCATGGCTGCTGGTATGATGTTTTTGGATTATTTAAATAGCACATTTAAAAACAGAGTTCACAAAGTGCTTGGACAGACAGAGCGAAGCTGAAGCAGGATTCCCTAAAAGCAATTAAACAACGGAAAGCCAAACAGGGAGGCCGAGCAAAAACCAGACAAAATTGAGAGAGGATTAAAACAAAAAGACAAAAGACACCTAAACATAATCAAGCGAAGACAGATGATAATAAAAGATAGGAGCAGTAAAGCATCAAAGGCAAAACAAAAAAAACAATATAAAAACTTATAAAATACAATAAAAAGTATTAAAGCAATACACAGTAAAAACAACAACAAAAAATTTAAAAAAGATGAGATCACATAAAAGCAAGTCTATAAAGATGGGTTTTGATTTAAAAGAGGTCTATGATTCTGCAAGTCTTATCTCTCCAGGCAGGTTGTTCCAAAGCTGATGGGCCCTGATGGCAAACACACAGTCACCTTTAGATTTAGGCCTCAACTTTGTTACAGCCAGAAGCTGAGGATCTAACTGGCTTGGGAACTGGCTCATATGAGGTCAGCATTTCTGCTATGTAGTTTTGGGCCAGATCCAGACATGCTTAAAAACGATCCGTAAAATCTTAAAATCAATTTGAAATCGATCAAGGACCCAAAAGAGAGAAGCCAGGATTGAGGTGATGTGACTTCATCTAAAACCAGTGAGATGTCCAGCTGCTGCATTCTGAACTGGGTGGCAGCAAGAAAGTGACTTTTGAGGGGAAAGGATGAAGTTACAGTAGTGAAGCCTGAAGAGGATGAATCCATTAATAACTTTTCCATGCCTAAGTGTGAGAGCATTGATCTGATTCTGGAGATAGTTCTCGTTTGAAGGAAGCAGGACTGTACACATGTCAGAGTCAGGCAACTCTGCAAGAAAGCAAATAAGTGTCTCTCCCAACATGTTGGCTGATTCCAGTATAGATACTGACTGAAAATGTCTTGTAGTGATCATCTGATGTCTAACATGTTCATGTACTGCTGCTCAGTCTGTTATGTATATGAAGTGGCTTCTCATCTCCCACTACTAGCCAACTCGGCCGGATCGTGGCTGGCTGGTGATGCCGTTCGGTAAGAACCCGTGGTGGGTTTATGTGGCCAGCTTTGTCCCCGCCCTCCTCGTCACTATCCTCATCTTCATGGACCAGCAGATCAGCGCCGTCATTGTCAACCGCAAGGAGAACAAACTGAAGGTACATGTGTCACAGCTGTGCATCACTTCCCACTGCAGTAAAGCTGTCTTCATAAAAGCTCATATTAAAGGGTAACTTTGTATTTTCTTGTGTCTAAGTGACCGAAATTTTTAAGTTATTCCAGAATTTAGAGAGACGGTGAAGCCGGCAGCCGCTCAGCGCATGCAATTTTGCCAGATCAGGCAATTCAATGGTGTCACTGTACATCGATGAAGTGGTTATTTTGCTCACAGACGGGCTACGATTGAATATATATACATATATATATATATATACACACAGATATATACAGTATATATATAGAGAGAGAGAAAGAGAAGTGTCTGAAGTTTCTCTTCATTTATTTTACCATTCTAATTGCACAATTTCAGAATTCACCAACACAAACATTTTTTATGTATTTTTTTTTTTTTTTAGATAACACTAAACTTCTCAACATAAACTGACAGTGCACAATTGTCCTTTTTGTCACATTACATCACACCTGCCAGCTGTGTTTTAATACTGGACATTGTTATTCACAATAGACGATATCCCCTTTTACACTGCTTGTTTGACACGGAAATATCGTGCCATTATGCTGCCTCACTGTTTTGTGTCAAAGGTACGTTTGTGGAATGGGGGCATGGAATCAAGCTGGCACTGAAGCAGAAATAACGCCAAATCTAGGGACAGCCTGAATTTGTGGTGTCTGGGTGTAACATTTTAACGGCATGTTACGTGTGCAGCCCACCGCGAGAAAATTAAAAAGCAGCAGTCAGAGACAAACTCAAAGAAGTACAACAAAAGCCATAAATGTCCACTATAATTTGTAGACAATGAGGTCCAAGAGCTCTTCACCCTCCGAGCAGAGGAAGAGATAACCGCCATATAACAGAGATGGTACATGACTGTTAATGCCATACTCTGCTACTGTTACTGTTTAGAAAGCGTTGCCAACGCCTATGTTACATGTCACACTGGAGGCCAATGCTGTTGTGCTAAACACCAGGCTCATCATGCCGGCGTGCTGTCTAAATTTACACTCTGGAGCGACATGATGACACCATTGTTTGGGTCTATGTAAAAGAATGCAAACGCAGCGTGAAGTCAGGACATTTTAGTGGCTCTGTATAGCAATCTCAGTGTAAAAAGAGCTACTTGGATACAAAAACATGAGAAAATTAGGTTTGAAAATGCTGAAAAGTTACCCTTTAAATTACAATAGATTTTAAATTAACATTTAAATTTGCTTTTATCGTATTTACGGATAATTCAGACCTTTTATAATTATTGAAAAATACTATTATTGCATGTTGTTACCTCCGATATGTTGCACTTTGAATCAGTTTAAAATGTATTTTAATAAAACATCACAGCCGGAGTAACATTCAAACAACAACAAAACATATTACCCCCCTGCAGAAAGGCTGTGGCTACCACCTGGATCTGTTCTGGGTGGGTGTCCTGATGGCCGCCTGCTCCTTCATGGGCCTGCCCTGGTACGTTGCCGCCACCGTCATCTCCATCGCACACATCGACTCTCTGAAGATGGAGAGTGCGTCAAGCGCTCCTGGAGAGCAGCCTCAGTTCCTCGGGGTCAGGTAGGTCCATAATAAGTTGAAAACACAGAAATGAAAAAGTGTGTAACTTAATCCCTTCAGGCTTCCACTGCCAATATCACAGCATGAGAGACACACTTTGTTAAGTCCCTTTGTAGTTGAAATAGAAAGAAGCCTTGTGAAATTGACTTGACAGTTTCGTGTGTGTGTTTCATCAATGTCCAATATACAGAGAACAGAGAATGACGGGCCTTTTGGTGTTTGCCCTCACTGGAGTCTCCATCTTCCTCGCTCCTGTACTTAAGGTATGAATTATATGTGGCGAGGGGCTTATAGAGTTTACCTAAACAAATTGGAAAAAAGAGTAATAAAGGTTACCGACAACGCCACCTGGGGGAATTTCACCCCCAGGACATTAAGAGTTCACTCTGTTACTCATAGCAAGGACACAGGTTCGCAACACACCTGAATAGAGACGTGGTTTACAGAGTTAAAAATGATATTTATTTTGATAACAATTAACAGACAATAGGTTTAAAATATAATCACAAAAATCCCCCCAGGCAGAGCCAAAACATGCAAACTAATCAGCAAATAAATAAAGTCATGCGAAACAAATGAAACAAATAAACAATTCAAAAAGCAAACAAACTTCTGCCAAACACATGCAAAATAAAGAAAACAAACTCAATGAAAAGCATATCAAAGCAAGGCAAACATCAATGCAAACCAAAAACCAAATAAGGCAGGGCTAAATCAAACAAAAACACAGAAAATGTAAAACAAACTAAGCAATGCAAAGCAGGCAAAATTAAATGCATGCAGCACAGCAAGATCAAATGCATACAGAATAACAAAATTAAACACATGCAGAGTCGATGCACAGCAACTAGAAATGCATGCAATGAAATAATCCCAGAAAGCTGCTGTTAGTCAATGCAAGGCAGAGCGGGGCGAAGTGAAGCAGCGCAAAGCCAGTCCGAGCAGCAAAGCCAGCCAGAGCAGCAAAGTCAGTCAGAGCAAGGCAGCAGAAGCTAAGCCAGCAAAGCAGTCAGAAACAAGGCAGCAAAGCGAAGCCAGCAAAGCAGCAGAGGTCCCACCACAGAGCCACACTCCAGTACAGCCTCTTTCATTCAGTTGTCACGGGAGGGAGAGGTGAAGAACACATGCTAACATAGCGGCGGCAGCAAAGAAGGCTATGTCACGCCAGCCGCGGGCCGAGCACACTGACACGGGGTCCACAAACACACGCGGCTGTACCGGCACGGAGAACACGGAAGCCAGATGACAGGAAGTGGGCAGTCTCAGAGCCAAAGAGCATGAGACGCCAAGATGAACACCGCACCTTTATAAAAAAGCGCGCTCAGGCGGCCATAGGCTTACTAGCACAGCTGATGGCAATACAGCATGCTCATTAAGCGCAGGGATGAGACGTCATCCTGCCACAATCTACCCCCCCAAAATGCATCGGCGCCCCGACGATGGGCCAATCAAGACCGAAATCACCAAAGCTAACTCCAGGGTCTAAAGATTGCAGTAACTGCATTGGAGACCGGCTCGGGTGGGTTTGCAGCCCCCCGGGCCCTTTCTCCTACCGACCTTGGGAGATGATTGACATTCGAATGGTTACCTGCGGTTGACCGTTGGGTCCGTCGTAGGGTCACCTCCTCCATACCAGACCGAGTGACTGCGGGGACCTCCACTCGGACAGATGGTTCACTGGCTGCCATAGCAGCAGGAGACACAAAAGGAACGGACCCAATCGGGGCCGGGTCAGTTGGGGAAGTGGCCCAGGGAAGGTTATTTGAGGAATGACAGAAGGAGCTTCATACCTCAAAACGAACCAACTATCACCATCATCGTCCTCTGACTGAAGATGGACAGAAGTGGGTACAAGAGGATCAGAGGTGTAACCTGGACCAGTTCTAACCACAGCCTTTAACAATGAACGATGGACATGTTTGGCTTTAGTCTGGTCGTCCGCTGGTGCAACAGTATACACCGAGCCTCCTTCTTTTGGTGCCTTAAGCACCATGTGCACCACAGAGCCCCACAGATCCTGGATCTTATGGCGCCCTTTCGCACTAAAATCCCGCAACAGGACCAACTGGCCCTCAGGCAAGGGGTCATCCCGGACATGTTGGTCATAGTTTTTCTTTCGCCGTTGTGCTGCAACTCTTAGCCGGTCTCTGGCCCCTTCGAAGGCAATCTGCAACCGAGTCCGATGCTCCTGAATCCAATCATGGACCGCACCGGCAACAGGGTCCTGAACTCGTCCCAACAGAAAATCAATTGGGGAGTCTTGGCTCCTGGCCAAACATCAGGAGAAAAGGTGATTCTCCAGTTGCCTGGTGGGGAGTAGTGTTATAGGAATACAACAGTTGTGGCAAACAGGAGTTCCAGTCTCGTTTCCGAGACACTGGGAGAGTACGCAGCAAGTTGTGAAGGGTACGGTTGAACCGTTCACACTGTCCATTACCGGCTGGATGGTATGGTGTGGTGCGTGACTTCTCAATCCCATAAAGGGCACACAACTGTTGAATAAGAACACTCTCGAAATTTCGGCCTTGGTCCGAATGTATACGTGCAGGGACCCCGAACTTCGAGAACCATTCAGTTACCAACACCTGAGCAACAGTAGCGGCTCGTTGGTCACAGGTGGCAACGGCCAACGTATATTTACTGAAAACATCAGTCATGACAAAGACATTTTCAATACCATTGTGGGTAGGTTCCATCAATGTGAAATCCATGGCCAGGATCTCATTGGGTCGAGAAGCTAGCAGGTGCCCCATGGAGCTGCGAGCAGTTGGCTGAACTTCTTTCGCAACTTGGCACCTGTCACAAGCATGGCACCACTGGGCTACATCAGAGGACATTGTCTGTGACCAATAACACGTTGGCGTAAAAGCCCCAAAAGGTCCTCTCCACTCCCTGGTGGCCATGCCTCTGATGGACGTCCCTCAATACCTCTTCCCTTAGGACAATAGGCAACAACAACTGCAGTACTACCTCTGCACCATCAGGACGAAAGATCTGGCGATACAGGACTCCCTCCTTCTCAGCCAAGCGGTCCCATTGCCGGAGCAGCGCCAACGCAGGTGGGGACAACCGTTCACGCTCCTCCTGGGTGGGGCGCTGCTTCTGCTTCCAGAAAGGTAGCAGTTCCCGGATAGTGGGGTCCGCTTCCTGGAGTGCACGGATGTCAGCTGGTGTATGACTGGGCAGGGCTATGACGACAGCTTGGGATGCCTCAGTCCTCTGGGCCTGCAGAGCTTGCTGCAAAGGCTCAGGAAGCCCTGTGCCAGGAAGCATAGCTTCCATGTCCGGCACTGCAGGGGGATGCTGGCGAGATAAAGCATCAGCATTACTGTTACTCTTTCCGGAGCGATACTTGATTTCAAAGTCGAAGGAAGCAAGCTGGGCTGCCCAACGTTGTTCGGTGGCGCCTAGTTTAGCAGTCGACAGGTGGCTGAGTGGATTATTGTCGGTATAAACAATACACTTATGGCCAAGCAGATATTCTCTAAACTTTTCAGTCATGGCCCACTTGAGAGCCAAAAACTCCAACTTCATGGAGCTATAGTTGGCCATGTTACGCTCCGTGGGCCTCAGACCCCGGCTGGCATAGGCAATAGGCCTCACCTTACCATCCTGCTCCTGTGATAACACAGCTCCAAGGCCACTATGGCTTGCGTCGACCTCCAGAATAAAAGGGAGGGAGAAATCGGCATATGCGAGCACAGGTGCCGTAGTGAGCTTCAACTTAAGTGCCTCGAAAGTCCGCTGACACTCTTGAGTCCAGTGCCCAGTTATGCCTCGCTGTGACCTCTTCTGGGTCTTTGAGCCCCCAAGTTCTGCAACCAACTTGTGTAGAGGAGCAGCCAGCTTGGCAAAACCCTCAACAAACCGACGGTAATAACTGGCAAAGCCAAGGAATGACCGCAGTTCGGAGATGGTAGTCGGGGGTTGCCAACTGGCGACCACCTCGACCTTGCTGGGGTCAGTGGAAACACCTGCCTCAGAAATCACATGCCCCAAGTACTGCACCTCACGCCGAAAGAAGGCACACTTGGCAAGTTTTGCCTTGAGGCCCTCCTGCTGCAGCCGTCCCAGCACCACTTCCAGCCTCTCCAGATGTTGCTCGACAGTGGAGGAGAAAACAACAATGTCGTCAAGATATAAAAGCAAAGACCGACACTGTTGGTCCCCAAAAAGCCTCTGCATTAACCGCTGGAAGGTGCTGGGGGCGTTACAGAGTCCAAAGGGCATGCGATTCCATTCGAAAAGGCCGAATGGAGTACAAAACGCCGTTTTAGGCCGGTCTACCTCAGACACTGGAACCTGATTGTACCCACTGGCTAAATCCATTGTGGAAAACCAGCGAGCACCAGTAAGTGCATCAAGGGATTCCTCGATGCGGGGAAGAGGAAATGCATCCTTTCTGGTTTTGGTGTTCAATTGCCTGTAGTCCACGCACATGCGTAGGCTACCGTCTTTCTTTTTAACCAACACGATGGGAGACGCATAAGGACTGCTACTCTCCTGAATTACCTGAGCCTCCAACAGCTGGTTAATGTGCTCCTTGACAAGTTCATAATCGGATGGAGGAATGCGCCTGTAGCGCTGCCGAACAGGAACATCATCCAAAAGAGGAATCTCATGGCTAACCAGGTTAGTGCAGCCCAGGTCACCATCGTGGGTGGAGAAGACAGAGGAATACTTTGAAAGCAAAGCCCTCACCTTCTTCTGCTCTTCAGCAGACAAGGAAGCCAAATCAATGGTTGCGAACTGATCCGGAACTGAACCAGAGGCAAACTGAGATGTCACTGAGGCCACACCCGATGGCACCTCAGTGACACCCGCAGGCAAGCTCACCACACTGACCTCTGTCAAAGTGCCGACAACGGTGCGAGGATAAAGCAACGCGTCTGTGGAGCCTACATTAACAACAGGGATGTAGGCAGTTCCCCTCTCCACACGAACCAGAGCAGGGGACGCAAGCAGTCCAGCCGGGAGGCCAGAGTCCAGAGGCTCAAACAATACTGTGGAGCACGAGTACTGCTCCGAGCATGTGGCAGCCACCATCTTCATCATCCCACCAGGGATCCGACAAGCCTTCCTGCCACGCACCTTGACCCTACCTGAGGCCTCTTGAGGAGGCCTCACACTAGCCTGATGGCACCCTTGCAGTGCCTGAACAATAGGCTCTGGGGCCTTTGAAACAGAGGGCAGGTCAAACAAGGCCAAACCGTGTTGGCCAAAAAGCTCTCTGTAACACCGGCGTATGATGTTCATCCCCAACACACCAGGGACCTGAGAAGACATGCCCCCCGGAGGGTCTTTGACCACCAAAACACCACACCGTGGCACTAACTTATCGCAGAGCTTGATATCTAGCTCTAAGTAGCCAATGTAAGGAATGGCTAGCCCATTAGCTGCTCGAAGCTGCAGCCAGTGGCAAGTCTGAAGTTTCTCTTGACCCCAAGGTTCAAAGTACTGCTGAAAGAAACCTTCAGTGACTGTAGACACCATGGACCCCGTGTCTATCAAACAAGGCACGGTGACTCCACCCATGCTCACATTTAAGTGTGGACAAGACGACATGAGCTTGGAAGCTTGCTCCAAGTCACCAGAAACCTCACCTGAGCCAATGAGTGCACCCCCCGAACTGTGGCTCTGCAACTCGGCGGGCGCTAGTTTTCCAACGACCTCTGGGACTGCTTGCCAAACTGTTGAGCAGGCAAAGGAGGCTGGGAGCGGGGTGTAACACGAACGCCATCACATTCCCTGGCAATGTGACCAGGCTGCTGGCACCGTCTACAGATTACGGGAGTGCGGTGAGAAGAATGACTGCGCTGATGTGAGCTCTGCAAGCGAGAAATGCTTTGAGTAAGTTGGTTCAGCTGCTCCTGCTGAACTTTCAGCATCTCCCTCATCTCCCTCAACTCTGAGGCCTGAGGTGAGACAGCCATCACCCGAGGGCCACTCTCGACTCCATACTGAAGGCCTAGAATAGAAGGGACAGAGTGACTGCGGCCCCTAGTGCCTCCCGATAGGCCCTCCCGTTCCCACCTGATCGCCTCGCCTCTAACATCAAGCAATGTTGAAGCGGGCTGCCGACGCACACACTGCTTTAACTCACGGCGCAGAGCACCATCAAGAACATGCTCAACGAATTGATCGCGCAGCAAGATTTCTGCATTTGGCATGCCACTAGGTGCACGCTGTTTTACTGAGGCCATGAGACTCATCAAGCCAAGGGAAAACTCTTGCAACGTTTCCCCTTCTTGTTGCCGCCGGGAAAAGAAAGCCTCCTGCAAAGCTACATAAGAATCTGAACAACCGTAAAGCTCTTGTAGTGCGGCAATTATCTTAGCTGGATCCTCCCGTTCAGTGCTGGGCCGGAATTTAATTTCCTCACGTGCCTCTCCCTCAAGGTGATCAACCAAGAAGAATGCCTGGTCGGCCACTGTCAAATGGCGAGCTCTCATGCAAGCCTGCACTTCCTCGAGCCATTCAGCTAGCCCTATACCTGAGTTTCCACGAAAATGTGGACACTTTCTTTCTCGGGGCACGAAGACCAGCCTCTCCCCTAATGGAGCACTAGCAGTAGGGGGGGCAGTAGCGGGCACAGCAGAAGTAGAGGGCCCGGCGCTAGAACCAGGAACAGCAGCAGCCTGTTCCTGCCGCAGCCTCTCATTTTCTGCTCTTAACTGTACAATTAAATCCCTCAGTTCTTGTAACTCTCCCTCCATAGCTACCTTAACCACTAACCTCTTACCTGGTCAGGGCTGTTGAGTGAAAGGAGAACCCAGATCCTCACCAGGAACCTCCACAAGGAACCACCTGCTGCTTTGCTTCTGAACAAAATATAAAACAGTCACTCAGCTGCTCAATTGCTTTTTTTTTTTTTTTTTTTTTTTTAACAGGCCACAATAAAAATGATCAATGAAAAGATTTAAAAAAAAACTAGAACCACGTCTCTTATCAGTGCGTTACCCTGCCGACAACGCCAGATTGTGGCGAGGGGCTTATAGAGTTTACCTAAACAAATTGGAAAAAAGAGTAATAAAGGTTACAACGCCACCTGGGGAAATTTCACCCCCCAGGACATTAAAGTTCACTCTGTTACTCATAGCAAGGACACAGGTTCGCAACACACCTGAATAGAGACGTGGTTTACAGAGTTAAAAATGATATTTATTTTGATAACAATTAACAGACAATAGGTTTAAAATATAATCACAAAAATCCCCCCAGGCAGAGCCAAAACATGCAAACTAATCAGCAAATAAATAAAGTCATGCGAAACAAATGAAACAAATAAACAATTCAAAAAGCAAACAAACTTCTGCCAAACACATGCAAAATAAAGAAAACAAACTCAATGAAAAGCATATCAAAGCAAGGCAAACATCAATGCAAACCAAAAACCAAATAAGGCAGGGCTAAATCAAACAAAAACACAGAAAATGTAAAACAAACTAAGCAATGCAAAGCAGGCAAAATTAAATGCATGCAGCACAGCAAGATCAAATGCATACAGAATAACAAAATTAAACACATGCAGAGTCGATGCACAGCAACTAGAAATGCATGCAATGAAATAATCCCAGAAAGCTGCTGTTAGTCAATGCAAGGCAGAGCGGGGCGAAGTGAAGCAGCGCAAAGCCAGTCCGAGCAGCAAAGCCAGCCAGAGCAGCAAAGTCAGTCAGAGCAAGGCAGCAGAGCGAAGCCAGCAAAGCAGTCAGAGCAAGGCAGCAAAGCGAAGCCAGCAAAGCAGCAGAGGTCCCACCACAGAGCCACACTCCAGTACAGCCTCTTTCATTCAGTTGTCACGGGAGGGAGAGGTGAAGAACACATGCTAACATAGCGGCGGCAGCAAAGAAGGCTATGTCACGCCAGCCGCGGGCCGAGCACACTGACACGGGGTCCACAAACACACGCGGCTGTACCGGCACGGAGAACACGGAAGCCAGATGACAGGAAGTGGGCAGTCTCAGAGCCAAAGAGCATGAGACGCCAAGATGAACACCGCACCTTTATAAAAAAGCGCGCTCAGGCGGCCATAGGCTTACTAGCACAGCTGATGGCAATACAGCATGCTCATTAAGCGCAGGGATGAGACGTCATCCTGCCACATATATATGGATGAATTACATGTTTGCGCTGTCTTTTGTCCAGCATGCACAATACATGGCTTTGTTCTGTGTCCTATTCCTTACAATTGAAGGTAACGGAGGACAAAACCATCTATCATCCAGGTTATTCACGACAAGTGATTTCCTGACAATATAACTGATTTTTTTTTTTTTTTTTTATTTCGAACCTGTCAAGTTTGTTCAAAACTCACTTCATTCTGGAGTTCAGTAAATTTCTAGCACAGAGCTTTTTGAAGTGTTGTTCCTCTTTACTTTTGCAAAGTGTTTAATTTCTTTGTTTTCTGAGCCAACATTTTGTTTAGATTTTGTGAAATAATTTTAAATATGTGATAATTTTTAATATGTGGACCTTGAAGTAATGACAAAGCAGAAATGTGGACCTTGTGACTGGACCAGTTTGGAGCCACTGGTCTGAACTGTGACTGTATTAACTTGCTTGCTGGCCTTCCTGCTGTTTGCAGTTCATCCCCATGCCGGTGCTGTATGGTGTCTTCCTCTACATGGGCGTCGCTTCCCTCAGTGGAATCCAGGTACGACGTGTGCCAGCTGTTGATGTTGTTCATTATAGTAAATTGAGTTATTGTGGCTGGATGTCTAACTTACTGCATTCTGACAGCAGGCGGCAAGCAGCAGGCGTGATCCGCGGTGTCCTTAGAGATAGCGGAGACAACTCAATCACATAAAACATACAACTCTGGAGGATTTGTCATACGCTCCCAAACTTTGTAGAAGTGTAAATTGTGTGGAATTAAGAATCAAGAAAGATAAAACCCTGCGCTGAATACATAAAGTTGTGGCCAGGTGTTTCATTATAATTACCAAAGTATCAAGTATCAACCAGAGTATGAATTTTACATTTTGATGAGTTCTGTAACATTTAACTTGGGGCTCAGTGAGTTTGTTGCTAGAGCAGGTGCTCCTCAGTAACTTCAATCAATCATCGAGTGCAACCTAACCTGCGCCGCTCACACATTCTGGTCTTCTCTTCTGTTTGTCTCATCGTCCCCCACAGTTCTGGGACAGGATCAAGTTGTACATGATGCCGTCCAAGCACCAGCCTGATTACTCCTACCTGCGACACGTTCCTCTGAGGAGGGTACACCTGTTCACACTCATCCAGATCGCATGTCTGGCTGTGCTCTGGACCCTCAAATCCACCTTCTTGGCCATTATCTTCCCTGTTATGGTATGTGATAAAATCCATTTGCAAAAAAAGCAGCTTCTGGTGAACGCTGTGTTTCTTAGCACAAGGTTTTAACGTATATCTTGTATGATCAGATAATTTTATATAACTGGGTACCAAAACACATGAAATGTAGACTGTATTTAAGTATCCAGGGGGATGCTCTGAAGTTACTCCAGAAGTGGTCAAAGATGTGCTGCTGTGAATGAATGCATATGCAGTCCACTGATTGAAACCATAGAAATGGAAATAATCTTTCTTGTTCAGCTCTAACCAGCATTTCCAAATGAAATATCAAAATTAATATTGATTGCTTGGATGTTTGTGAATGTATTGAAACATGACAGGGGTTTGAAGCTGTAGTTGGTAACTTTTATTTTTTTAAAAACAAAAAACATTTAGTCATATTTGTTGACTGTGTATCCACACAGTAGTGGAAAACAACATATTTCTCCATCTTGTCTTCATGCTTCTAATGGCATATGCAAGAATCCAGCACGCTTGGGTGAAAACAACCAATCAGAGCCGAGGAGTCTCTAACACAGTTATCAATTAATTACTGCTTGTGAACTGCGGTCAAATTGGGAGGCACTGATCAAATATTAATCAAGATGTTGTCACTGCATTGCCTATTTTCAGCTTCAAATGTTGTCAGAAACACATTTAAGTGTACTGTTTAGCTGTAAAATGAGAAAGTTTGTGAATCAGCTGCCATGTTAGAAATAGTGGAGCGACGCACCAAGCACTACCCACCGGTTGAAGCAAACTTTTTCAGTGATTGACAAGACTGACAACTGCATTACGGATTCCTTGGCTCTGACTGGTTGTTTTCAATGGTAAATTAATGGCAAATGCCATTGGTAGTGCGATGAGGAGGAGAAGATAAATGCTATTTCTGCGACAACCATGGCCAGAGGCATTATGTTTTTCAGGTTGTCTGTCTGTCCGTCCATTCTTGTGAATGCAATATCTAAGGAACATCTTGGTCAAAGGTCAAAGGTCACTGTTACCTCATTTGTCTCATTATAATGAAAATCGAAAGAGCACTTTAATGCAATTTCTTCAAATTTGCCACAAACGTTCACTTGGATTCAACAATGAACTGATTACATTTTGGTGGTCAAAGGTCAAGGTCACTGTCACAAGACATGCTTTTTGCCATAACTCAAGAATTCATACACTAATAGTGATAAATACAAATGTCTACTAAATATCAAATGATTAACTGATGATATTTTATATGCAAAAGGTCAAAGGTTAACTTCACTGTAACATTATAATGTTCTGCAAAAAGACTTTTCTGGTGATTACTCAACATCATAACTCAGTAACAGAAGGGGAGATGTTTGTTCAGATACTGAATTGGTGACACTGATCTCGATGCTGTGCTGATTATAGAGAGTCTTTGTGCTGCCGGGTTGAAGATGTGTGTGAAGCATCTACACTTTAGAATTTGTAGCTTCTTTGCAGAAACATATTTGAAGTATTGTTTTCAAGCATTTGGTTACACAAGTCTAATTAATCATGATTTCTCTCGTGTACTACTGTGTGGATCTAACTGGCAGAATTTCATTTTTGTAAAAATTACCAATTGTAGCTTTAATGTCAATTTTAAAGAATGTTAATACTAATAGAGGAAGAGATCTGACTCCACTGTGTATAGCAGTGATTCATGGCGATGTCATTTACAAATACCATCCAGCTAAATCATGTTCAGACCGTAACTTAGATATGAGATGAATGTTAATGGGAGTAAAAAAGGAGCCCTGTGTATCAGCGTATCTCTGTGCCAAACCCTTCAGATTCTGGGTCTGATGGTCGTCCGAAAGATGCTGGACATGGTCTTTTCCCAGCACGACCTGGCCTGGCTGGACGACCTCCTCCCTGAGAAAGAAAAAAAGAAGAAGGATGACGATAAGAAGAAGGGGAAGGAGAAGAAGAAGACCAAACAAGACGACAGCGAGGAGGAGGTGAGAAAGCAAAGCTTCTGCTGCCCCCTACAGGAGGGATCCATCATGACACAAGTTTCTGATGACCTGTGTATCTATTGTGTGTTTGTGTTTGTTTACAGGAGAAGTGCCATGCCTACTCCAACCACTCCCCCAGCCCCGAGTCCGACCTGGATCGCAGGTACTGTGTCCTCAAACTGCACATCCCCTACAAAGACCTCGTCTATCCTGATGCTGCACAGTCTCAGTGGGGAGCGTACTGCCAGCGAGCCGCCAGACGCAGTGCTCTCTAACACACACATACACACATCCTCTATAGCACACAGACATAGACAGATGCCTATTGTGGTCCCGTGAGCATGGGGATGTTTAGTTCTACGCAGTAAATGTGCAAATATTAAAGGGTCAGTTCACAAAAATTATGGCAGTACATAGACATTGAGTTTTAGCTCTAGCTCAGTCATTAGAATACTATGGAAATATATATATGTTTAAATGTTCAGTATCTCAAGATAAGTGGTCCACTTTTTCTGAAAAGACACAGTGCTGTTTTTTTTTTTTTACGTTATTTCTTTATGATGTGAGCACCACAACCTAAATTCCTTTTATCTCCATTGTAGTGAGGCCGCAGTAAAAATTAATAAGACTCATATTTAAAACATGAGCATCTAAAACTCAAACTTTCTGCTACAGGTAAGTTGTAATTAGTTTTTTGTAATTTAGATTAACTGACCTTTTGAATATACAGACAGCTACACTTGAAATGAATCAAACGCCTCAAACAGATTAAGGAATACTTCACCCACAAAATTATCATATGGATCTCAATTAATAGACCAGTTTGCATGGGATTTGTGCAGAACCTTTGCTTCTCTTGCATGCCTCCACAGTGAATGAGGAAGAATGGAGAAAATTCTTGATGATCTGAAATTTAGTGGTCCGCATTTAACAACAGTAAAACTATATCAAAATATCCTTTTAATCCAGTCATATGCCCAGTGCTTCAGAGCAGCCCAGTCGTCACAAGAAAATGTTGGCATTGTATGTTTGCATTATATTTGCATATTTCATACTCCACAAAGGATGTCATCTGACTTTTGGAAGATGGAGGGGATGGTGGATGGTGTGTCACCTAGGTGAGACACCTGCCAGAACACTGTTTGAGCAAAAACAACCAAACTCTTGTTTTTTAGTGAGTCATTGCACCAAACATGGGTGTTTTTTGGGAATCCTGTTTCGGCAGCAGGTGTAGTGCCCCAAAACTGTTTTTTTAGAAGACCATGTTGTATTTTCTACAGGGATTGTGCCCCTAAACCTGGGTATTTTACCCCAAAACATGAACACCCTATCCATGAGCAATTGTTCTTTGTTCCTAAACCTAACCACATATTAACCAGAGTTTTATTTTTTTTTCCATATACAACAGCAAAAATGCCTGTGTTTGGAAAGTACTAAACATACGACTAGATATATGAGACTTGGATTAAACTGTGTGAGAGTCTGTAAACTGATGTTTTAATGTAGTTTTCCTGTTGTTAAATGCAGCCTCCATTCACTACAGTTTATCATCAATTTTCTCTGTCTTTGGATTCTTCGTTCACTGTGGAGGCATGTGAGAAAAATAACGTGTTCTCCACAAATTTATCGTGACACAGAGTGTGTAAATGATATTTAAATGGACATTTTGTGGGCGAAGTACTCCTTTAAATGCTTACAGCAAACATAAATACCAGAGTAAGCACACAGTAGCATGAAAAAAGTCCACAAAAGCCCTTATTTTGACATGGAGTTTTGCATGGTGCATTGTATTACATTATAGTGCTCCTAATATTTTCCCCCGTGAAAAAAATAGCCCTGTTGTGTTGTGTACTGTGTTGTTTACTTCAAAATTAATCTATTCTTTTTTTAAAAAAAAAAAAACTCTAAAAGTAGAATTCCCTTCATTACTTTTAATTCTTTTCCAATTTCACTATTGTGGGTGCACATGTGCATCCACAATTTCAGACAGATAATTTACCCATGTAACATTGTCCTCAATGTCCAGTGTCTCCTCTCCATGCACTTTAAGGCAATGCAGATCATTGTGAAGTCATTAACTGTATAATCGTGCTGCTGCTCTTCCTGTGTCGTGTGCCAAATGTCTCACAGCAGGTGCACTGCGCCGCCCTTTGTACACACAGCTCAGTTTATTATAGTCCCTCACTGATGTGTGCTGATAGATTTTCAGTTTTCTGACAGGCAGGGACCTTCAGGTGAAGGCCGATGACCTGAAATGCTGCTGTTTGTTCTGTGTCCCAAAGCTATGAGTTAGGGTGCTTTGTTTAGTGTTATATATGGCATCTAAATAGATGAATCCAAGTATTGTGTGGTATATTCAACATGTTGTATAAATAGTAAATACAGAGGATTTATTGTAGGCCAGTTTGTGTTCAACTGTGTAATCATCCACACGCAACAAGCATCGTTGTTTTGGTTGTTTCTTTTTTCTCCATGTGTTAAATCTCTTAAGCAAATGAGTCCGTGATGCTCACAACTGCATGTGACATGTAGCTTTTTGCTCTCTGAACGACCCTCACCTGGAGCTGCAGCAGTTTCAGCAAAAGTTTTTTATATTAAAGGTGCAGCTGATGAGGCTATTTATTTTGGTTAATATGCTAAACATAAACGCATTGATGTGTTTTGGGTTTTTTTGTGGGGGATCCAGAATTTAAAAATTGCCCATCATGTCTGCATTGCTTTGAAAGAGGCATGGTTTGGAATTGACAGTGTAACTGATTATTGATTAATATGAACATGTTTTGAGAGATGTTGTCAACTGTGGATTTAAAGAAAGACAAAGTAACTGTGATGCTGACTGTCTGCCAAGAAAGCATTTCTATCGACAAATTTTACAAACCCATCTCTCCAAATAAAGTTTTGCATTCAGTCTTTTTTTTTAAACAAATAATGTTACAACATGTTCTGACCTCAACAGAGCAAAAGGTGTAAGGTTCATTACAAATTTGCATAAGTATAAAGGATCATTTCAAAGTCAAAACAAAAATTGAAGTCATTAAAGCCTGAGTTGGCAGAAATCTGGAAGAAGGCAGAAAAATAAATAATTTTTTTAAAAAAGGCAGAATTTGAAAATACAATCTTCTCCTGCAGTTCTCCCCTCTCTTTCCTAAGCTCCTCCCACCAGATGACCACAGGCATATGCACGCTGTTCCTACAGTAGCCTAGTGTTTCTCATACATTGATTTAAATCATCTTATTTCATTGTGCAGCAGCACATTCGTTTCATCAGTCCTTGCCCTGCTCTCTGTGTACCACAAATGAAACAAGAATTAACAAGCTAGCCACCCCACGGTCCCTCTGTGTTGCTCCCCACCACTGGGTGGATTTCCATTAACCCCCAAAATTGAAATTGCAAATATAAAATACACCCAATGGACACAAGTTTAAAAAAAACTCCCATTTATCGGAAAGAAGTTTTTACGCTCAACATAAGGTAATATTTTAGGTGATTAAAAAAACAACATTTAGTAAACTGCATTGGAAACACTTTTGTTTTTTCTTGGTCATATGATGCTATGGCTATGTGCTTGTTGGTAGGAACTGGCTCCCTCATGATGCAACAGGAGCTAAAAGAGCTGTTATTGCATCACTTAACTCTTCAAAAGTTGAGCAGATCATCCGGGAGTTTTGACTTCACAATTCCTCTGTGAAATCGTGGACTATCACCTCCAAAAATTCCTCATAAGTGGCCGCTCCCACGTATAAGGATCTTCCCTTTCCATTATTGCGCGCATAACATGCCGACATCACCTTTGATTGGAAATAATGACAGCTAGTGCAGTTAGCACAAGGCTAAACAATTGGTAACATTTTCTCTCCATCTTTGAAAGACCGATATTATCACGTTTTATCGCATTGATCTTCTTCTTTTTGATAAGTCTATGTCCCTTCTCTTTTCCAAATTCAGACGTTTTGCGGAATAAGATTGCAGCGCAGGTAGAGCTGGTCATGAGTTCTTTTTTTCCCTCAGCAGCAGTTTTAGAAGTTCAGGTTCCGGGGTGGATAATTGATCTGCCGATCCGGTCAGAGCTGATCATATTGATCCAGCACAGTAAACGCTTAGTTTCACTTTCAGTGCGCTTGATGTTTTGCTGCTCCATCTGTGCCCAGAGTACGCTCTGCACTCTGAGAGTTTTGTAGAATCATTAACAGAATAGTGTGTATATTCCAATGCTACTAAAAAAATTTAAAATCAATTAGTGGCGGCAACAAAGAAATAAATGTTTGGGAAACCCTGGACTGTTTCCAGTTTACATGGTCCAAAACCTTTCCTTATAACCAGTCCCAGTCTTTTCTCTACAAAGAACAGTGGCCACAAACACTGCAGCAGCACAACTCATCAGTCCCTTTTGTCTGGCTCATCACTGACATGAGCTGCTGTAGTGTTTGGCTGAGCTCCTCCACCCTCCCCGGCCTTCTCCCCCAGCCCCTCCGTATTCTTGGCTGTGGGTGTGTATGGTAACTGGAGCTTGCCCTTCCTCAGCATCACCCTCCACCTGAAGATCTCCTGCCCGTCGTCTCCAGCCATGCCGATGGGCCGAGGCATGGCCTGCCCCGTGCCACAGGTCAAGATCGAGATGGAGTCGGACTACGACTCGGACATCGACCACCATCGCCCTCGAGACATGAGCAGCGAGACCACGTTATAAAGCTGAGACTCGGCGTCTTGTTGACAAAACAAGGCACAACTTAGCGTGGGCAAAACTGGACGAGCCAGTGCTGACCCACGAACGGTACAAGGTGGCACAGACTGACGACTGTGAACACACTGACACCTTTACAGACTGGCTGAAAAGGGACTTACCCAGTTAATACAGCAGGAGAAGATGCATCTGCTTTTAAATTGGTGCAGTTTTGACAGATTTGTGCTTTGAATAATATATGAAATACTAAATTTATTTATTTATGTAAATTGCCATAATAACAGAGCAACTATTTATCTGTATGTGCTGTATAGGATTATATTTGATGTAAAAAAAATTATTTATCTTTATACATATTAGCTATACACTTTATTTTACTATTAATGTAATGACTCCAAATCTAAAATGAAATCAAAAGTTATTGTGCAATATTTTCCCATCAGCCCATGTCTACAGACTTTGGTTTTTGAGGCAGGAAATGTGAAAACAGTCACCATTTTAGTTACGGAACTATTTACTATGTGTTTGTAAAGTCTGCTGTCGTCTAATATGTTAGCCTTTGCATATTTGTGTTTTGGTGTTTGTTTGTGCCTCTGATCCCAGAGAACCATCTCTCCTTCCCCCCGTTTCCCTCCACGTCAACACATTAACCTGGAACAAAAAGAAACAACCAAAAAGTCCTGATGTTGCTGAAAAGGATGGATTTATTGTGCAAGATGTGCGTGCAGGTTAATATTTGTGTTTTTATTCTCAAAAACTCTATGAAACTATCACCGTCTTCCACCACAAAATCCACATGCATATGACAATAACAAAAAATGGACAGATATAATTTATGTAATTAAAATGCTATTATTCCAAAGCATGTGGTTTGTCTTGTGTTGCCCCCCGCCCCCCCAAAAAACTGAGGACTGCAGATCCACCACGTTTTGCAAAAAGAGTCAACACAAACGGGATGCATTAACCCTTTGAAACCTTTTAAAACATGGAGGGAGGGCAACGTGCAAAGAAAAGATGAAATTTCCCAAAACATTTGCAAGAAATCATAAAAAAGAAATTACTTGTTGTTCTATTTGTTAAAAAAAATAGAACAACAAAAAAGAAAGTAAGAACAAACAAGGAAATTACCCAGAAAAAATCATGATATTTTGGAACATAATTTTAAGTATTTCATAATGATAAATAGAAATACAGTTTTCCCCTAGCTTTTTTTCCCCTTTTTCCATTATTTGTGGGAGAAATGCCCCAATGTTTTTAAATACTTGTTAAAGGAGTCTAAAAGCATCACAGAAAAGGGATGTTGTTCCAAGTTTCAAAGGGTTAATGTGATGCACAAGATACTTATGGGCATTGACAGTGACCTTATTAGAGCTGCAATTATTATTATTATTATTATTATTATTATAACATAACGTCATTTTTGCATCACTGTCACTATATCCTGACAAAAGAACGTGAGACAGTTAGTCTTTGGGAAAAAAAAGTCATGTTATGATATGTCGTGACTATTATACAGTATGATAGCTTTATTTGTATGTTGGTGTCTAGTGTAGACGTGGGTGTGGTTTAGGCAGGTAGTAGGAGGCGGGATCAGCAATGACATCACACTTGGGTTAGTGGTTCTGACTCATTAACCATAATTAGTGTCACCTGTGAGAGGACTCTGTCGGACACACTGTGAGGAAGACGACGGAGGCGAGACACTGCAAAGACAAAAGAGACCAAAAAAGCCTTTTGACACACAGCACCACCAACTATTAATACATATACAAATCAATACTTCACTCTGGACAACCACTGAAAAAGAGTGAGCTGGCCAAGGAGACAGAGACCTGCACCTGAGGGGGGGTCCAGCAGAGTTCTATAAGTCCAAGCGAGCTGGTCTTGAGGGGCATGAGCCGTGGCCTGGTGGTGAGTCAAACTACACACAGACACACACACACACACACAAAAGGAAGGTTACACTCACTCAGGGAAGTCCAAATTACTCATTCAAGTCTAATGCAACACACAGGGAGAGGCACTCAGTTACACGCCTCCTCGTGGTGCTTCTGGGTTTTGCTTGTTTTTTGCTTGACTGTTTTCAACATCTACGCTTCTTTGCTGATTACCGCCACCAGTGATACCTCAGCCAACCAACCACCACCTCAGCAGAAAAGTATAAAAACAGCAGATGGACCCACTTCTAAAAACATTGCTCCGTAGTGCCACTAGTGGTCAAAAACTCCACAGTTTACCTTTAAGCATTTTCATTCGCTGTGATTGAAAGACAGCAATCCCTGGCTTTATGCTACCTTATTACATATGAAAATGATCCTGATTAGTTTCACAAAAATTTGTTTAAAGACTTTAGGTATTGGTAGTAGTAATGAAAGAGAAGCAGTCAAAGTGGTGTATCCCCATTTTTTATTATTTGGCACAAAATGCAATACAATCATAATAAATATAAATACAGGGGCTCTGATTGTTTAATATTATTTGACATTTGACACAATCAAGTCGTAAATATACTTGTTAGAAAATGGGACACTACACCAAATTTCTGCAACACAATTCTGCAATTATAGTAATGTTACTATTATTAGGAATACAAATAATAAATATTCATCATTCCAATTTGGAATAAAGTCAAAATATGTCAATAGAATGAATTCCATTTAATGGCTTTCTACAGTTCGTCTTGATTAACTCTACAGCAATCAAACTGCAGCATATCTGTCTACTGACAGAAAATGTTTATTGTTGTTGTTGTTTTTTTAAATTAAATTAATTATTTAAATAATTAAATAATAATGATTTAAAAAAAAATTTTTAAATAATAAAATGTATACTGGATGAAAACAAAATTGTTCCTAAAATCACTGATTCCTACAGCATCCATCAAAGGAAGAAGCATGCATTTCAGTGGGCACTACCACCTGGGGACCCCAAAATCCAAAATGTCAAACCCTCCACACAGAGGTTTTATTATAGTCCTATAGCAGCAGGAAACGTCACGTCAGCACGCATGAAGTGTTCAGCAGTGGTTCCGACTGTTTGGTGAACCCGTCAGCGAAGCCGCGCCCCTCCACCAGCGTGGGCCTCCTGTTGCACATGGGGCACAGCTTGTTGCGTTCCTGTGAGGCCCTCATCCAGATGATGAGGTTCCAGCGCTGGCCTGAGGAGATGGGCAGGGCCCCGTGCATGTGTTGGCCCCGATGGAGGAGCCCCTCTGTCACCCTGTGTTCGACCTCTGAACACTCCGTCTCGCTTACAGGCACCTGCAGGGGGCGACACAGGCTCTGACTTTAGATGTGATTTCCAATTATAAGCAATTATTATATTGGAGATATGTAAAATCTGACAAGTTGTTCTTTAAAAATCTAGGAAACTGTCTTAAAAATATAACTATTACATTTAAGTTTTTTTTAAGTTGAAAGTGAATGTAACTATTAGCCCTAACTTTTGTTTACATTGTAAGTAAATATAACTGTGAGACTTAAGTAAATATACCTATTATGCTTGAGTTTTATTCACATTACAAGTGAATATACTTAGGCTTTGGTTTACATTGTAAATAAATACAACTATTAGTTTTAAGTTTGGTTTACGTTTTAAGTAAATATACCTATTATGCTTGAGTTTTATTCACATTATACACAGATATAACTATAAGGCTTAATATTTGTTTACATTATAGGTATATAAGTACACAAGTAAATATAAGTATAAGGCTTAGGTTTGTTTACGCTATACATAAATATAACTATTTGGCTTATTTTTTTTTACATTATGCATAAATATATCTATTAGTCTTAAGTTTTGTTTACATTATAGGTAAATATATCTGTTAGGGTTGACTTTCGTTTACACGAGAAGTAAACTATTAACTAATAAACTATTAGTTATAAATATTTTTTTCTTTATGAGAAAATGTGACTTTTTTCAAGGCAAAATTTTAAAAAATACAGCTTTCAGGTGGTACTGCAATTTGTGGAAGTGATGTTTGTAGGTGTGGTGATAGCCGTAATAACAGAAGCAGCAGTAACAGTATTATGAACATAAATTCACCTGTCTCATATCACCAAAATAAAGGTTGCCCTCGGTGAAATTCTTCCCAAGGGAGACATTAAGGGTGACCTCTGCATTGTCGTAGTGGTAGCTCAGGTCCAGGTCTTCGTTCATGTCATATTTAACAACAAAGGCCTTGTGGCTGTCCAGGCATCGTCCCCCACAGTCCGGGTACAGCAGGGAGGCGAGCGGCCGCAGGTAGAGCTCCCGCAGGGGTGTGATGAAGCCCTCGTCAAAGCCCAGCTCATTCAGGAGGATCTGGAAGAAAAAGAAAATGAGAATCATTAATAAAAGAACTTCATGTTTGATTCTCTGACTTTTCGTATGACTTTACAGCTCTTTAATGGCTTTGACATTTTATATCTTCTTAATTGAAACTTTCAGCTACAGGCCTCCATCATAGCTTTAAAACATATAGTGCAATGAATTATTAAACACATCCAGTATGCAAGTTACTGTGAAATAAGCCTTTAAATTTCCCCAACCTTCGTGGAAAATCCATCAAAGTCCCAGCATGAACCTGCCTGGAATACACGTCTCATATATTCTATAGAGTTCTACATATTTCATGACTGAGGGACCAGCAGGAGGATCCAAATGTCACAGCACAATAAAGATGAAATATGAATAAATGGTGATTATATGGAGCTGAAAGGTGGTTCATACGGAAGTCCTAAAGGGACATCTTTCCATACATGTTATTTTCTAGAGATCACAACTTATTTCCGGTTGTTGTCTCGAGATCAACTTTTTTATGCTTTTATCTTGAGCTTATGATGTTTTATTTTCTTAATCGCCAGAAAATTATGTCATTATCACAATAAAACGGGCTTTGTTTTCCCGAGATAAGTTAATCCATTATCACCAGAAAACCAGCTTTGATTTCCCAGAGATAACGAGGAAAAAAAAGTCATTTTCACGAGATAACGGCATAAAAAAGTTGTGATCTCGAGGAAACAACCGGAAATATGTTGTTATGACAAGAAAACTAAGAAAATAAAAATAGCAAGATGTCCTTTTCGGGCTTCCATAGGTTCAGTCTGTAGGAACACATACATTACCCCATAATGGTTCATGGTGTTGGGTCGTCCTTTAGGGGCGGAGGACTGCTCAAAGTGCTCCAGCTCCTCCAGCAGCTCCTCACAGAAGCTCCTCTCAAACACAGGGAAGCGATATACCCTCGCAGCTTCAACACAAAGAATGTCACATCGTCATACATACATACAGTATTTGTGTGTGTGTTTCAACATTTTGTATTTTGTTCTTTTCCTCTTTGCATCACAAGTTTCAACTGTTGCAACTCTGAAAACTGAAAGTTAAACCAAAGCGATTATAATATGTTTGATTTCTTTCCAGAATAAGTTGAGGCGAGCAAACGTATGCCTGCTATGATTATTGTTTTGTTTCTTGTTATAGCTCAAATTTGCACGCCATTATGGATACTCTTTGATGTCAACAACAAGAATGAGAAGTAGTGCTAATAACATGGATCATTTCTTTGTGCTGAAGTGAGCTACTTGTGATTTGAAAGCACTTTGCAGCTCACCTGCTTCCTCCATCAGGTCTGCGAGACCTTCTTCACTGACGTCGCTGCTTCGACAGCACTCGACAATCTGCTTGAACTTGGGTGCTAGGTAGGACTCCTGAGGAGAGGGGGTGTGCAGCACAGTGTGTCTCAGCGAGGTGTTAATGACACATTATTAATGAGACCATTAGAGGCGGCTGATGCAGTAAGTACCTGCAGATGGTAGACGTGAGGATGGAGTGGCTGGTATGTGTCTTTTATAGCAGCAGCTCTCTCAGCAGATGTCTCACTGAGACGCCTTCGCTGGTCCACTTCCTGTGAAATCTAAAGGGAGCAGTCATACAGTCAGGTTACAATGTAGCAGGAATATAGGGCTGATTCAATAAATATATAATATATATAATTATAATATATAACTTCATGGTCATATCTTTACCTTACTATTTTAAAATAAAATGTTTTCTAGTGATCATAACTTAATTATCTTGTTACAGCATAATATAGGGATCCTATCAAAAGAGGTATTTTGGAAAAAAAAAAAATCTGTCTTGGCCTTATAATGAAGAGTAATAGGTCAAAATCAGCATTTTTAATACATTTTACCACAAGGCTTCTCTGCAGGGGGCTATTTGAGATTACTTGGCACTTCAACTTAAACGCTGAAAGCAAACAGTTCTGTCTAAGCACTATTTAATTCTACATTTTCCTCTGAAACTTTTATTTAACTATTTTTAAATTTGGGATCAATTGCATAGCTTTACACATGCGTAGCCACTGCTATTTCGTTTCGGCAAAACTTAAAGGGAAAGGTGCCAGGGTGTAACATCAGTCACATGACAAACATTACACTGAAATATTCAAATCTATTATTTTTTTTTAATCTTTGTGTGTATATTTTGACAATAATAGAAAGTTAGAATCACTTTGAACCATAATAATAATTATAAATTATATGAAATTGAAAAAGAAATTAATTCATTGACATAAACTATTAAAAAAAATCAGGAAAAAAATAGGAGCTGCAGTTTCCAAACCTCTAAAATAAATAATCAAGTCACATTTATATTGCCATCACACTGTAACCATAGTATGACATTACATATAATTAAATTATTATGTGTGGTATGTGAAGAAGTCTTCTAAGTCTAATTTTTTTTATTACCAATTTATAAATAATTTGGTTTCTGCATTGTACTTAAATAGTGGAAAAAAAAAGTTTTCCTGAGTCAAATGTGAATTCTTTAAATTATAGCCCGACCTGATGTTCTAAGGTCGATACTGATTGATGCATGGGACTTAAAAAACAACAACCTCATAACATATCAGTTGATAGCAAATTGTTTTACATAAACACATAAAGTGAACAATCTTTATACATGTCCCTTAAATTGTTTATTTCTTAAATTGTGACCAATACCGAGTGACACATTTTACAGTATAAAAATACATTTGTATGTCTTCTATGGTGGAATCCCACACCTCCTTTCTGTTTAGAGATTTCTTGTTATTTATTAGCTGGCAAACACAATACTGATATTAGGGGTCCACAGATTAACGGCCCGGCCGATTATTGGGGCCAATATTTGGCATTTTGCCAGTTATCTGTGTTGGCATTTTATTCTGATGATCGTTGATAAAATTCAATAATTAAAAACTGAAAAGAAAGTGTCAGCGTGGGAGGAACTTATACTTTGTAAAACCTCAGGCGGCTTTTTTAAAATTTATTTTTCTTTTTAAATCTAGTATGTGACTTCACTATGAAAAGAGTTGCAGGGAACTTGCTGTGTATGATGACTAAAAGTTTCCTAAAAGTTAAACATTTGCTATAGGCATTTAAACAAAATTTTGCGTTGGAGTTTCTTATATTCCAAATTCTAAATATTGACAGAAAGGTTTTCCTTTTTATTGTAAATGCATATTGGTTCCAAATATCGGTTATCAGTCTCATTAACTACTAATAATCGGTATCGGCCCGTAAAACCAGGGGTCGACCCCTCGCAGAAATACTTTGTTTACAATCAAAGAAGGATAAGAACATCAACAAATCGTAACTCTGAAGAACCAAAATGTAGTAGATTTGGGGCATTTCATTTTATTTATACACACTTGAAAACACTTTCTTACCTTGTTGAACACATCCTCAAACTGTTGCTCCGTCACGCAGCCGAGCCTCTTCAGCAGCTGCGCAGCAATAATAAACAGACGATCATCAACTGTCAGCAGAGTTTAATAACCCTTCATATCACCCCGAATAATATAATTTTGCTCCTAAAATATCATTAAAATCCACTCACGGTTTGATAGTCTTGTCTGAACTGCTGCTCGGACACAAAGCGGACATGGAGTTTGTAATCCTCCAGGAAAATATTATCAGTGGAGAAACAGGTACAGAAATAAAACTGACGATTTCCGTCTTCCTCGTTCCTCATTATTGCTCGTTTAAAAGGAATAAAACGCAGAAACGGTGTAGAAATACTAACGTAATATCTGACAAGCTACACAGCTACTTCTCTGTTACCAAATAAACAAACATTACACTTCCGGTTCGAAGTCCTCAAAATAAAAGCGTTTCCGCAATTCCAAAATTGACTACACACCTTTATATTCCAAGAAAGACTAAAAAAGTAGAAATAACATGAAAGTTCAATTCTTTGAATTTATTTAGTTTAATAAAACAATCCCGACTTTTCCCACCCTATATTACTGAAATAATTGCTAAATTGACAGCTGTAGTTGCGCACTATGACCACTAGAGGGTAGAAACTCACTATTATGTTTAAACAGGGGCTATATGAATGAAGTTTATTATTATTATTATTATTATTATTATTATTATTATTAATAATAATATTAACATTATTAATGCGCTATGAATAGCCTACACTATTGTAACTTTTGCAACAGACAGAAATTAAAGCAGGAATTGTGATAACTATTCTGTCAAGTTTTCAAGTATGTATAAAATTAGTTTTGCCGATATCCCCCCTTTAACTCTCAGAAAGGACACCTCAAATTAAACTGTGATCGGATCCAAATGGTGTTATCATCAGCACTTACTTTATGTGATGGATTTTGATTTGAAAGAGTGAATTTATTAGTTTATTAGTTTAAGCAAGATGCTTAGAAACACATTGACAAGGGACTGGACTCTATTTTTCAGAGGGTGGATGCTTGTGACTTTTTTTTTCTTACCTTGACTGTCCCTGAAGCTAGAGATATTTTTTCCGTGCATCACCCTCCCTCGACTATAAATATCCATATTTTGTATTTTTTTTGTACTGTTCAGATACAAATGGCGTTATCATCAGAATCAACTTTGATATGAAAGGGTGAATGTAATACTCGAAATAATTTCAAATCAAATTTTTCAAATTAAATGTAACTTGAGTTTGACTTTGAGATCATCACATCAACATCAGCAAAGAACTGTGCTCTATTTTTCAGAGGAGGGGAGTGGCTGGGTGTGACTTTTAATGAAACATGCCTTTGAAACCCAACAGAGGGACTGAGGGTCAAGAAGATATTTCATATAAATATAAAATAAAACAATTTAAAAAGTCTCTCCCCGGTTCTTAAAGATTATTTCACACGCCTCCCTTATCATGCAAAATAAAAACAAAAATTATATCTACTGTAATTTCCCTTTGATTAGGCCTGATAGAAAGCACCCTCCGTTGTCCAGAAGGGGGCGACAATGCCAAAAACAATGATGCCAACAGCATAAATGTAAACGTAGAAGAAGAATAAGAACACAGGCACGAGCTTTGTATTTTCTACTGAGGTGATTTTGTTGTGGATTATCTGTCTCCGTTAGCAGTAGTTAGCACTGCTGCTAAATATGCCGATTGGCAGTCTGCTCATTTTTGTTTTCTGAGGTCTATAATCACTGTCCGTTGTATTTATTAATAAAGTGTAAGCGGAAATGTTAAGCGTGGACTCGTTGCAAGTGGCTGAGGAGGAGGTGGTTGAATCCAGCTCCAATAAACTCGGTGACATTTACACTTTTGTGGCTAAAGGCTGCTTCCCTCAGACAATGAACCCTTTACGAAAGAAGAACCTTAAAAGATACGCTCAGAAATTTATTATTGATGGTAAGTTTTATTTTAAAACCTTAATTTGCCTAGAGTAAAACACTGTTGAAATACATTGCTTTCCTCTAGCTACAGTAAACGTCTGTTGATATCACGAAATTTCATTAAAGAAATCTGCAACTTTAAAGTTTCCTTTCTTGTCGACAGGATTGTACCGTGCAGGACATAATGTAAGATATTATAGGAATCTTTAGGAGCCCGTTGACCATTCGGCTCACTATATTTGTGGTTTATTATAACCAGCACTGTTTATCAGCGAAGTTTGGTCTCAACTTCTAAAACTGGCTGTTGTTGTTGAACCTTTAAAACCCTTTAACCCTGAACGCTTTCTTTCAAAAGTTATGTTAAAAGGTGGCAATGGGCAACTTGGTAAGAAATTAATTAATTAATGTAAAAAATTAAAAAAAAAAACAAAAAAAGAAAGAAATTTTTTTTAAATCAAGTGAAAAAAGAAAAAAGTTAGGGGAAAAATGTATAATCATTCTAATTACATATTTAAAACAATGTAACAAATTATTATATTTTGAAGCATTTTCCAGGTCTTGTTTACCTTGTTTGTCTCTTGTTTATTTTTTATGTTCTATACATTTTTATTTTTTATTATTTTTTAATTATTTATGCTAATTTTCAGTTAATTTTCAGGTGCTTTTACTAATAAATTGCTATTTTTTTTATTTAATTGCTTAATTTTTGAGTCACTTCTTTTTCATCGCTCATTGCCTTCCTCCTGTGTTTTTTAAAGAAATACAACCATTTTGCTCAGGTTTCAAAGGATTAAATTATCATGTTTTTGGTGGAAGAAAAAGTCTAAACTACTAAGTAAAGTCTACATTTTCTGGAGATAAGTGGTGTTTGTTAAATAGAGTGTGTGCCAAACTTTAAGGGTTAACCTCAACTGCTTTCAGGTCCAAGTTATTTTTTATTTATATGTCTGCCTTTAAAGATAAGTAGAGACAACATGAAACAGTATTTTTATTTCATTTTCTAAATTAAGTGTGGTTTGACTTGTTGTCCATACGCCACAAACATTCATAAGAGGTTTTTGGGAACCTGTTATTGTCATAATACCTCAAATTCACAACATGTCCCTCTCTTTATTTGTCTTTAAATTCAAGAGGGCAAGCTGTATTATGTGGGACCCAAAAAAGAGGAGAAGAGGGAGGTGGTGATCGAGGCCGAGAGAAAGAGGCAGATTTTTCTCGACTGCCACTTTAATGACATCGGTCATCACCTCGGCCAAAAGAAGACCGTCCACAGGATCCAGAGCAAGTACTACTGGCTGGGGATCATCAAGGACGTAGTGGACTGGGTACAAACGTTATGTCTTCAGTCTTCTGTTGACACGGCTGGGGTATAATGATAATAATGTTTAAACTTTTACAACAATGTTTTACTCTTTCAGATTAAAGTTTGTGAAACATGTCAGCACACGGAGAGGAATAAAAACCTGGCGAGGACTGTCCGGCCTATAAAGGTGGATGCGCCGTGGGACATTGTTGGGATTGACGTTCTAGGTTTTTGACTTAATTCATTCATCACATGATATTTTTCTGCTTGTCTTTTTTTTTTTTTTTTACCACACTGTTTTTCTCTTCTTCTCACCAGGACCTTTCCCGGAGACACAGCAAGGCAATACCAACATTCTAGTCCTCATTGATTACTTCAGCAAATGGCCGGAAGCTTTTCCACTGCAAAAGACGGATGCCCTCTCTGTGGCGGGATGTATTTCCAAATGCATATACAGGTAAGAACATTTCATGACATCTTTGATAATCATATTGACGATGAAATGATGGTTTGTACCAATAACCGTTGACCGTTTCAGTGTAGTTTTGCAGTGTGTGTTATTATTTGCACCACATGAGACCATTTTTATGTCTCCTACATCCAAGTAATGAACTGTTTTTGATAGAATTTAATTCATGGCAAAATTGCCTCATAATCTTGAATAAAATGTCACTTTTGGGATATTGGCATTAAATTCTGCCCTTGTCAATTTTCCCCCAAAACTGCAGTAATTTTATGCCTCCGTGCCAGCGACAGTCATGCCCAGGAGCATAATGTTTTTGGGTTGTATGTGCATACATACCATTCTCATCTGAATGCAATATCTCAAAAAAGTCTTGAGGGAATTTCCTCAAATTTTGCACAAATGTCTACTGTAAAGCAATGATGCACCGTTGTAATTTGGTGGTCAAAGGTTAAGATCACTGTAGTGACCAGTCCAATTAAAAACAAACCCAGACTGACGGTCTAATGTAGTTTTATTTTTCCTTGAATGACTTCATTGACTTATGTAAGAGCAGAATGTAAATTAAATAAACAGAAAACAGAATAATAGATTAATCTTTGCTCTAATGACACTTTTAAATAAGAAAATACACAACAAAAGCTAAATTATAAGACACAAACAAATTCAGTTCATACCTTGCAAGGGTCGACAGATTATCGGCCTGGTTGATTATCAGGGCTGATATTTTGCATTTTGACGATTATCTGTACCAGCGATTTATTTTATTGATCGTTGATAAAATTAATGAAAAAGTATGTGTATTACACTCAGCTAACACCAGGAAAGATAGTCTGCAATACATGCAAAGAAAGTGTCAGCATGGGAGGAACGTTTACTTTGTTAAATATCAGAATGCTATTTTTATTCATTATTTTTTTATTTAAATGTTTATTGTTAAATTTGAATGTGTTGGAGTTTGTTATATTCCAAATTCTAATTATTGACAGAAATATTTTCATTTTTCTTGTATATGCATATTGATTCCAGATATTGGTTATTGGTCTCATAAATCGTATCGGCCCTTGAATTGGTTGACCCCTAATTGTTGCCCACTAGACTGTAACTAAACTCTCTTAAACTCTCCCTGTTCTTCTATTTTTACTTATATTTCCTCCTTGTCTGTATTTGTTTTCACGTTACTTCAATGTTTTACATCCAGTCAATTTTTCTCTTTTTCCAACCTGTCTACTGTCTCTTTAAAATAAAAGCAATACCCTGTGAACTGGAAATGAATACATAAAAGCAACATAAAAACAGTAAAAATGCTAATTTAACACTTTAACTGCTGAACATTGAGGTCATTACAGTCACTATGACCTTTTGTCTGTCTCATTCACATGAACGCAATATCTCAAGAAGGCCTTGAAGGAATATCCTCAAATTTAGCGCAAACTTATTTTGAACGCTACGCTGAACTGATAAAAATTTGGTGGTCAAAGGGCAAGGTCAGTGTGACCTCACACTTGTGTCGTTTACAAGAACGTGATATCTCCAAAAAGCCTTAAGGGAATCTCCTCAAATTTAGCCCAAACATCCACTTGGACACTAAGATGAACCGATTAGGATTTTCTTTCACATTTTGCATTCTCTGTTTGGTCAGGTTTGGTGCCCCTAAAACGATAGTGTGTACGCAGAACGCTGACTTCTGTAATGAGGTGAGATGTGAGTTACAGTTAATTAAAATAAACAGATTTTAAAAAAGGAATCCGATATTGTTGCGGGACAGTTTTATCAGTGGCCATATCTGTGTCTTTTAGGTGACGAAGCTGCTGTGCGACAGGTGGAGCATCATGCAGAAGGTGTCTCCTCTGGATCAGCCTCAGCTCAACCCGCTGCACGACTGCACCTGTCCTCTGTTGAAGGAAGCCGTCGTTCAGATGGTGACAGAGAAGCAGGCGGAATGGGACAACTTCCTGGACCCTGTGCTGTTCCTGTTCAGGACGTCTACAAACCCCACAACCAAGTTCAGCCCGCACTTCCTCATGTTCAACAGGAAAGCTAATTTACCCAACGAGGTAAGACTCTAAATGTCAAGAAAATGTAACATAGTGAGTTTTGTTCTCCTTTCTAATTCTGCTTCGTCTCTAGACTACGCTGAGCCTGCTGAATATGGACGACCAGGAGCAGGACATGTATTCCACGAAGGAGAAGGCCTCGACGTATATGAGCATCATGCAGGAGCAGCAGAACTCTGTGAAGCAGCTGGTAATTGTTTTGTCTCGCACATGCTGGTTCTTTGTTCGTCTAATAGTTTCCTTAGTGCATCTTTAAAGGTCCCATGAAAATGTACTGTCTCTGTGTGATGTGTCTTTTAACCCTCTGAAACCTGGATTGACATCATTTTTCTTGTGCTGTGTACAGACGCTTTTCACAAGTATTATTATATATAAGTTATTTCATGAGAAAAACAGAAGAAAAAGACAATGGGCAAACTGGCAAGAAATGCTTCACAATTTGCCAGAAATTATTTTTTTAATGGCTGGGGAAAAATACACGAGAGCTGTATTTCTATTTACCATACTTATTCTGCAATTTAAAAAAAATTGCAGAATAATTAAATTTCTTTATCTTTTGTTTGTTTGTTTATTTGTTTTGGGGGAATTTTTAGGTAATTTTCTGGTATTTTTCTTTTAAATATTTCTTTCTTAATTTCTGGGTCATTCCTCCTTACGTCACTCATTGCTTTCTTCCTGTGTTTTTAAAGAAATGAGACACTGAGGCGTTGAGAAGTTTAAAAAAGGGGGGCTACTAATTATGGTGAGAATGGTTCTGTTTAATAGGACAGACAAAAAGGTGGTGTGTTGCCTAGCATGATGAACAGTTTGTAGCAACATTTAATGGTTCAGGGTGTATTATTCAGGTGAATATTAGTGTATAATTAACGGAAACTGTTTTTTTTATTACCTTAAAATGATCTGTTTAGATCTACATATGGAGAGGATCCTCCATATTGTTTTTACAGTAGCCCAGAGTGGACAAATGTGTTCTCCAGACACGGTACTTGACATGTATGGTGACATGTAGGAAACAGTATCATCATGGTGATGTTGTGAACACAGTTGTGTAGTACATGACAGAATATTGATAATTACACCACTGTTGACTGTCAAAGAAACTCAAATATTTACGTTACAGAGTTAACACTGGTATTACCTGTGTGTTGTGCAACAACAAACTTGTTGACAGGGTACACATTATGGGCTTAGTTGTTAAACTCATGAACACTGGAGGTGTGTGGCTGATATGGAGAGGTATTATTCAGCTCATATGTTTTGAATGTTTTGTGTCCTATTTTTTTTTTTTACTTCTTTATATCCTCTCTGTTTAGTGTCTGAATGTGTTTGTTCCACTTCCAGGTGATAGCCAATATGAACGCAGCCTACAAACAAGAGAAGAAGAAGAACGCCAAACGCAGGACACACAACATGACCTCGATGACCTTCAAAATCGCAGATCCTCTGTTCGCCGCAGGAGACTCGCCCTCCCCCAAAAAACTGAAAGACAGTTTATATTTATCTTTCCCCGTTGAGACGGTGCTGGCCACCGATCAGAGCGGCTCAGAGGACATGAAGACAGAGTTAGAATATCACCTGGCGGAGTCTGATGTCCACTGAGGAGGACCGTTTTGGGAATAAAAAAGTGGGCAGATCAGAGGAGTTGGACTACATGTTGCCATGCGCTGCCTGGAGTCTCATACAGGAGATATAATCCAGATGTTGGTGAATTGATTGTGATGATTAGTGCTGTGAACGCTCACGTCAGTTAAACACAGTCCTGGTGGCACTTAGACACAGAATGAACTGGCCAAAGAAACGGCAGTAAACATTACATGCACAGTACGTTTACATGCGCAGTTTAGTCGAGCTACGGTCAAAGCCCGATTAAGTCGAACTACAAGCACCGGGGGAGAATCAATTTATGGACTTTTTTTCCCCACTGTGACATACGATAACTTTATAAGCTGTAATTCCTAAAAATAAAGATGTTGTTTCAATTGCGTAGCCTTTGTGTAGTCATTACCTGATAGAAAATCAGTTATTGCTGATAAGCATTTTTAGTGTTAAGTGGAATTAATTTTTTTATAGACAGCTGCATATATACCACACACACTTAATGTCTGCTTGCTTGTGACCACCTTAAACTGGAATATTATGTGGGAGAAGATCGTAACATGCATAAAGAGGCTGGCTGTCTCTGTTGTTGGGTTTGGGCTCATGTGCCTAAAGTCAGCCACGTTGAGCTTGTTCGTACTGACCAACTTTTTAACACATGCTTTTTTAAAGGACACTTTTGAATTAAGAATGATTTTAAGGTATTTAACCATTTGAAACCTGGATGGCCATCAGTTTTTCTGCTGCTGCATTTAGACACTTATTTAGACACTCACAAATATTTCAACCTTTGAACCCAGAGCTAAAAAAGTTTAATTCTCTTCAAAAACATGGGAAAACTGGTAAAGGTAACAGAAAAAGGAAAAGGAGAAAGAAAAAGAAAAATACTAGAGAATTATCAAAAGGGGGGAAAATGCTAAGAAATTATATTTATGAATATATTTAACTTTTTTTGCGGATGGATTTTTAGGCCATGTCTTGTTAAGCAGTTTGTTACTTCGTCCCTTTGCTTTTGAAAGAAATCAAAACAATTAGCTTAGGTTTGAAATGGTTTACAACTTCACTTTCCTCTCATTATGTTGTTTTTGATCAATTTTTCAACATAATTTTGGAGGTTTTGACCGACTGCTCTTGAACACTCACAAAAATACCTGGTGGGAGGGGCCACAGCATGTTCACTTCCGTAATAACTGAGGTTAGGGAGGTAAACGAAGGGAAGGAGGTATCATTCTGACTCATTTTCCGTGCAATAAACCAGGGAGTCTCTTAACTGATGGGAGATTAACATCTTTTGCAGTTTGAATGTGCCTGGGACCTGAGATTCACATGAGCTTTCAGAACCATTCATCGACCAGGTAGGCTACTGTAAGAGACTCAATTACACTGATTTTACACAGGTTACAAACTAACCAAGTGGACATAGTCAATTACATTTCACAATTACTAACTTTCCTTATAATTTTAAATTTGAGAAAAATAAGAACGGTCCCTGATGAAGAGGGTGAGGAGGGCGAGTAATTTGATGCTTGACTGGTTAGTTTCATCACTGATTATCACACATGCTGTCTGGTTGTTGAAAGGTTTAGATTTCACTCCATCACTCCATTCATATCACAATAAACTCAAAAATAATAACATGAAGCCTTCAGTTACGTGTGTGCGTTTATGCCACCATGTAGTACCTGCTATTGTTTTCTGACACCTGCAAAGTGTAAATCCTCTGTAACAATAGACGATCTTTGTCACCGGTGTCTTCTGACGCTAATATCAGTTAACTCTCTCAAACCTAACTTGACTCACTTAGAGATGAGGATGCAGTTTCGTAGCTTGTAGCACATTTACGCAGCTAACTATTTAATTATGAATCGAAAAAGGCTGTAGTAAATAATTCAATATTCCCGTGGACACCTGGCTGGACATAAAGGATTTAAGAATATGGACGCGTTTGAAACCTGACGCAACACAACCCACCGCCTGCTAGCTGCTAACTCACTGAGCTGGTTAATAATGTAGTACTACATTTGCTAGACTGTCGTTGCGACCTTGCTGGACGAATATTTACATCGTGGTGACATAACACGTTTAACTTGTTACTGTAGGACTCTACCTCATATTTCTCCCCTGCAGCTAGAGCCGCAGGAGACCGGAAGTGGAACCCTTCAAAATAAAAGTAAGTGTAAAGCTATAATAAAGGGTTGAGTTCTGCTTCTTCTGAGGGATTTTGAAATGTCATAGAGTGTAGAGTATTTTTTGCGTTCTACATCATTGTGTGAGATTTTTGTTTTTGTACTGGATAAATAAAATCTGTAGTTTTATTGTATTATCATGCAGTTGGAAGCCGATCGCAGCTTTATCGGCTGATAAATACCTGTGACTCCTGCAGAGTCATTTGACCGGGGGAGGCATGCTGACTGTCACCTTTCCCATTGTGCAGTGATAAAGTGGCATAATGCAGCTGTTAGTCATGTAAGTCACTGCTGGTCAACAGTAGTCAAACTGTTAAAAATGTGAATCAAGAGTCTGTGACTACATTGCCAGTTTCTTGCCTCAAACGTTTTCAGAAGATTTTTTTAGTGTACCATTTAGCTGTAAAATGAGAAGGTTTGCTCCATGGGCTGTGCTTTGTTTTGACTGGACTGTTTTCAACATGGGTCACAAACTTCTCAATTTACAGTAAAACAGTGAACTTTTCTATAAACATTTGAGAAGAGGCATCAGCAGTTTGACAGTTTTATCATAGTTCACAAGCAGTGGTTGACATGATTGACAGCTGAGACTCCTTGGCTCTGATTGGTTGTTTTGCTTCAGCCGTGGTTGCTTCCTGCAAATGCCATTAGGAGCACCACAAGGACGAGGAGGAACATGATAATTTTTACAGACTGCCTTATGTACTAAAGTCTGGAAGTAGAAAAAAATGACTAAAAATAATTTTTGTAGTTTAAAAAGAAGTTTTTTAATTTTTTTCATAAAAGTTCCCAACTGTACTTTAACACTGGTTCTACTTCCAGTAACTTTCTGTATAACTCTCTTCTTATAAGCAGCATGGGCATCAAAGTAGCTGTGAGCTGTACTGTCTTGTACATCCTACTGGACCTGATCGTCACCACTGTCCTCTATACACATGGATCACACTTGAGTATATTCAAAAAGGAAGCCCTGAACTTTAATGTCCTCCAGTCAGCGCTGGACCTCTGGGGGACTGTGCTGCTCAGAGCCTCCCTCCTCCTGGGAGCCTCCATAGGGGTGTCATGGAACAGACAAGACGGCCCACAGAGGGCAGCTAAACTCACCACCTTCATTCTCTTCATCTGCCTGATGGTCTTCACCTACGCCCTGACCAAGCTGCTGATGCTGAGCGAGCTGAAGCCTCTGGCCCAACAGCCCTGGTTCCTCAGCTTGATATGTTGGACTTGTGCTTCCTCTCTGGGTGTTGTGCTGCTCTGGAGGATGCTCGGGAAGGAGTCCAAGTCCGTGAGCAGCATCAGTGGAGGAGGACGGGGCTCAGAGGACTCTGAAAAGCTGGTGGGGACAGCTGGTGAGGAGGAGCAGGAGGTGGGGGGTGAGAGGAAGAAGAAGAAGGAGAAGGATGAGGGGAGCCAGGAGAAGGAGGCAACCAGCTCGGGGGTCACACTGTGTCGTCTGCTGACCTACTGCAGAAAGGACAGCGGGCTGCTGTCTGTAGCCTTCCTCTTCCTCCTCATCTCTGCTGTGTGTGAGTATCTTTGACTTCGTAATATAAACAGTCCAATAAAAGTTTGTAATTCTGTCTGTTATTGCAACACTCAGGTGCAACACCTCAACAAAGGCAATAGGATCAAACCTTCTGAAACCTGAAGCAACATCACTTTTTATGCTGCTTTCAGACACCTTTCACAAGTATTTGAACCTTTGAACCCTGAGCAAATTGTTGCGATTTCCTTCAAAAACATGTGAAAAAAGGCAATGATCGACTTCATAAGAAACGCTCCACAAATTGCAAGAAAGTAGCAGATTTAGAAAATTATTTTAAAAAGGCTACGGAAAAATGTCTGGGGAAAAAATAAAAAAAGCTAGGGAAAAAAATATATTCCTTATTATTATTTATTGACTTATTTATTATTTTTAATCTGTCTAGCACTTTGTGCTACAGTTTGTATTAAAAATGTTATACAAATAAAGTCTGATTGATTAGTAATTAACATAATCACACATTTAAATTTATATTACAATATTATCAGAATTTTAAGCACTTTGTTTAGGTAATTTCTATTTTTAAACTTTATTTTTTTTCTTTGTTTTGTTTTTTTAAATCTAATTTTAAGGTAATTTTTTATACTTTTTTGGTTTACAGGTTTACTTATTTCTTGCTCATTTTTTGGTCATTTCTTTTACTGTTCATTGCCTTCTCCCCGTGTTTTTGAAAGAAATTACAATTTGCTCAAGGTTCAAAGGGTTAAGTAATGAGTGTATAGGTCATGACTGTGTTAGTCACTCCAGATTACACCGCGCCCTGCATTGCTTTCATCAGGAGCAACGAAGTGGCCAGATAGATAGATAGATAGATAGATAGATAGATAGATAGATAGATAGATAGATATACTTTATTGATCTCAAAACTGAGAAATTGGGGAAAAAACTGAGAAATTGGGGATTTCAGTGTTGAAATTAAGACTATGATGGCATTGTTTTATTTTCCTATATTTTTTACAGGCAAAAACAACAAAGATAAGAGATAAAAATCAGAGATTGAAAGACTTTATAGCACCTTATCAAAGAGATGTAAGTCATGTATTGCTTTGTGCAGTGTGTTTTAGGAGATATTGCACAATAAAGAAACGCTCCATAACATTTCACTTCACCTTCAAAACAACTCCCAAGAGTGTAAATCATGACCTTCACAACAAGGGCTACAGTTAACTTTTATACTGGATAGTGTGCCAATTAATTTTTTGAGTATGGTCCTTAAAAAGAGAAAAACATCCATATCTGGGATATTTTCCCAGAGCCCACGGGGACTCTTCCAATAGCTTATTTTCTTCCTAAAATATATTTTGTTTGTTGTCACATAAGACATAAGAAAGCAACAACTCCTCACGATGGAGTAGCTGGAAACAGAGAATCTAAAAAGGACCTAAACAATTACTTGATTATCAAAATAGTTTATTTTTATTAAAAAATCTATTAACAAGGTTCCTACAGTAATGAAAAACTTGGAAAATTCATGGAATTCCATAATCACATTTGCCAGCCCTGCAAATGTCATGTCATCAGTGAAAAACATTCAAAGTTTTAGAAAAGTCATGGAATTATGTTTTGTGTAATGAAATTGATACACTAATCTTCTGTGGATATCTATCCACATAATGCAGCATAACGGCAGATGAATTTTCTGAAGCTGTGGATGTAATGTAGCTGTAATATAAGTCGATGTGTGACGATGTTTGTTCAACATTCCCTATGTTTTTAATTTCCCCCTGTGTTCTTTCTCTCCCTCCATGTATGCCAATTAACTGAAATTGCAATTATGGGCAAGTAGGGTAAGAAAAAAAAAAAGTTAAATATGTGACATTTTCTTGCATGCCCCAACCGTCAATGAAAAAATAGAAAACTGATAAAATTAGTGATGGTCCAAATTAAAACGGGTCCACGTTTAACAACAGCAAGACCGTTTCAAAGGATCCATCTCCAAACTCTGACTCAGCTTGTGCAGTATAATCCAAGGGTGTGTTCCAAAGTGCTATTTCTTTTTTATTCTAGTAGCGGCCGCCCTAAGAAAGTATGGAGTTGCATGCAGTGCGAGCATAAACGGGACATACTACTTCATCATAACGCTGCCCTGAACTTTGACCTTCTTGCTTATATATCTGTTTCCATGGAGATAAAGCAAAAGACCACATACCGAGCTGAGATGGAGATCAACCCAGAGAGCTCTGATGTTGTTACTTTGCAATTTATGTAGTCTTTAACTTTAAACTTGTATCGATATTCATTGTAGAGTCAAACATTTGATGGTCACCACAGTAAAATTAGCCTAAATTCTCTGTCATTGTTATTTTTTTTTTTTTTTTTGCTGTTGGTAATCCTATTAGAGCCAGACCGATGCTAGATTTTCAGAGCTGATTAGCGAATATCGATATTAGAGAATGATATTAGAGAGTAAAAAATTGCTGTTATCGATACATCAGCCTATATCTATCTATCTATCTATCTGTCTATCTATCTATCTATCTATCTATCTAACTATCTATCTGTCTATCTATCTATATATCTATCTAACTATCTATCTATCTATCTATCTATCTATCTAACTATCTATCTGTCTATCTATATATCTATCTAACTATCTATCTATCTATCAGTCTATCTATCTATCTATCAATATGCAATAATGCAATTTTCCCTGAGATATGGTTATCAAAAAGACTTGTTATTAGATATTGCCATATCGGATATCGACACAAAAATGTAATATTGTGCATCCCTACTTATTACAGATATGAAAAGTACCTGTATGTGGACTGCCCTTACATTGTTATTTCGCCCTCTGTCTCTTTATCCTGCAGGTGAGGCCTTCATACCGTACTACTACGGGAAAGCAATAGACAGCATTGTGGTTCATCAGAGCATGGAGTACTTCGCTAAGCCTGTCATCACACTGGGAGTGCTGGCCTTTTCCAGGTGAGTATCTCCAGGTTGTCTTCTGATGCTGGAACCACTGTTAGGAGGTGTGACAGGATTTTCAAAATGAATCAACTTGCCCCAGAGAGACACATCCCAGCTAGCAATTTTTGGCTCTACAAATGTTCCGGGAACAGTAGAATTCAACCAGGGCAATGTTTTAGTACCGTTTCCAGTAGCAAGTTTTCTTAAAGTTCCCAGAACGTTCTGGGAATCTTAAATTTAGGGTAACATTCTCTATAAACATCAAAAATGTTTAAAATGCTTTTTTAAATTGGTAACATATCACATGACATTACATTTTCATAAAAAAAGATCTGTAATATCAGTCCTCAATAACATGTCCTGAATGCTGCTTTGAAAATGCTCTTCCTTTATTCTCATGTAACATTGTGGGAACATTTTATGAAAGAACATTCTGTGATTTGTCACCTCTAAACATCACTAAAACATCCTCAAAATGTTGCAGTTGTAATGTTACCTTTAGCATTTAACCTTAAAGGAACAGTTTTTTGATTCATTCTTTAAACATTATTGCAGCTTGTAGCCAATGTTGTGGAAATGTTCCCTGCTAGCTGGGATTACAGGTCAATAGAAACTGACACTGGTACTTGTTTATATAACAGTGGCAAACTAGAATTCTAATGTTTCATTTATTGTAACGGTAATCATAATTGTTTTGGCATTTGGCCATTGTTAGAGATCACATAGAGGTGGGAGGGATCAGGAAAGACAGCGTGATGATATAATGACGTATGCCAAAGCTGCTCGACTAGATTAAATTCAGGACGTCACATGTGCAGAACCAGACTTAGATGTTTAATGACACCTTTACTGTTTCCACAGCTCAATTGCAATGGGAGTGCGTGGAGGAGTCTTCACCCTGGCGTTTGCAAAATTAAACCTTCGGCTCAGGAACCATCTCTTCAGAAATCTGATGAGGCAGGAAATCGCCTTTTTTGATGAAAACCATACAGGTGATATAGGAACGCCACACATCCATCCAGCCATCCAGCCATCCAGCATACGCCCACACACAATCATCCATCCATCTATCCACCCACTTATCATCCATCCATATTATTGACTTCTCCCTATGTATAAGAGTCTTCTTCAACAAAAGAGCAGTCCTTCTAATGTTGTTACACGCCTGTCTCACCCTGTAGGTGACATCCTTTCACGTCTGTCAGCTGACACCACCCAAGTGAGTGACCTCATCTCCCAGAATGTGAACATCTTCCTGCGGAGCGCCGTCAAGGGCATTGGCTTTTTTATTTTCATGTTTGGTATGTCCTGGAAGCTCACAATGGTGACCATCATGGCATTCCCTTTCATCAGCCTTGTCTCCAAATTTTATGGCGATTACTACAAGGTAAAGTAGATTTCTGTCTTTGTTGATCATTGCATTCGCAGATAATATTGAACTGTATTTTTTTATGCCTCCGTGCTGGCAATAACCGTGGCTGGAGGCATCATATCTTTGGGTTGTCCACCCAGCCGTCTGTCCCATTATCATGAATGCAATTTCTCAAGAACGTCCCAGGGGTATTTCTTTAAATTTCCACTTGGACTCAAGGAAGAACTGATTAGATTTTGGTGGTCAAAGGTCAAGGTCACTGTGACCCTGCATCCATCTCATTCTTGTGAATGTGATATCTCACAAACACTTTGAAGGAGTTAATTCAGATTTGACACAAACATTCACTTGGACTCAATGATGAACTGATAACAATTTGGTGTTAAAAGGTCATGGTCACTTTGACCTTACTGTATGACCATCTCATTCTCTTAACACAATATTTTAAGAAGGCCTTGAGGCAGTTTCCCTTTAAATTTGGCACAAATGTCCTCTTGGACTCAAAAATAACCTGATTTGAATTTGATGGTCAAAGGACAAAGACACTGTGACCTCATCTTTCTCATTCTTGAAAACACAATATCTCAAGAATACCTCAGCTGTTTTTTTCCAAATTTGGCACAAACATTCACTTGGACTTAAGGATGAACTGATTTGATTTTTTTGGTCAAAAGTCAAGGTTATCATGAACTTGTGTCTGTCTAATTCTCGTAAAATGCATTATCTCTAAGAGGCCTCAAGGCAGTTTCCTCAACTTTGGCACAAACGTCCACGGACTCAAGAATAACCTGAGTAGAATTTGGTGGTCAAAGGTCAAGGTCACTGTGACTTTACAAAAAATGCTTTTGGCCATTCAAGAATTCATATACTAATAATGACATAATGTCACACAAATGTCTTATGGGATATATCGATGAAGTGCTAACATTTTATATACAGGCTAAAGGCTAAAGGTCAGCTTCACTATGACATGTTTGTGCAAAAAAACTTTTCTTCTCATTACTCAACATCGAATCTCAGACACAGATGGGGAAACATTTAGACATACTGAATTTGTGCCACCAATCTTTGGTGTCCATCCCAAAACTATGCTCATAGTGTAGAACCTTTGTGACTGGTGCGCAGAGGCATACAACTGCTTTTATTTTATTTTTGAATTCAGGAACTGACCAAAGAGGTGCAAACAACCCTCGCAGAGGCCAGCAAAGTTGCAGAGGAAACCATTTCATCCATGAGGACGGTACGGAGCTTCGCCAACGAGTGCGGGGAGGCCGATTCTTACTACAGCAAGCTTCTGGTCATGTTCCAGCTCAACAAAAAACAAGCCCTGGCCTACGCTTGCTACATGTGGTCCAGTTGTGTGGGTATCAGCAGTTGCCCCTTCAGATGAAGACGTAAAGCTTTAAATCTGTTTCGTAAAATACTATTATTTCTTGATAATGGCGTGTTACAGTGTGAGCATCAACAGCGCGTGTGTGTGTTTTCAGATCTCGGAGCTTGCTTTACAAGTGGCCATCCTCTACTATGGCGGCCACCTCGTACTAACCGGTCAGATGAGCAGCGGTGCCTTGATATCTTTTTTCATATACATGCTCCAACTGGGGGAATGTCTCGAGGTATTTCATCCGTTTAATTTATTTATTTCATTATGTGCATATGGAGACACTAATACTCTTAACCAAATTGTGGTTTGCATTACAGAGTATTGCGTCGGTGTACACGGGCCTCATGCAGGGTGTTGGAGCTGCTGAGAAGGTTTTCGAGTACCTGGACAGGGAACCCAAACACCCAGCTGACGGCACAGAGGCTCCGGATATGTGCACGGGTTTGGTTGAATTTAAAGACATCACATTTGCCTATCCAACTCGCCCTGAGACTGACATTCTCAAGGTTTGTTCTAAGGGATTTTGCTGCCACCATGTGTTGATAAACTGTATATGTACTGTGTATATGTCTTTTTTGTTCCAGGTATCAGAGTCAGGGGTAACAACATTTTTTATTCACTCAGATCAGTTGGAATTGATGCCAAGGATATGCTGAAATATTGTATGGCTGCTAGAATATAGGGACAGAACAAGCATTAAGTTTGTGTAAAAGCTACTGTTCAAGGTTTTGTACCATGTCAAATATATAAATATACTATATATATATTTATTTATTATTTTTATTTTTATTTTTAATTCTAAGAAAAAAGAGAACACTGACAAAGCTAATAAACACCAACAACATGACGATAACAACATGAAATGACAGTGAAAACAAGTCAGGTAACAAAATTTCCACAAGGGTGGATTTGATGTTAGTGTATGCAGTTTGTGTGTGTGTGTGTGTGTAAGCATGTGGCTATTTTCTTATTAATTAGTAAATACATAACTTAAAAGAAAGAAAGAAGACAAATAAATTAATGAATAGCTAACTACATAAATATAAATGAATAAATTAAATAAGAAAAAAGGGAGAGCTGGGGTGAGAAAAGAATACTACTATTACTACTACTAATAATAATAATAATAATGATAAGAAGAAGAATAAAAACAGGGTGAGTGACATCCTGCTCGTATGCACCAAAGCAAAGCCGGGGCACCGTTTGGGGACTCCAGAATATTTCTTAATATTATCTGAACATGATAATAGCTGCATTTGAAGGCAACTAAATTCTGTGTAAAAAATATTAGCTATTGATAACACCAATCCAAAAATATCAGTCACCCTTTAGCCCAGAAACCCCTTATTTCTTCATGATATCTCAACTTTTTAAGGTGGGAAATAATTATTTTTGAAGTGTGGAATAAGAAATCACTCACCTTAATTGATGTGTTTTGCAGGGAGTGTCATTCACTCTGCGTCCTGGCGAGGTGACTGCCCTCGTGGGACCTTCAGGCAGTGGGAAGAGCTCTTGCGTGAGTCTGCTGGAAAACTTCTACCTTCCACAGCAAGGCCAAGTGCTGCTGGATGGAAAGCCTGTGCACACCATCCAGCATGACTACCTCCACTCCAAGGTCAGTCTGCATCAGTGTGACACGCAAAAACATGCTCTTTTAAAAGATGATACTGGCCCATTCTTTATTCCTATTTTTGTTTAAAAATCTTAAAAAAAAAAAGAAAAGATCAAAACTAACAATGTGTTAGTGTTCATGTTTCATTCATTACTAACCAAGTTTACTACCCTATTTGTGGCACTAATTGGTTTCAACTGGTAAGGTAAGGATTGTCATGGGATTTCTGAAAAAATTGGTCACAATATTTGATTTATAAATAATTAAGTGCTTTTCCAAAACAGCTGCATACTATAATTTTTAGGAGGAGTTGCTCATTTCTTTGGTACTATTTTCAGCCGTGGATTAATACACAGGATGAGTATTTATGGGAGCAAGACAGTATATGTGAGATTTGACTCAAAGTAAATGACAGTACCCAAGATACTTGTAATGAAGGCTTGGTGTGGTTCACTGGTGAGTTTTTAATAGTTTTTGGATAATTATGGCTCAGTGGAATTAGATATATCACTTGGCCTCTAAGTGAGGCCAAATCAATATATCCACCTTTTCTAATTTTTGTGGTCACTAAGTCTCTTCTGTAGTGGAATTAACATCGTGTTATGTACCCACCAGCAGATGGAGATATAAAATACCATGCTTTTCAGTGTATGTTATATTCATTCATTGTGCACAAAAAAAGACAAATACTTAAGCTTTAGGTTGATGTTTTGTACATGTTCACTTTGGCAATAAAAATAAATGAATAAATAAATGTTTGTAATATTGGCAGAAATCAGCATATTTCATTTCAATGCCACTTTGGCTGATACTGATTACATGCCGATATTATTGTTCACCCCTAATATACATACATACATTTATTATTAGTTAAGGTCTTTCATAACAAAAACATTCCTTTGTTATTCTGTCTCTGCAGGTCGCTCTTGTGGGCCAAGAGCCTGTGCTGTTTGCCCGGACGGTCGAGGAGAACATCGCCTATGGCCTGACCGACGTCCCCATGGAGACTGTTGAGCAGGCTGCCATCAAGGCTAATGCTCACGATTTTATCACCATGCTCCCTGCAGGCTATGAGACTAGTAAGTATTACACGTGTTTATGTAGAGGTCAGCCATTCATGTATCAGTTACTAAAAGATTGTTAAGCTTGGACACCCAGTGAGAGACCATCATAATGGAAACAAATTCTGAGAGACAGGTGCCAGGATTATTGCTAGAGAGGCGTTGATTTATGTTTTTCAAACCCTATAAAAAGGCGCTCATTTAGCTTTGGATATAAACATGAAGCAATTCGGCATACAGTCCAAAAGAATAACTCATATTACCAACCAACATCTGTTACTGCGCTCCTCCTTTTGAAAGCAATCTAGAACTGCGCCTGCCATCAACAGGTTATTAAGCGGTCCCCCTGCAGTAACTGTAAGGCCCCCTTAAGGGACTCAGACCCCTGTTGAAGACCCAGGCTTTAGGGAATAGGGGCTGAGGTGTGACTATAAAATACTGCCTTTTCATGTTGTATGTCCCTTACTTAAGCCACAGTTAAAAACACAAGTCCCTCCTCAGCACTAACATTTTTTTAAAATGCCTGACCTGTTTTGCAGCACCCCTTCCCCCCTCGTAAGTAATGAACAGTCCCTATCCTTAACCACTGAGGGAGGCCAGTGTGGCGACTACGAGCATGTGCAGGACACCTAGTCCAGTTAAAGTCCGACTGAGGTGTTTAGTTGACGAAATAACTCGACTTCCTATGGCATTATCTGGGTGTGTTAGACCTATTTCAAGAAATTCTATTTAGTTCAATTTCAGTCGGACTAACATGTTTACATGTATTTTAAAACACCAATTTTAGTCTAACACAATAATTGAACTTTTTCTAAAATCATGTCAATGCACTGACAGGTATTTTTTAGGTTCAATGGGATCTTGTTTTAAGTAACATCTCAGCTATTGCTTTTTTATAAAAGTACTTTGGGTACCTACATGTATTTGTTTTATAAAAAGGAAAAAGAGCTAACTGTCATCTGTGTGTCATAAAGGTGAAGTCATGCGGCTGAATTACTGCTCCTTATTATTCCGCAGGTGTTGGAGAGAAAGGCACCCAGTTGTCAGGGGGGCAGAAACAAAGGGTGGCCATTGCAAGAGCGCTCATCCGCAAACCTCGTGTTCTTATCCTGGACGAGGCGACCAGTGCCCTGGATGCAGAGAGCGAACACATTGTAAGGCCACATAATTGAACTTTGTAACTTGTCAGAGAGCTGTTGACTCCTCTCAGTGATCATTTTGTTCCTCTATGCTACATCCACTGCAGGTTCAGACGGCTCTGAACAACATCATGCAGGAGCACACAGTGTTGGTGATCGCCCATCGGCTCAGCACAGTGGAGAAGGCAGACAACATCATCGTGATCGACAAGGGCCATGTGGTGGAACAGGGGTCTCACAGTCAGCTGATGGCCAGCGGGGGGCTTTACTACAAGCTGGTGCAAAGGCAGGTCCTGGGCATCGAGACGGGGGATGAGGTCCTCAACCCATCGGAAAAACTAAACTGGAAGTCTGATGGTGAAAAGCAGCGCAGAAGACTAAGCAGCAGCAGCAGCAGCAGCGCCAGTGATTCTGAGCGCAATATGCGTTACTGAGAAAAAACTGTGTGGAAATGGGACTGAAATGCTGGAGGGTTTATAGCATTTTTTTTTGTATATTCTGAGATTCAAAATGCACCACAGCAGCTATTTTGTGCAGATATTCATGTAACCATTTTCATGCAAAGAGTAGAAGTCCTCAAACAAAACTTACACCACAGAACATTCAAAACACTAAAATCTAGGATCCTTATATTATTTAAAGGGGAAGTTCAGATTTTATGAAGGTGGGTTGTATGAGGTACTTAGTCAATGTATTACATACTATAGATGCCAGTCAGGATGCCCTCAGTTTGTAGAAGCAGTAGGAGTGCTGAAACAGAAGCTAAGCAATGTACTGCTGTTGATGGAGACCAGCAACAAAACATAGTTTAGACACCTATAAAGGTCTCTTCTAAAAAAAACCAAATATATAACACAAGCGTACACTGTATTGAGAGTATTTTCATTGTTTTACCTTTCTGTCAGACAGCATAACAGACTAGCTGTTAACAGCTTCAGTTCATCTATTCTCTTGTCAAAAACACCAAACTCCACTGACAAAAGCAGTAATTTTACTTTGCTGAACACAGGAGCTGCTGGTCTACCACATTCTCGATCACTGAGTTAGTTTGTGTTGTTGTGTGACTTTGGTGAATCCGAACTAACCACTTTAAATACCAAAGTCACACAATGGCACAAATAAACTAACAGATAGAGGCAGCAATAGAAAAGTAACTCTTGTGTTTAGCGATAAAACAAGCGTTAAATTGCTATTTTTCTCAATGGAGTCTGGTTTAAATAAGGATTTCAGTTCCGTGTCAGAAATTGCTATCTGATGGACAGAAATCAGTAAAATATTCTCACACTTAAAGTGATATTGATTGGTTTAGGTGTTTTCAATTGAAAACACTAATTGCTAATATATTGTTGGACCCCATCCACAGTAGTGCATTGTGCAGCTTCTGTGTTGGACTCCAGCCTGCTTCTCCAGACTGGGGGCATGCTGACTGACATCTACTGTATGTAACACACTGACTATGGGGTAAGCACCTCATACATCTCCACTTTAAAAAAAATCAGGACTAACCCTTTAATGTGTAATTTAATCATGTAAGGATAATTTCAGCTTAAGATGTACTGAAAATCAAACTGAGTAGCGTTATGGAGTTAAAAATACAGGTAAATGTATCAAAACATATCATAGAGGGTTGAAATAAACTTGAATGAATGTCACTATGGTCATTAAGTGACATATAAACTTTAAAAACAGGCAGTAGGTTGCCATTGATGCACTATGTATGGTTGTGTTTGTGTTAAAATACCTCATCACACTACAGATACTAAATTATTGTTTAACTGATCACTTTCTCAGGATTTTGTTTTTCTGTTTGTATAGGTTCAACAGTAGCAGGTATGGAAATACTTAATATTTCTTTTCAAGACGGTTCAATGACATAATTTGTAATTCCATAAGTATGCGCTGTAATGACTACAAAGAAAAGACAGGTGCCTTTTGTCTGTTGAATTCACCATGGGGATCTAAGATTGTCTGTGATGAGGATAAATCAATTGGATGGCTCTAGAGATGAATAATGTAATGGTATAAAACAATAAATAAAAAATTAATAGGTTGAAATGTACTGTATGTTGGCCTTTATGGAAACAGACATGTTGGATTAATACCAAATGCTGCATTCAATATCTGCACGTAAATCCCCATTTATGATTTTGGTCATTGTAAAGCTGGATGTTGGCATTGGTGCTTTTTTTCCCCAGCATCATACAAAATAACAACCCTCGTGTTCATATTTATCATGCTGATTAAGTATTATTTGGCAGCAAACATGCTTACACTGCCATCAGAAAAAAAATCAGCAAGTCCCTAGGTCCTCTTTGCTATTTCACTACTTTCAGTTTTGTCATTGAACAATGCTGATAAGGGACTGTACTTTACTTATCAGAGTAGGGTGTGGTTGGGGTATCCCCTTGTCCATTTTTTCTCTTTTATTACACATATTTTTATCTTAAGCCTCTCCAGAGTGACTTGGGGAAAATGCATGATCCTCCCTCCACCATAAATTAGTTGTTAATAGTTGAAGATGAAATCCTGGAGATCAAGTTTTAAGCTTGACTGTGTGCTGGTTAGTTAGTGCAAACAGTTTATTTTTGGCAAACTTTTAAAAAAGACATGTAAAATAAAGAGATTTTGATGAAATATTACTATTTTTTAAAACTCAGATTTGGTTTTGTTTTTTGTTTTTTTTCTGATGGAAGAGTCTCATTCCACATAATGTGTTCAAGGATAGCTGTAAAATTGAAAATCCAATGACAAGTTAGATTTTTACAATTTCTGACAATGATAAATTGTGTAATTTAAACATTTTTTTAAAAAAGAAAACTAGAAGGGAAGTTTAAAAAAATATATATAAATAAAATTAGTTGTTTAAATAAATTCGAAGCACAGCCATTTTAAGTTGTACGCCCATCCTCTAAGCCAAAATAAAAAAATATGATTCCATACCCAGTATTGAAAAAATATATTTAAGCAAATACATAAATAAAGAACAGTCCCTACATATACATATTATTTCAAGCAGAAGTTAGGTGTAAAGTAAGAAATTGAATTTACAGATCAGAAATTTATCGCATGTTAAAATACAAATTTATAATGATACATAGCCCTAGTTTTCCATCAAAGTAAAATTTGTTATGTTTTCGTGTGTTGTCACAATTATTAGCCGATACAGTGTACTGTCATATTTTCAGCCAGCGCTACGGCTTGATTATTGCTGGATTGACGCCCATTGTTTGGTATTCCGTTATTTCCGACATTTCTGACGGCCCTTGAATGCAGCACTGGGCCTGTAACTACTTCCTGTAAGGGAAGCTCAGTCAGCTGTCACAATCTGCAAAGCGAGAATAGGGATCACAGGCGAAGACAAACGCACAAGAAGAGCTAAAATGACGAGTTTTTCCAACAAGTTCAGCGCTTACACGATGACTCAACTCAACGAAATACTGGAGGACGACGAGAAACTCACAAAAATGATCCAGGAGATGGATGAGGTATGTGAAAGCCATTCGCTTTTGTAGTCCCAACGTTAGCTTCTCACTCCTTTTTCTCGGTCACTGTTTTTCCCTCAACCCCTTTGTTGTGCTTACCAACGTAGTATCGGTACAGTCGCGGAAATGGTTGCTCCAAGTCATGTTTAGGATTTCGGACATAAATATGCATTGTCAGCTGAATTTAAATGTCCCGAAAGCTCAGAAAAGGTACAATATGTTCACCTTGGGACGGAGCAGGGGCGAGCATTGTCTCAAGTTTTCGAGGATTCCCAGTTTGCTACATTGCTGCAACTGTACTTACGCAGACAACCAAAGCGTCTAAATGCAAAAGCATGTATGAACAACAATACTTTTTCTTTCCAGCATTAACGCTGACTCATTTTAGATAATATTGAAATTTAATTAATGGCCTAGCTTCGTCACTCTTATTAGACAGGTCGTCATGCCAAACTCCACTCACAAATCTGCCAATTTATGACTGACGGCACAGTTACACCGAGAACGAGGAAAACAAAACTTAGCACTATTATCTCAAAATTATGAATTATTAACCACTTCAGTGAACTCCCGGAATTAAAAGCAATACTGACAGCATTACAAGAACAGAATGTGTTCGCATTAATTGCTGTATCCTTGACGAAAGCCATATACATGTAAAAATTTACGAGATTATTAATTAGATTCGGTATTGTTCGGTAAGTTAGGTAAGACGGGACATTAAGTAAAATGGGACGAATTAGGTTTTACATCTTGGGCTCTTCAAATACTAGCAGCTAGTCACCAAACATGTTCTTGAGGTATTCCTACAAATGTGCTTGCAGCTAAAACAATCATACTTGTAGGATTTAAGTAGTAAAAAGTGTTGAAAAATTACTGGTCCAAGGACTTGCCAGGAAAGCCATGTAGCATGTTGATTTTCTCACGTTGGTAATAAAAGTACTGCAGCTAAAATAATAAGTGTATAACAAGAAAGGTCGTTGTAGGGTGTTGCTTTTTATTCACTGTTTGACTTACAATCAAAATATTTTCACAGCACTCTTTACTTTTTATGGGAAAGGGTTTCCAATGAGTACGTAATGCATTTAAAGTAAAACCATGCATTCTAAAGTAAAACCAGCATTTCTTTAGGCCACCATGTATTATAAAATTATTATGTGCCATTCTGTCACATTTCAGACATTTTTAGAATGTTTCTTATTTAATATGATACTGTTAGTCCATATCAGCCACATTACTCACACACATGCATGCCCATTGTAGACAATAAGGCACCAAAGAAACGGGCAACAAAATAATGGGGAAAGCATGGCAGAAAAGATGGACAATCTCATTTAATGAATAGCCACAGGTTACATGATTGGTTATGATTAATTAATGACCAAACTGTGAAACTAGCTTAATAATTAAAAAATAAAGAAACATGACTGTCCCATTTTACCTGAACATAATCAGAGTTTGGTAAGGGTTCTTGATGTGTTTGAAGGAAATTATAATGAAATTATTTAACTTAACAACATGTTTCCTTAATAGAAATGTAGCAGAAAACCATAACAACATACAAAAGTTACACTTGTCTGCAGAGTTTGAGGTGGTTTTGTTGGTAATCTACCAAAAAGTCTCTCAAATTACCCGATCTCACCCTACAAAGATATTAATTTATACTTTCAGAGTTGCTTCCTCCATACAGGCCATTGGATCATGTCTTTTTCTCTATGGCCATGCTCCAGCAGCACAAGGACTCAGCAATTTCCAATTCATGTGTACCTGCTTTGCACTCTGTCTACCACAAGTTAGCCCGTGCTCTGATAAGCAGTTGATAAGCCTGGGTTTTTCCATACACAGAGAGATTACAAGTCACAGTCCTTAGAAAGATTCCACCGTGGACTAATATTTACCATATCAAGGCTAACAGATTTTTTTTTTTTAATACATGATTTGTACCTCTGATGATTTCCCACACTGCGGGCGTCCAAAATAATCAATCCCAGTGTGGGGTTTAATGTACCCTGCTGAATCAGCCTCACTAGATCCCTGTGTTGGAAGAATTTTCCACCGTGTTCTTCTGCTGTTTTCACTGTAAAGTGCAAACTCTTGAGGAGACACTCTCTTCCTTCCTGTCTTACCTCACCATTCGGACCCGATCGGTAATTAGAAACATCAAACACACATTGTCAGGACACATTTTTCTTGCCTGTTGTCATGGTGCTGCGTCTCTCGCTCTGGCATTTTAGCTCATTTTGCGTCAGAGTGCTGCCTAAAAATGTGATAAAAGCCCCTTTATTTAGACTATAAGCTACTATATGTCAGCTTAAGTGCTCCAGATTCATTTTGCCTCTCAAAAGCAAGAAGAATACAATGATGTATTTTTATCTGTTTGGATGAATGCTGTGCTGTGAGATGGCCTTTTGTGTTGTCAGTTCTGTTTTTGATCCACACCCTGTCTGATTGTCTCCATGGTTTCATTTTCCCTCTTCCTGTAGCTTGCAGAGAGGGTGGGACTTGTTTACTGCAATGACACTGCAGTTGTTGACTTAAATTAGTCATAAGATTATGGGAGAGATGGAAGGGCATTAGACAAGTGAAGACACGCCTGAGCCAAAGGTGGAACCGTCTGGGAAATTCTTTCTTTGTAATACAGTGCACAGGAACAAAGGCAGTGGGTGTCATAAGACATTGAGTGAAACTCGAGAGTGCTGAGAACTTACAGCTGTAGTATACAGACACAATCCCTCGGCCTGAGATGGAGACACATGCTTTGCTGTTGGCAAAAATCTTCTCATTTTGCAAAACATACGCTGAAGGCAGCATATGTGTCGCTTTTTGAATAATGCAAATGGTTCTGTCGTGAATTTGTTTAAATTCCGCGCATCCTTTTTTTTTTCACATTTATTGACCTTAACCCTCAATGGCACACATAATGATGCCAGTTAGTAAAAAAAAATGTTTACAATGTCTTGTTTTTTTTTGGTTCATAAAAAAGAGTGAGTTAGTCAGTTAATCTTTATTTTAAACATGCCAAATAAAATACGAGAACAAAAACAAAATACAAGCAAGAGAAACAACACCTGAATGTTCATCGGACATATTCAGTAAACAAACGTTAAGTATTTCACGTCTGCAAAGGAGGAGGAGGAAGTGAATTGTCAAATCCTACCCCCTTTTTTTAATTTTATAAAAAAATAATTTAAACAAATGAATATTCCCAGTTTCCCATTATTCACCATGATCTAATCAAGTAAATATAATTTAAGGAAATAAAAAATAATGTTAGGTAAGGTTTCTATTAACATACTGTGTTGCTTCAACAGAGAATCACATTTTATTCAGATTGTAAAATGACAGAAAAAAATATGTTTTCTGTCCATTTTTGTGGAGAGTTGCAGTTTAAACATGCCAGGAAGGCCCTGGAAAAGGGCCTCAACACGGCCCCTATGTAACAATATAAACGGTATTATTGCTTCCCTGAGGGCCCTGGCTCTTTTTTTTAAGTATTGCAAAATAGATGAGGATGTTTTGTGTTAAAAAGCCAAAATTAATATTTTACCTTGAGGCAACACTGTACCATAGAGGGTTAAAGGTGTCATACCTGTAGATACTGTCCATCAGTAATTTTTTGTAATACACGTAATGCTAAATGTATGCATATGTGTTATAGTAGACTGCTTGCGGCATAGTAGAGACATAGTAGACGCATTCTACCTTTTGAGTGTCCGCTGTGCTAAAGGCAGTGTGATCCCGATTCGTAGGTGACCCAGTTTTTTTTTTTTTTTTTTAATGTCGACACATGATGTTTCAGCTCATTTAAGCTTTCTATTATACTTTACATTTTGAAGCAAAGTGAAGATTAAGCTGAGCGCTGTCTCTCACATTTGGCTTCTTATCTTTTTGAAGCCTTCACTAATCCAGAAGTGGGTTTATACAGAGCATGCATGCTGTAGATCAAGTTCAGTTGGATCAGTTTATAACAGGACAGAATTTATGATATCTTGGTGCATAAGTGTCTGTTTAATTGGAGGAGATTAAAACAATAATGCTTTTTTTCATGACTAATTCTAGCACTACAGATACTAGATTTTTGAGGCTGGCAATGCAGATATTTGGGAATCTAAAAAAATGTGATAACATTTGAGTCATGAGTCATTTATTTTTACATAAATGCATAGTATAAACAAACATTCTTAATATGGATGTCTCAGATATACCACCAAGATTCTGAGTGGGAGATTTTACAGTGTATGGATGAACTAGCCAGAGATGAGACTCAACCCCTGTTTGGCATTTCTTTACTGCAATTTCTGCCGACATGTACTATACTGCACTAATCATGGCATATCTGCTTTAAGCTAAAATTGGCCGATATCAGTCTAGCTTTAATATTTCGGGATGCGGCGGTTTGTCAGCCAAACATTGTTTTTGGTTGATATTCAACTTTTCTGCAAATAAGATGGCATTCACCAGTGGCAGTGGACAATGGTTTTCTGTTTTTCACACCAATTTTGTGCAGTCTAAAAAGCAGGGCTCAAGACTATTGTTGTCCTGTTGTCTTGAGTCAAGCCTAAATGTGTTTGCAACAAACAGAGCTCTTCTTGTGGGCACCTTCAGGACAAACGGACACAGTAAAACTCACTATTGAGGCGTCAGGGGACAGACCCTGCTTTTTCCTTGATAGTGCTACATCATGAACAACAAATCAATGTTAACATTAGCAGAAGAAAAGCTAGTTAAGGTGAGCTGTTAGCAGTTAGCTGTTAGCTGAAAGGTTTGCATTGAGGCACATTATGATGCCTTTGGACTCTGTTCAGTAAAAATAAGTATATTATAACATTGTAATGAAGTGTTCAAACTTTTATCCCATAAGATTATTTTTTTGGTGAGAACCTTGAAGAAAATGTTTTTTTAAGAAGAAATGTGTGATATTTCCTTGGCAATATAGAAAAGACATTAGGAGGAAATTAAGATACACATAGTTGAAAGGCTTTTGAAGCAGTTGTGTTTTTTGTGTTGTATTATGTTCAATGTTATATTAAAGGTGGTTTCTAATATTTGCATAATTTATTTTGTGCTCATTCAAAGATTGTTTATTAAAGATTTGTTTATACAGGTAGTCTCATTGAGATCAGGATATTTTTTCAAGAGAGACCTGTGCACAAAAATAACATATACAATTAAACATGGACAGATGCACACTAATGATAATATAACAAAACATCATTTAGCCCCGAATGATGGGTTTAATCACTTTGAACTGTTTAGTTTCACAAATGGGGGAATAAATAACAACAACAAAACATTGATATTGGTATCAGCTATCAGCCAAAATGCCTTTTTAGACATCAGTATCTGTATCCGTCCAGAATTTCAGAATTGATGCATCCCTGCTATGCTAATAGAAAATTTGATTCTTTTGACCAAAAATTGTAACTCAAGAAAACATCACTTATTTACTTTCCTCTGTCAGAGTTCTTACTTTGGTTTCAAACTCATTCTTTTTCCTCAAAAATGTAACAACGTCCAGAGGGTTTTTTGTGGCTTTAATTGTGGTCACATAAAAGAAAGGAAGAAGGAAATGCGTAAGAATTACTGAAGCAGAATAAGTTTCCAGTTTGAAAGGTTTTGTTTTTGTGATGGGGGTATTACAGCCACCTGCATCTAATTGTGGCTTATTACACCAGCCCTCCAAAATTCAGGTCTGTGGTCCATCCAGACGAGCTCTTAACCCACATTTCCTGTGATTATTTCAGCATTCATGCAGAGAGTGGAGCATTCCCCCAGCAAACAATTATGTGTTTGGCTTGACAGAACAAGCCTGCAGTTATGGATGCTATTTAAAGGTCCACGTCTTCAGCGGGCCACGATGAACGAGCAAAGCGGCTCTCGCAGAGAGAGGCCGGCCACCTCAGGATATGACGGCACAAAGTGCAGTGATATTAGACATATTTAGCTGCTTTTCTATTACAAAATGTTGTTTTCAGTCAGTCCACCTGCCAAAATAGGCCTGCCTCTGTCATTTTTAGAAACCATTCCATAATCAAGACCTACGCTACAGTGTATTTTTAGAGTTTTCCTACATGTTCTCGCCTAGCCCTGGTTATATTTACACATATGGCATGTTGGTTGAATGTGTCAAGTGAGTCATTGGAGAAGCAGAAGGAGACCTTTTTTTTTCACTTCAATCCTCTGATGCTCACACTGTGGCATATTGTTCATCCCTCTTGTCTTCATGATTTCAGTTAATACGACGGGGAACTCCATCAATTTTTACATGATATTACCGCCATCTCAAATTTTGTAATTACAACTTGGAGGTTAGGATAAATGTTATTTTTTATAAATTGGCTGCTTGTTAGAGTTTGTTATTTAGCTCTGAACAATATATTGTTATCATGGCATAACTGTAAACATTGACTGCACTATTGGGAATGGGAATGGTCATATAGGCCCGATGACACGCTATTATCACGATATGTCATGATAAAAATATGATTGTGATTTTAAACATGTTGTGATATGCTTAGTGTTGCAATCAAATGTATTGCAATAAATATATTTTTTCAACTGCAAATTACGTCGCCCATAGAAAACTTTGTCAACATCTGTGTTATCTATTAGTAGTACTGCAGCAAAATTTATCTGGTGGACTAAAAAAAAAAAAGATTATATTGTTAAAATAAGCTACCAAAAGTTTGATTTGTATTTGTGATATTACTAATTTACATAATAAAAAAATAGAAACTTGGCGTCTCTGAAATTATACAATATTGCCTAATAAAAGTATTGCAATTCTATGCTGTTTTACTACTACTGCACAATTTTTTACCCACCCTTAGCATTTACATGCACAAATTAGTCTGGCTTTCACACCGGAAATGTCAGCTTTTTTGGAGGCATACATCTTTACCACAGCACTGCAATCTGTTGGTGAGCTGGTTTGTAAACAACACTATATCAGTGACAGCACACAAACCTGACCATAAGCAGACAAGAGGTCATGTTGCAAACTGTGACAAAAATCTCAATTTTTTTGTCATATTTTGAATGTGCTGTATACATGTCCAAAGTATGTTGACAGAAACCTGAGTAATATCAACATACTACACATGAATTTATTGGAAGAGGTCTAATTTAGATTATCTAAACAATATGCTGTTTACATGACCTGTATCAAATTCAGAATATTGTCATATTAAGAATAATAGTGGAATATTAGTATGCATGTAAACATAGTCGTTGATGATGCCGCCTTTCCATTCAGGTGTCCCAGTGGCTGTGACACTGGCTGTGCATGAAATTAATTATATAATTTTTTGATGGGGGGTTATTAATATTTTTATTATTTTATTTCCTTGCTAAAATCACTACATCTGTTGTCTAACACTTTGTCAGTGTCTGAGTGTGAAATTATGTAGTACCCCTTTTCAAATTATTCCCCAAAATATTGATTTATCTTATTTTTAAAATGGTTTGAATACTCATTTTATTTTATTGATGCACTGGTGCAAGCTGCATTTTGTCCCTCTCTCTAATTGTTAATGTTTACTACAGTGATTCTGCTGTTCTTTTCTACTAACCAAGTAAAGAAAAGTCATGGTTCTCATTTCATAGCCTTGTTATATTTATTTTATATATATGTTTACATTTTAGGCCCAAAATGTCAATTTTGGTGTTAAACATGGTATTGAATATGTATTTGTCAAGGTATAGAAATTCCAGTATCATGACAACACTATGCCCTAATCTTCACTACAGTTTTAAGCGATGACATGAAATGATAAACACTAAATTCATGTTTTTTGGGCACAGTGAGTAAGTCATAATGTACAGTAGCGGGTTACATTTACTGCTGCACCTGAATGGAATGCAGCCATACACCTGTGGTTCCCCTGCTATGATGCATATGTCAAAAGCTCCGTCCTGAAAAGGGTTGAGGTGAAATAAGTCATGCTACATTTGATATTTTTAGATGCAGTCAGATGGCTTAAACTGCCTTCAGTAATGGCCTTGCATGTGTTTTAAAGCCTATATAGTTTTTTTCAAACATACTTTTATATAGTTTCAATTTTGTTTCTCTTTCAACTTGTTTAAGTGTTTAAAAAATATAACACATCAGACTACTTAAATAAGATAATAAACGTTTCTCTTTTCTTGTTGTGAAGAAAATGGGCTGATTTTGTACAGCTCTATGATACATTTATGGTCTTAATTTGCCTCTCTAAATATGTGTGGCGGCCTGTGGGAGTTGTGTGAAAACTGGCAGGTTAGCTGTGATGATTCATGGTTAATATTCACAACAGTACCATTTTATTTCTTAAATGTTTCTCAGCAGAGATTCAGTATTAAGCGCGGGGAATGATTTCCCTCACCCAGCTAAAGTGGGAACCAGTGTGCAAGAAAAAGTTGTGTCTCTTAAAACTTGTCTTGTCATTAGTCCTGCATCAAAGGAGATGCATAGGTAAGGCCATAAAAAATTCTGATGTTTTTTTTATTGTCTTTTATAGATGCAGGAAGTCCAGGAGAGCAAGGAGAAGACACTGGTCAACAACCGAACCCTGGCAGAGCAAAACCTGGCCCTGCAGCCCAGACTGGAGCACAAGAAAGAGGAGCTCACCAAGCGCTACAGCTGCCTTCAGGAGAGCTTTGAGTCCTATCAGCTCCGCAAATCTACTCTAGGTACTGCAGCTTGACAGCTATCGCAAGACAGAGAAACATTTCTTAATTGTCAGTTGCTCCCAGTGTCATGATTTTTTAATGATACCCAACCCTTAACAAATTAGATCACAAGTGTCCATGAAGTTATTAAAAACCGATACATAAACAAGTGCCTGTGGTATGAGCTTCAGACGGAGTGCCCGGCACAAAACACACAGGGCACATTACCAATTACATCCTGTTATTTTGGTTTTGATTATGTTCTACTATTAGGGTTGGGGAAAAAATTCGATACAATGTGTCACAGTGTTTTACATGGCAATATTGTATCATATCAGCTTAATATTGCTAATACAAATTAACCTTTTGGCACCCTACTAGACTAATAAAACTGATTGCTTTTTCAGTCCACTAGATGCACTTTGCTGCTATAAAAATGATTGAATTTAGATGAACAGACTTCATCTTATTATATAAAACAGATGTTAACAAGGTTTTTCTTTGGGGAAATAATTTGCTTACAAAACATGATATGAAAGGACAAGGAACAGCGATAGATGTTATCCAATACTTAGCATATTGCAAACATTAAAATCTCAGAAACACTGTATCATATTTTAAGTATTGTTATGAGAACATATTGTAGGGTCTCTAATGATTCCCACCCCTAGTCTCAACAGATTTTATAAAACCTGTGGTTATAAATTGTTTTTACCAAAACTCTTATTGTTAAGCCCTGATATTAAAATACTAACTGACAATTAGGCTTGGGCAATATCACAGCATTAGGGTATATCAGGGTATTTAGAAAACCCAAAGGTATGTTTTTCAATACTGTCATAAATACAGGTGCTCCTTTTTTCTATTAAACTCCTTGTATGTAGTGCACAGCAGGCACCACTCAAGCTGCGGTCTCTGGTCTCTAATGATAGAACAGGCAGCTGAGCTGAAATACACTGCAACACTTATGGTGGAGGGCTAAGTTACAGGACTGTAAATAGCCGGCGGCCAGTAAGAGACTGTGGGGAATAATGGCATTTTATTTACATCACAGTTACTTAAAGCAGAACTACATCTGCAAACACATCACTGCGCAGAAGGAAGCGTACATCTACTACAAGCTCAGCACAACTGAGCTTGCTAACGTTACAACTCAGCAGGAGGACGCCATTAATGTTTACATCTCATGCTGTCATGATCATGAACCTCTTTCCCATCGGCCACGCTTCCATCTGTGCAGTGATTTGGTTTACAGGTGCAGGTTGGTGTAAAGAAAATAGTTCCTACATGAAACTGCTCACAACAAGGTTTGTGGATTATCTTGAGTAACCTGGTTATGATTTCTTGAAAAAGACATTGCTGTTGAGTTTTTATGTATTTATGTAATGTATTTACTTGGTGCTTTGGGCAATACAAGTTTAGTGCCATCTAGTTCCATTATATTGTAAAGAAGGCAGACATGTAGGAGGCACTACTGGTAAGAGGAAAAGTTATGTTTTTTTTTTTTAATTCTATAGTTAAGTGTCCCTTTAACCACTCAGCTCTGCATCACATCCAGTATTAAAATATGGATAAAGATGCTGACTTAAGGGGTTGCAATTATTGGTTCTCAGTTCGAGAGTGAACCTTTTAATACTGTCAGTCATCATCATAGAAAGCTGAGGTGTTATGTAATGTTTTTTTTCTCCACATTGTTTGTTCGTCCTCTGTATGAACACACATTCAAGAGACCTGTTTGACCAGTTCTCATGATTCCCATCTGAGGCCCTAGCAGCCTTTTGCCTCTGAAACCTCGCCGTCATGTTGCGGCAGGAGTCACTGTGATTGAACTCTGTTCGTGTTGAGCGAATTCCAGATCTGATTTCCAGCTCCACTGCACCATCTTACAGGGCTGTAATATCCCTCACTGACGCACCTTCACAGTACTTCCCTGGTGTGTGGGGAGGGAAAAAAAGGGAATGACAATACTTGTGACCTTGTGTTGACGCAGTTGTTGCCAAGCAGCTCTCAAAATAGCATGCCAACCATTCACTCCTCTGCTACACCGATAAAAGTTTGACTTTCCTTCTTCCCTGAAAGGAATGCTGACTCTTAGGCTAAGCCTGCTGCTATCATATATACAACATACATTAAGATAGTCTTTGCTTGAACCCTTTGAAACCTGACTAAACTGGCTTGATTTCTTTCAAAAATATTGGACAAAGGTGATGTGCAGCACAAGAAGGAATGACCCAGATATTTGGTAAAAAGTACAAGAAAATTATCTGAGATTAGTTTTGGAAAAAAAGAAGAAAGAAAAGAATAGTATAAAACAAGGAAATGGCCTGGAAAAAAAGTATTATAATTTTTTATATAATTTGAAATATGTAATTATAAATACAATTTTCCCTAGTTTTTTTCTTTTTCCCCTTGCTTTTAAAAAATAATTTTCTTTTTTTGCTAATTTCTTGCAAGCAAGCTCTTCATTGCCCTTTTCTCATTTTTGTGGAAGAAATTGCACCAATTTGATTGAGGTTCAAAGGTGTAAATACTTGTGAAAGGCGCCTGAAAGCAGCACAGGAAAACTAATGTTCCTACTACGCTCCAGGTTTTAAGGGGTTAAGGCTCAAATTAAAGTCTCACCTGCACAGAATAATTCATAGTTTTCACACAACCTCGCATCCGTATAGTACCGCTCACCTGGAGGGCAAAACACTGCCTTCTGCTGCTGCCCACCAGAATGTTTTTGGCAGGTTTTTGGTTATTTTTGCTAAAATGTCATACAGTTGCTGTTAAATCGGGTACACAAACTGATGATGCAAAAAGCCAGGGTTGTGCGTTAACAGAAACCCGTCTGAGAAAGAAAAACCCAAAGAGGAGGAGATTGTGGATTTGTGCTATTTCCTGCCCCCCGACCCTGGGGAGAGTAAAGAATGGCAACCATCAAAGCACACACGCTTTTGCAGAGAATATGTTGTCAAAGGTACGCTGAAGTAAACACTGAGTAGTTAATTGTTGTAGTTTTAGTTGTTGTATTGTCTCGTGATCGTTCTGATGACGTTCGTTTTTGTGGACAGTAAACTCCAGTGGCCTTGAAGAGCTAACGTTAGCACTTGCTAACTAATTAGCACTCACCTTTTCTTTGACAATGAAGAGTTTCTTGTCATTCACCTCCCAAATGCCAGCATTATTGACCCATCCAGGTTGTAAATGAGTAGACCTGTCTGCACTTTGTACACTTCTATCCTGGCGACAGTGTAAGGAGAGGGATTCTCCACAAGGTGGATGTAAACATTTCTGAAGTAGAACTCTGGCAGGTACTAAGCTGTTATTAGTGATAAAAATGCTGTGGTAAGTGCTGTAACTGGATCACAAGGACCCAAAATTTCCAATTTGTTCATGTTATTTCTTGTGTGGAGGTGTGATGCAAATATTCATGGCATGAAAAAAATTGAAATTTGATGGGTTTACTGCAGTTCAATGGCGTTTCCACTGTGTTGGAATGTTGTTTTGCCCTCCAGAGCTCCTTGCCAGTCACGTGACTAAAAACTATGAATTGCTCTGTTTACAGCAAAATGAGGTCCTGCTAAATATGATGTGTGCAGATATATTTTGCTTGACCTTACATTTAAGGTTTTATGACGATAGATAATCTCTGCTTCACGATGTGAGGTTGAACAGAACATTCCAAAGACCTCCTCAAACAGGAGTCAGTGCACTGATACAGCAGGCTGTGGTTTTTGTCTGTTGTCAGCAAGCAATGGCTTTTGTCAAATGTAGGTTACCAGTGTCCCCCCGCCCCCCGCCTTCCATGCACTCGCCGTCCTAGTTGTGGATTTGTTGTAGAGCAGCTGGGGAAGGACAGTGATGCTCGCAGCTGAGAGAAATGTATCCATTTGACCCAGATGAAAGATCCAATGCACAGTAGCTCTTTGCATTTGCATACAGTTACACCACCAGCACCACCCTCCCCAACCTTTTCTCTCAGGAAATGTGTGGCCTCTGTATTACCCTTCACTGTCCATTGAGCTGTAGAGGCCAAAAATGGCAGGGCAGCCCCATCTCCACCACCAGCGACTGCCTCTAAGAACAGCAGCCCACAGTGGGCCTTTGTGCTGCCAGGCAAGCTGGTGTAAAACAGCCACAGTGGGTGGGAGGGAGTGGTGGATGACGGGACCGGCAGGCAGGGGAGTCAAGAGGGTGGGAGAGAGAGAGAAAGGCAGCAAGGCAAGCCAAAAACTCCCCCCGTCAGATTCACAGCAGAGTTTGACGTGGATTCATTTACTAAATGGCTGTCTCATGATCACCAGGCCCAGACTGTGTGTTGTGCGCTCGGCAGGCTCTCCGCTCTGCCAGAGAATCACAGCTTTGTGCGGAGGAGTGCCGCTGATATGCTTCAGAGTCCGCCTTGTTATGGGAGAGAGAGCGAGACAGAAAGGAATGGGGAGTTCACCCTGAAAAAAAGGCTGTGTTAAGAATGAAGCCTCTGTCTTTAAATGTTTTTCCTTTCAGTTTAATTCCCCTGCCAAAATTTGGCAAACCAGCACGACGTGCCACATCTAGAGCCAACAATTCAGAGATAAAAAAATTATTATTTCAGTAAATTGGCCAATATAACAGCAATCTTGGTGTGGCTAATTGTTCTTTGTGGAATCCCTCAAAGTCATTTACTTGGCTCATTATTTGTCACAGAAAAACCCGTGCAGAAATTACACAGCAAGTTTAACAAGCTGATTTAATGTTTGTCCTCCACAGGTCATCTTTATGACACATTTAACAAGAAAAGTGGTGCGGCTGCTCCTTACCTAACAATAATCATTACTGTTTTACCACTCACTGGGCCTCATTCATAAACAGCAGGCACACACAAATCTTTGCTTGAACTGTGATTATGAATGTTTTTTGCACAAGCACAGGATGGATTGATATTTTTGTGATTCCCTGACTGTCTCAGAAAATGTAGACTTGCATTGGAGATAGACTCAAGTCACAAATTTGATGACTTAAGACTTGCAATGAGAACATCAAAGAAACGCTTACAACTCCACTTGGACTTTAACACCAGTGACTCGTGGCATCACTTGGACTTGAACCTTTTGACTGGAAAATACTCTACACCTTCCCCCAAGCCTTAATCAATTCATTTCCTGAATTTACTAATGTACACTATTCATTAGCAAATCTCCATATCTACTTAAGCTTGAACCAATCTGATAGCATCCAGTCATGTTGCAGAGAATTAAAGTTATGTTACTGAGTGCTAGTTGGAAAAATTATATTTTGTGTGTGTATAAAAGCTACATGGTTGTCAAAAAAAAATTGAAAACTGCAGTATGTAATATTTGTTGCTAAAAAAATTACAGACAGAGACACAATCGCACAACATCAACATTGAGGTTTGGGGTCACTGTGTTATTTTATATTTATCACCCAGCTCTAACACCTCCCAGTAGAAGTATTTCCTCATACAGAGAAATGGGGGCAAGACAGTATGTTGAGAGCAAACAGCGGGTTGCTCTTGTCAGTTTGGAATGATCCTTATTCAATGACATGCGCACAGTAGTACAAACAAAAATCAGCTGATGCCTAAGAGTCAGTAATTTTTCACACAAAGTAAGATAACCTCTACACACATAATAGTGAATGGGGCCCACTGATTCTGTTCTGTATGATGCACGGTCAGTCAAAAAAGTATATCAGTGAGCTATCAGTGATCTTAATCTTATTTAGTCTAACAAGCTAAGCTCCACAGGGCCCACCACAGCCAGTTTGTCAAACTTTTTAACAAGTCCTTACAACATTCAGGCAAGCAACTAGTGATTAAAACCTCTAGCTGCAAGTCTGTCAATGCATGTGAGTATCAATAAGTCCAGTTTAACTAACAGCTTTTTATCAGAGAAAGGTAATACTCAACATCAGATACAGGAAATTTTAAACAGGAAGTGGGTCTGGCAATTATACTCCTGGTGTGCAATAGTCACTCACCACATCCCCTGGGCAAAATGTCTGTTGCAATGCTGTCTGATAATGCTTCCGGTATTTATCACACTTTTAGGTTACTCATTTTCTTTTACCTTTTTACACACTTAACAGCATAACTCATTTACCCCTTTTAAACCATAAGTAACCATTAGACATGTCAAAAATTCATAAAATAAGATAGACATAAGTGTGTAGGGGAGTTGGACACTCAGTGACAGAGAGCTGTACTTTGAACATACTCAAAGTTATGGAGTTAAGGGCCTGGCTTATGGGCATAACAATGACACCACTGTTTTTGTCGCTTTTATAGGTCACATGATGCTATGGCTATGCACTTTTAGGGAACTTGCTCCCTTGGGATGCAGCAGGCGCTACAAGAGGTGTTATTGCATTGCATTTAAAGTTGAGCAGATCATCTGGAAGTTTTGAAGCCACAATTCCTCAGTGAATCATGGACTATAACCTCGCAGAAATCCCTCATTTGTGGCCGCTCCCAAGTATAAGGGGCTTGCATTTCCATTATTGCTTGCATAACATGCCTATGTCGCCTTGGTATGTAAATAATGGCGGCTAATGCAGTGGTTGCAATAGAAATAAACCTGCTAATGTTCTGAACATCCATTGCCATACTCCTTGGAATAATATCATGAGAGGAGAAGTCATATAACATCACTCAATGGAAACACAGTCGCCTCACAATTGTGTTTTACCATCATTTCAAGAATATCGCTTAATTTTTGCGCAAATCTGTAATGAAACCTGTTAAATTTTATGTGAAAGTAATAAAAGCCTGTCCCATATAAACGCCTGTCCCAAATGTTGTCAATTAAAGTTTTCCAGAATGACCAAATACCTGCATTAATAGCGACTTTCCCATCAAGCTCAGCTCTACTGCCAATCATCAGGTGTGTATTGCTGTCCTTGCAAACATTAGCAGGCTGATGAACATGGAAAACATTGGAACTTCAACATGTCAGCATGCTAACGTTAGCATGCTGACGTTAGCATTTATCCAAAGAACTGCTGTATGAAAGCACAGCCTTGCAGAGTTAAAGGTATCCAACATCAATTATGGAACGTATTGGGCTGATTCTTTTATTACTAACAGATTAGTAAGGTGTTTGTTTTACTTGGACATTTTTTAACTGCTGTCTTTCTGCTGTCTTCCTCAGAAGAGTCATGAGATGTTGTGATGTGTCTTGTCAGCTGTTATATGCAGGTTTGACAGGACAATCATGCCCCCTGTTGTCCTGTTTTACTGTCCTTGGGACTCGTTTACGGATCTCAATGGCCTCTCTGTTCCTATGGTGGTGCTCTCTGACCGAATGACTTTGGCCTTTTCCCTGTCAGTGATGTGGTTTTCTCTTTTGCAGTCGTCCGATCCAGCTGTTCTGCCTTTTCTTTTATTGCTCATGTACGCTTTCCAGATTTATGTTTCTCGCATTCTTTCTGGTGTTCTTTTTTGCATGTGATGAAGGTCCGTCCTGTTTCTCCAATGCATGTCTTCTTGCATGATAAGCAGGGTATTAGATAAACCTTTTTTCGGACTATCAATTAAGGAAATTTGAGAAGGTTTTGTAAAAACCTGGGCTGACCTGTATTGCAGTCATTGTCCAGTGCATGAATCAGTCTCCAGATCTTTGTTCACTCTGTTGCCGAGTACAGAAGGAAGCCTGCAGTAGAATAGCATATCAGGTTAGACTGGAACTTCTCCTGTAATTAGAGGTCCACTATATTGTGTCGAGGCATGGTGGAATGAACATGACTTGGCAATGCTGTGTTGGAGATCAGTAACTAGTGATGTGTCATCGGTCTTATTGCCAGACTGCTACCGTGCGTGCATGCAGTCCCAGCTCCAGTTGGTGTTGACTTTCAGTCCTGCTTAGGAACACAAACAAAACCAGCTCCCTCCTTAGAGACACCAAGCCAGTTTCAGTTGACTCTGCAGGGCTTTGCCTGTTCACAGCAAACACAGAGGCGTTATAGCTGTGTGGATGTGACAGTCACAGGACTAAGACTGACAGATTTCACATAATCCTGCCTCAGCTCTGTGTGACAGACTCATTCAAATCTGTTATTACTAACACCTTCATTTCAGCTTTAGAACTGAGGGGATATTTGGGCGGTTTTCTTTGGCATATGAGCTCCTCGGTTAATTTAGACATGGATCACACTTAATCTGCAGCACATCTGTGTTGCTTCGAGGGCTGTGTGAACGTTACTCCACGTCCGTGTGACTCAAATCTGTTGAAAAGATTGTGTAAAGGGTGTGATGAATTGTAGCATTATAATATTTAAAAATGCAGCTCCGGTTCACTGACAAAGGGGTCTTTGTTACAGAAGCTACCAAAAGCAGAGTAAAGTAACACAAGCTTTATTTTGTTTACACATTAGTACAACTAGGTTTAAAGGGTGGGTCCATCTGCATTCTTTTGTGGTTATTTGTGGTTTTCAAATGGAAACTCCTACTTAGCCGTCAGCAAAGAGCAGTGACGTAGGTGATCTCCCCTCACTCAGCCCCCACATGTGCTGTTAAGATTTAATTGTTAAATTCGAGATTGGAGAACGAAGGTGGTGTTATTTTCTTACTATTAAAGCTTCATGTAGCCAGATGAAGACATATTAACATTCAAGATAACACTGCACTGTATAAACTGTACAATATGTATTAAGATTCACTCAATTAGGGTCCTTACAACTGATAACACGTGTGCTGTTCTTCTGTCTTGTTATTTCACAGACCACAAGTCAGGAAACATCTCGCTGGACATCTTGCTGGCCCTACTGCAGGCAGAGGGAGCCAAAATAGAAGAGGAGACAGAGGTAAGCATCATACCGCTGTCTTCATGGATAGACTACATGTGTCCCTCAGTGACACCTGTCAGTAATTCATATACCTGCCTTTTCCAGTTGTTGATGTTTTCTCCTACAGAAGCTTAATTGTTCTAATCTGAGACTCCTGTTGGAGAGCATAGGAGCAGCAGAACTGAGAGAACTTTAAGATCTAAATGTTTATTATTGCAGTAGACATCTGTCTGTCAGTATTTTTTTAGCTATCAAACAAATCATAAAGGTGGTATTCTGAAATGTTTTAGGTAATGCTGAATTTATACCATAAAGCCTCACTCCCACTTTACAAAAAAACTGCTAACGTGGCTTTTTTAATGCAATGGGAGTGTGTACGATCGGCATTCACACCTGGGTCAAATGACTCTGCAGTGGACATCGGTTTTTATCCCCTCTGGCTCCAATCGACAATGATGGGAACAATGGTTGTAATTTTAGCTCCTTAACCGTCAAGATGCAATGGCGTGCCATCACTAAAAATGAGTCTTTTTATTCTATGTTAGAGATCCAGAGGATCTGTTAATGATCAACTGTAATCAATCTCCATGGATAATGCAAATGTTGTTTTTGTACCTTTAATTTGAATTAGTGTAACTAAGGAAGGTGTATTTCCTCCTATGCTTAAACCAGTGCTTGGAAAGGAGGAAACAAAAGTGCCAGTACTTCCATGGTTCACATGTTAGTGTGTGTATCAGGGGCGTTGAACCGTATGTGTCGGTTTGCAGGTGGTGGGTGAAAGGCACGAAACAGCCAACTTGAAAGAACCAGTCTTTTCACCACTCATCACTCTGCATTTGTAATATTGGATTTGACTTTGAAGCTGTGTATTGTCATTCTTTGACTCTGTTAATGTTGTCTTTGAGTTGCTGTCTTAGTCTGCGATATGGTAATGCAACGTTACTTAGAGTAGTCGTAGACAGAGAAAACATGCAGGCAAGAGCAGGAGTAGGTGAGCATCACGTAGTTCACCCAGTGGTGGTTACTGCAGTTTATTTAGAGCCATTATAAATCGATCAGAGAACTTGATATAGAGAGAGCAGAAAAGAGTAACAGCAGCTTGTGTGAAGTGCCAGTGCACAGGAAAAAGTCACATTACACCATAGAGTGCCAATACTGTGGACCAGCCAGTACAAAAAGCAAATAAGAAACTACCTCATAATGTATAAATTCCATTCAAGTGGTATTGTATACAAGAACTGTACATGATGGTCAAATAAAGAATAGCAGCACACAAAATAAAGTGATTTTTTTATCGCCTACCACACTTCATTTTATTTTCACCATTGTTAAAGTGTCCAATAATGTTTGATTTAAAGGAATTAAATTTAACAACTAGAAGAGCACTTAGAGAGCGCAGACCTCCACCAAGGCCAAACACCTCATCTTGAAATGTTAAAAATATGTCAAAAATACAGCCTTGAATGAAGTGATGTTAATATTAAGTCCCTCAGTTTGCCATCATACAGTATTTGTAGTGTAGCAATGGCCCTAATGTTTCAGCCAATCTCTCTACATGGAATAGAACTGTTGACCAATTGTACACACGATTACACATCATGTTTAATAATTGTTCTATGGCATCAAATGAAGTGTAGAATCAGTTTAGAGATCATTGTGAAAAACAACAACACAACTAGTAATGCAGAAAGACATATAAAATGAGATTTATACCTGTGAATCATTTGCCTCAGTGCATACCGGGAAGCTTTCCCACAACTCTGCTCCTGGGACAATACAGTACCTTAACCTCATTGTCCCTAATGTTCTTATGGGCTTGGTAAATGGATGGTAAATGGACTTGCATTTGTAAAGCTCCTTTTCTAGTCTGCTGGCCACTAAAAGGGCTTATACGCTACATGACACATTCACCCATTCATAGACAGATTCATGCACTGGTGGCAGAGGCTACCATACAAGGTGCCACCTGTTACTCAGTTAAAACATTCACTCTCACTCACACTTGGTATCAGTATCCTTTCAAAAGATACTTAAACACGTAGACGGGAAGAGCCGGGGATCAAATGGCCTATCTTCCAGTTAGTGGACTGCCCTCACGCACACCCAGATCTTGTTCCAGAGATGTCTCCTTCAAATGAGTTTGACCACACAAGTCTGGACAGTAAAGCCTCCTTTTCACCAGGCAGTCCAATTCAGTTCAGTTTGCTGCACATTACAATGGTTAATTTTGCATTTCCATTTTCAAAAGTTGTGGACTGTACCAATAGAATTGTTCCTTTTTTTTCCTTACACTTCTGTTGAAATATCTAGCACACTGATCTTATACTAAAAGTTGGAGGTTTAAACACCACAGTCCATTGACTGGTCAAGAGAAAATCGTCACTCTTGCTCGATAAGGTCTCGATGCATAAAGCCACGTTTTTTCAAATATCCCATTGATTGCAAGACCCTAAACACGACAGCCCTTTTTCAAAATTTGCTCTGGAGAGTAAATAACGTGACGGTTACATTTAGCGGTGAGGTGGCTTTTACCCTCTGGTAACAACCCCGTTTACACGTAAGAGTAGCGTCTGCAGTGGAGACGCAACTGATCTAGGGTTTAGGCACATGTCCAAGTGGGTTACATATGGATTCTGATACTGTACCAAAATGTTTGGGTCGAAACGCAGTTTAAAGTTGCTGTGACAGTTACAATAATGGTCACATGTTGTGTGAGTTTAAACTGACTTCAGATAAATATCACACTTGTGTAGTGACAAATATTACATTTCAGAGTATTTTAAAGGTTATTTCAGTATTTAAGATAGGCTTTTGTTGAGGGTTGGAATTTTTTTTTTGTCCAAAATCTACCAGACACTCAATAGATCACCATTGTTTTTTGTGCAAATCTAGCATCCATTTGCCTGTTTAACAGCATTTGGCTGGTGGCTGGTACTAATTTCCAGCCCTGCTTTTGTCAATGTTTTAAAATTTTACTAAATAGATGGTTGATGATAGACATCATCATTAGATGATTTTTTTTCTCACAAAGTTACATTCCACAGCAGTTTATGAGTGTCTGTCTTTGTTTTGTTGTGTGTGTGTGTGTGTGTGTGTGTGTGTGTGTGTGTGTGTGTGTGCGCCTGCGCCTGGATGCTGTTTCCATCTTCATTAGCTGCTTCTAACCTTGGTGTTGAGGAAGAGTCAGAAGGGCTTTCTCTCTCTAAAACTATCCCAAATCTCTTCACTTCTGTCAACAGAATATGGCTGATTCGTTCCTGGATGGCGACATGACCTTGGATTCCTTCATTGATAACTACCAGAGCAACAGAAAGCTGGCCCACCTGAGAAGGGTGAAGATCGAGAAGCTGCAGGAGATGGTGCTAAACGGGCAGCGGCTGCCCCAGGGCTCTGTCCCTAACTCCCGATCTCAGGACGTGTCTGCAGCAGCCAGGCCCTCCTCCTCACTCCTCACCGAGGCGGGCACCAACTCGTCCCCCATTGCCCAGCCGAGGAGAAAACCCCCACTCCCCCCATCCCAGCCAGCCCCAGTTCTAAATCCGGCTCCAACCGCCACCCCCCAGCCTCCTGCCTTATACTCAGCCTCGCCCTACCCGCCGATTCCTCCCAGAACGGGCCAACCATTTCCCAACGTCTCCTCCGGCTACCCCAGCCACTTCCTGTCTCAGTACCCCCCAGCTCTGCCTCAGAGGCCCCCGCCTCGCCTGGCCCCGCAGCCTGGCTTCATCATGCAGTAAATAAAAGGCAGCTGCCACTCAGAGGAAGCAGTGCGTGTCTTGGACTTCTCACTACTGGAACTCTTCTGAGGACTTATTTTTTTACGTCGTCTGCCTTTTCGGAATACGACCAACACAACACAAGAAAGCAGACCTGCGCTGGCTGGTCTGGTCAGCCCAAGCAGATGTCCAATAATCTCTGTGGATTTGCGCTCACCTCTCACTCCCATCAACACTCCCAACGAAAAAAAAAAGATCGTCTTGGCTAGCCTGGATCGGTGAAAGAGCCCACTTCAGGTTGTAGTGGGGCCAGGATTGTCATTTATCAGCACTTTGTGTCTCCTGGCAGCGCTCTCAGCTCTGCATTAGTCTCTCACCCCCCGCCCCCCTTCAAACTTGTTCCTTTAAGCTTTTTATGGAACACTAAAGTCAAAAAAGGGTTTAATTAGTCATTTCCATCTGCAGCATACTCATTTACCGATAATGTATATGCAAGCAAAGAGAGACCCTAATTACTGTGCAGTCGTCCCAGAATATATTCAGGTGAAACTGCATCTATGCTGTGATTTTTTTCCCCTCTCTTTTATATATATATATAAAAAATTCACAAGGTACATAGAAATATTTGCGTGTCATCTTTTTTCTGATATAGTACTAATGGAGTAATTATAGCCAGGATAGACTGATTAACATTTGTAAAGGAGGGCTTCGGTTGGTGTGTTTCTTCTTCAATATGCGGATGAGAGAGTCCAGACTTGCCCTGTTCAAGATGGCTGTTGTGCTTGCCATGTTCAAAAAATGGCAGACTGTTGTACTCGGCGGTCCATCTCAGGGGCAAAAGTCAAAAGGGAGCCTAAAGGAGAGGTATAGTGGCTGAACTTTTGTAACAAGACAAGGCGAGACAAGCCTGAAATGAAGGATTTGTGTATAGCCATACAGTACACTTCTGATGTTTTTTCTGTGGGTTCCTGTTGTGATGCAACACTCCTTTTTTTATAATGTCCTTTGTCTTAAACACCCTCAGTCTGGGATTTGCAGATTATGCCAACAGTTCTTTGGATCTCACAGTCCTGTTCAGTTTGCTGTCACACTGAGCACCAAAGACTCCTCACATCAGTCTTTTCTTTTTGTTTATGTAAGTGAAAGTCATTCCCAACATATCTGTTTGTGAGCTCAAACACTCTTTTGTAAACATGCAAGCGAGATTTCTTCAAGAGGACCTCGCGAGGTCAAACTGGCTTTGGGAGAAGATTTATTTTTCCCAGTGTGATCGAACTTTAGTTTCCTCCCAACTGCTGTCGCTGTGCACTGTTGAAGAGCCACGAGTGCCTACACTTGAAGTGACATTGATGGCGTCCTGCTGACTGCTCCATGTTTCTCAGCTGTTGAGGTTAGAATCCCCCCACCCCCCCAAAAAAAACTCCTTTAAAGAACAAACTTGCCAAGCCAATTTGGTCTGCTCCTCCTGCTACTGATGTTCCAGCAGATGGTAGAAAAAGGCAGACTGTGGACTGCCAGACATTGCTCTCTCGCTGGAAGCAGAAGGCCAGAGTAGAGCGATTCTGAACATGTGCCAGAGAGACGAGAGACGCCCTCAGGCTGTGTGCCTAGTGGTGCTTGTGCTTCTCCTCCATTCTTCCTCCATTGTGTCGAGGTTTGCCTGGGGTGAATTCAGAGATTTCTTTTGCATGTGTTGTTGCTGTTTTGTTTTTTTTATTATTATTGGTGAAATAACAGGGCTCCGTTTTGCGTCATATCTCTGTAATTACACTTCACCTCAAGGCAAAGAAGTGGACCACAGAATGGACAAATCAGACTCGTCAGCAGGCGAAATGACAGAAATAGCTGAAGCTAAAACATCAACATCACGATGAACCAGCATTTCTAACAACTAACAGTGGATAATTCTTTTTGTGCATGGCCTTTGCTCTTTGTGTCCAGTCTGAAGATTCCTCTTTAATACTTATTTGTTTAGCTGTTGAGCTGCTTTTTACGTTTGAACTGATCCTCTCTCCATGGTTTTCTATGTGGTTGGTGATGTTTTCAGTGTAATGTTGTAGGTATTTACTTATAATGAATGTTTAAGTGGAATTTAATGCTATTTTCAAGTTCAATAAATCTCAAATTTTTGTATCCGCTTTCACCCGGTTGCTTTATTGTTGCACACAAACACATATGACTTCATGTTTATGTGTTCCACTAGTTAGCTGATGCAGTTGTGAGTTTCTTATGAACAGGCTGCAGTTTTGCAAAGTGTGTTTTCGTGCCTCTGTAGCAGCAACAGTCGTGGTTAGAATTTGGAGTCAAAGGTCACTGTGACCTCAGAAAACACATTTTTAGCCATAACTCAGGAATGAATACATCAGTTAGGACACAGTTTTACACAAATGTCTAATAGCAGGGTTCCTGTGGAAATTTTATTTTTAAAATTTGCAAATATTGTTAGCGAATACACACTAACAGAAATTATTGATAAATATACAAATGGAGCATGAATATAATTACTGCATTTATATAACTAGTACAGACACCGCTCATCTCAGTATTTTTTTAAAGTATGAAAATGAGGAAAAGGCATTGGATTGATTCATCTTGATTGGGATTAAAATGTCTTGAATCAATCTTATAAATGTCAGAAAAGAAAGACTTTATGAATCTTTTTTTCGGATCTTGCGTTGTGAAACCTCAGTATACTTTGTAAGTCTTGTTCTGTTTTGTTTTTGTTTTTTCTTAGTTGAATAATTATTTACCTGAGTCTTGAAAAGAAGATCCTGCACACTGCTCTTGCTTAGCACCACAATTTATTGAAAATGTTAACGTTTTTATCCCTCTGGGCGTTTGTCAAACGTATTCAACACAATCATTTACAACACTGATATTAAATAAATCAATCAATGTTGCTCCTTTGAGCATTATCTATTTAATTTCAATAATATTCACTGGAATCATACAAGATAGTTATAACTTCTATTTATGCCAAAAGACACTAAATACCTTTTATTACATCCTTTAAAGTCTTCACTACATATATGACTGTGGACAGATGTGGCTGTAACCTGCAGCTTGAGTAGTTGGAAGAGGCATACAACCCTGAGGCGATAATACTAGCTGAAAATGAAACAAGACAGCCATCTAGTGTTCCTGGGTTGATAATGAATGGATTTTTTTTTTTCAGGGGCACTTATGAAAAACTTGAAAATCCAAGTTGTCATGTTGTGAAAGCTTGCTGGCCATTTCTTGTAGTGCTAAGAGAAATAGTACATTGCTTTATAAGAAAATATATCTATATAAATATTACTTTGCTCTATTTATATTCAATATTGACAAAGCACATGTATATTTAGTTCAAGTGTAAAAATTGTCAAAGTTATGTAATGTTGGAGTGTTTAAAGGGAGATTGGGTTCAGTTGGGACACTTTTGAATCTCACATTACTTACATTACTCACAGATTACTTGAACGGTAATGAAAATGAATTAATCCATGAACAGATACAAGTGTCTGCTAACAATTTCCCAAGTTTTTTAGAGCCCAACTCAAACATGGGTACAATTTTGTTAAATGTACAAGGAGTTCCTTTTTACCAAAGCTCCATCTCCCCAGGACAGTACATTTCACACATTTCTTTTTTTTAAGAAAACAGTTTGTTCACACATTTCTTTTTTTTAAAGAAAACAATTTGTAATGTTGTATTTTCAAAAATTGGTGAGATATGCAGTTAGACTGTCTTCCTAGTCTTCATTTTAGTGGCAGCTATCAGCTCAATGTGGTTACAATAATGTACATGTGCCCTGAGTTCCTTTTATTGACAACTTATGACAACTTTGGAGTTTTGACAAAAGTTAGACTACACTTTCCAAATTAAATTTTATATGTAGGCCAATTTACAATACGCCATGTCACTCACCATATGTTGCAAACTGGCTTTCTACTAGAATGTGATTTATTTTGATACATTATATCAAATTAGTTTATTAACAATGTTTGGAACCGTTTGCGCTTCTGAATGCACCCCGTAGCCTTTAATGTTGCATTCATGTCCCATTTTAAGGACGGAAGAATGAGCTTTTAACCTGGGAAAAAACTTACAAGTCACTCTTTTTGCATGCTTATCATTGGTAAAACCACTAAATTATATATTAACTCTAAATAAACAACAGCGAGCATCTGTTAAACGGATTTTCCAAGCCATTATCATCATCGTTTCCAGGGAAAAATCCTCTGGGGCACGCCCACCATGGCTGGGCTCTTATTTTAGAATGGGCGTGCTTTCTGGTGTTTTGTCTGGAGTAAACAAGCCACAGGTAGTCGCTTGCATAATGTTTTGTTATATATTTTCAGATACCAATATCAACTTGAATTTGTGGAGTTAAATATAAATTTTTAGTGTAAATCTTATTGAAATTTTAAGATGAAATTAGGTAAAATCTCGTGAAACGTTCAAATGTAGTTAGGAAAACCCCCAACACCGAGAACAATAAAACCTAAAAGTACAAAAATGATTGGTGTTTTGGGGGAATGCGAACGCATTTGACACGTCACCTGGTTTAGAAGCTTTTGCTCCAGTCCAGCAGGATTTAGAGGTGTTTTTTTCACCACCTTTTATAAACACTCGTGTACTAGCCAAAAAACAGAAAAAGCAGGACAGGGGTTGTATTTTGAAACGCACCCCTAAACCATGTGTCACGTTTCCATAGTCACGTCATATCGCCTCCACCATGTTGTAGGAAATCCACCGCTGCTCCTCTCTCACTGTCAGATTAGAGTTTAATCCGAGGGGGAGGATACACTGTCAAGACGCTGTCTGCATCTTGGAAGGACTCTCGCTGTTTATGCACTCAAAGTAAACGCGACTTTTTTTTTTTTAACGTGAGACTGTCAGTTTTTCTACAATAAACGGCCTGCACACCGAAGATGAAACACCAGTCTTCTGTTGCTGTCTTTGCCTGTCGGTCGATTTGCCAATACGTTAAAATGTTAGCCGGCTAACTAGCTGAAAAAGAGTAACTAAATCGGATTAGCTGCTAGCGGCAGCCTCTCTCTAGGTTATATCCAGGTATTGCTGTACTTGACAACTATTAGTAAACAGTCGCCTTTGTTTATGTTTCATTGTTTCTTACATTTTTTTTGTCAACGTTACCACTTTGTGCTGTAATTATTCACTAGCATTAATGTTTCTGTAGGCTAGCTAGGTTAATAGTCAGTCGGGAAAGAAGAGGAGCTGGAGCTCTTTTCGCTAGCTAATCAAGTGTTTGTAGGAAAGAGCAAAAATCATTAGTGCCTCCGACCACCACCGAGAGTCAAGACGGAGTTGACGGCCAGGCTGATGTGCTAGCTTGTCTTCGGGCCAGCTGGCGAGAGAGCTGCTCAAGATTTTATCCCTAGAAATTAGCCCCCAGACGAAGCAAAGATGTCAGGAAAGGATAAAGACAAACAGGAGAAACAGTCCACAACGGAGCGGCTCGTAAAAGGTGAGTGCTTTCTGTAAATTTACATGGCGTACTGTAACTGGCACCGTGCACTGTTTGACTGAGAGCTAACGGATGGATTAAAACCACCTGTAGCTTTTGGAATAACTTTGTCTAAACCCATTCCTGTCAATAAGGCGTCTTGCTGAGGTGTATGTTATTGTGGCTGCCAGAGGAAAAATTGTATAGACATTAATAATCATTATTTATATAGAAAACCACTTTAGTCGTATCCAAAGGGGGTTCTAAGGGACTGTTCTTTATTTATCAGAAGAGGGGGTGGCTGGGGTGTGATTTCATTTTTTTTTTGTGTATGTATGTGTTTTTTTCTGCCCCTTCCGAAAATTATAAATATTTTTACTTGAGCTGGCCTGTGTGATTTGGGGAAAATGAATGACCCTCCCTCCACCATTAATTAGTTTTCAGAGTTTGAAAACTCTATTAATGGTGGTATAATGGTATAAATTAATTATAAGTTGTTGTTTTTTTTTAAACTTACCTTTTCAGATTTGAAAGTTAAAAGTTAGAGATGCAATCTTGGAGACTCTTGCTGTGCATTCTGGTTGGTTAGTCCAAATGGTTTATTTTTGGCAAAATTTTAAATGAGAATGTAGAATTAAGGGATTTTTATGAAATACTTCTTAAAACTTACACGTGGTTGATTTTTTTGTGACTATTATAAATATACAATATTGGCTATTAAAGAAAACATGACTTTGTGTTTAGAAGGCATGTGTTCTTTTAACCCTTTGAAATCTGGATTGACATCACTTTTCTTGTTCAGACGCCTTTCGCAAGTATTAAAATGAATGATAAAAACTTTTTTGGGGTGGGTCAGGCAACTATCTTTCTTGCAAATTTTTGGGCCATTTGTTCTTAAGTTGCTTATCGCTGTCTTTGATCAAAATCAAGCCAGTTTGCCCAGGTTTAAAAGGGTTACATATCAGCAGTTAAATAAAAACAAATTATAGCCATTTAAAGTTGCATGTGCTTCCCCCAAGCCAATAAAACAAAACCACAAAAATCTAAAACAAAACATAAATCCCTCCCCACTGCTTAAAAAATATTTAACCTGCGTCCCCCGTTTTGCACCACCCCCGTAACTCTCATAAATAATGAACAGTCCTTAAACCATTCCCTTTTAGGAGATGCTCAGAATGGGTGTGAATTGGGGCATCTTGTTTCTGTGACTGCTTAGAATAGATCTTCATATATAGGTATCGTCTCCATAGTTGTCCCCTGCTGGTATATGTAATCCACCACCACATAGCACAGTCAAAGGTGAGAAGTCGTCCTATATCGGTGCCCAATCTCTTTGACATTTAGGATGGATGAAATCTTAATTCATGAGGCTGTTGCTCACTCGTGGGAATACCCAGCGTCCGCTCAGGTTACCCGGAGAGCTGGACAAGTTGGATTCCTTCACACTGAGCTTGTCCCGCTTCACTGGACATACAGGACACCATTTGTTGTGTCTGCCCAAGACAAGACAGGACAGGCAGAGCCAACTCTGAGGTAGCTCCTGAGAGAGAACCTAACCCCACAGTCCCCACCCCTGCCGCGGCCCACCGCCGCTACTCCTTAATGCCAACGCAGCCTGCATCCCTGTCTGTCTGCAAGGGCACTGGGAGAGTGTCCTGCCAGGGGACTGGAATGCTAAAGTGTGAGCCAGTAGGGAGAGGGTGAGTTAATTGTGGAAAGAATCTCCCCAGTGATGTTCCCAACATGGTCAGCCACATGGTGGGGAGAAAGAATAGGAACGTGACAGAGAAGAAGAGAGGAAGAAGAAATGGAGACTGGAGTGAAGACAGCTTTGCTTTAGGGAGCAACTGACACCAGCGTTCGTCCTGTGTTTAACCCTTTGAAACCTGAGCAAACTGGCTTGAATTCTCTTAAAAGCATGGGAGAAAGACAATGAGCAATTTGACAAGAAACGACCCCAAAATTGGCAAAAAAGAAATTACAAGAAAATTATCAAAAAATTAGAAAAAAAAACCAAAGTAAAAATAAAAGCAAAATGACCTGGAAAACAATGTGCTAAAAAGAGACATTCTGTAACATATTTTGAATATAAAATTATGATAATAATAAATATAGTTTCTGGACATTTTCCCGTTTATTTTTTTAAAAATCTCTCTCTCTCTCTCTCTGTCATTAATTTTCGGGTTGTTTTCCTGTCACCTTTTACCAATTTCTTGCTCGTTGCCTTTTCATATGTTTTTGAAGAGGATGAAACCCTTTTGCTTAGGTTTCAAAGCTTGAAATACTTGTGAGAGGCGTGTAAATGCAGCACAAAAAAAAACCGGATGTTTATCTACGTTTCCAAGTCAAACATAAATTGTTGTCCACATCATGCATGGTTAATTTTGAGTGTACACTTGTAAAATTGATAAATAAAAAGCTCTAAAAATGTATGCAAATAATGTAAACTACAAGTTTAAAATGTCACGTTAGGTTCAAGGTTCTTCAAAATCCATATTAGTTGATCCTTTGTCCATGCTGGCAGGTAGTCGCAGTGGTGTGTCCACTAACTGGGGGCAGTAAGAGGGCTTTACTGGTAGACTAATGCTGCCCCGGTTGTGTAAGTCAACAGTTAAGCTCATTCACTGCTGAGTATTGCAGTCGACGCAGTAGCTCAATCAGATCATTTAATCAAATGTTTTCTTCCCAGGCTGTGTGTCAAACATTGGTGTGTGGTGCTACCTGTGTTAACCCCTTGAAACCCGAAGCAACATCACTTTCCCTGTGCTGCTTTCAGATGCGTTTCACAAGTATTTTAGCCTTTGCATGCTGAGCATATTGGTGTGATTTCTTTCAGAAACATAGGGGAAAACGCAACAACTTTTTTTATAATTGCTTCACAAATTGCAAGAAAATTAGTAGGTTTAGAAAATTGTTTTTAAAAAGCTAGGGAAAAACAAAAAAGCTAGGGGGAAAATTTTATTTCTACATATGATTACATGTTTAAAATTCTGTTAAAATTATTAGCATGTTTAATCACTTTTTCCAGGTCATTTCTGTGTTTGTTTTTACTTTTTTGGGGGGGGGGTTGTTTTTATTTTTGATATAATTCTTTTTATTATTTATTTATTGATTATTTACACATTTTTAGATAATTTTCATTTTTTTTTAAAGATTTCTTGCTATTTTTTTTTTGGGTAATTTCTTCTTTCATTGCTAATTGCATTCTTCCCATGTTTTTAAAAGAAATCAAGTCAATTTGCTCTGGTTTTAAAGGGTTAACCAAAGACAAGACCTTGCTTGGCTACATTTGGTTTTTGACATCTCCATTGCATGATGTGACAAAGATTTGTGTCAACTTTGATACAAATCGAACCAGATAGTTGCCGGTCATGTGCGTCTGAAATACAATTGAAGAGATCCCAGAGGGGATTGTGTGCTAGTACTACCACACGACATGATTGACTGACAGAGATGACGAATAAACCCAAGGCCTGGCTATTTAACTCGTGAGGGTAATACATTCACTGATAATTAGAGCAATCTGAAGTGGACTTCATGATTCATCCAGCCACAGTCTGCCCCATTCATCTCTGCCCAGCCGCATCTTTGTAATTCAATCCTCCTCCATTGTGTCGATTTTGAAACAATGGCGAATATATTCTAGACCCTGGCTCGTATCGCTGTCCAAAACATTATCCTCGGCGGGCAGGATGGCAGATAGTAGTGTCTTTGTTTCTTGAGTCGTTTGTTGTCATGCCAGACAGTGTGGGTGTTGATGCAGTGCAGCAGTGGCCCCAATGTGTGTCTGTGGTTTTTGAGGAGTTCATCAAACATTAATGCTAATTAGGCCAGGCAGTCTCGAAAAAGAAGCCAGTCTCAGGGCGGTGGCAGCTTATTATTTTTAACAAAACATTTTTTTTCCTCATCGGGTGATGTGTCGGAAAAAACATGAGCGGCTCTCTTCACTCTGTCTGCAATGTTGTTTTTTCTCACTGCAATTTGTAGTGTGTTTGGATTGAGTGATGCTGTTTGCTGGCAGCCAGAGATTCATTTGTATCTGTGTTTGAACAGACCGGGCCAGCCTTCATTATCCAGGCTGACCTACCCAGGATTTATTACTATTGTTATTGTTGTAATAGAGGAGGAGGGGGCATTCTTGATGAGTTGGCACTCAGTTCTTCAGGGTTTAGAACAACTATCATTGTCCAGTATCAGTTGCGGATCACCTATAGGTGACGTAGGTGGCTGCCTTTTGGGTAGCACCGAAATTGCACCCCAAAAAATAAAATGAATGAATAATTTGGCGATTGAACGTAAATGAGAAAAAGCTGTAATGCTAACAGGCGGTCTGTAGTAGAGATACCACCTCTAGCCCTAATCAGCGTTAATTGGTTGATTAGTAAGTGACCATCACATTAAGAGCACGCTGGAATATTGATGGTCATGATGGTGTGGAGAGTCAGTACGATTACATGCATAGTTAAGTCAAGGTACGGTCATCGCTCGATTAGGCGATTTAATGAAATTACTGACCTGGTCCCAGTATACAAGCACCGGGGGAGAATCAGTTTATTGATGGTAGTGTGTCCGACTCATGGTGGGTGGCGATATGCCCCCTTTCAGCTAGTTGCTTTTGGACCTATTATGTCACATACCAAACAAGGTAGCAAGCGGCAAATGGGTCACATGTTGAATGATGAAAGCATGGATAACTCTTCGGTGCTGTACATATCATCATGCATGGTTCTTGCTCTAGCACTGACCATGTTGATACCTTTCTGTTTTTTGTTTTCTTCCCTTCTTATCTTTTGTTTTTCTCGGCTGTCTTCCACAAATTTATGCTGTTCGACCCCGGGGCAAAAACTGGTGCGGGAATTATGGAGCATGTGTAGAATGCCAGGGCCAGCTCAGGTCGGACTGGTGTGTATACATGAAAGAGTAAATCCACCCAATCAAATTATCTGGGTGTTTAGTCAATTTAAGTCAGAGTTTTTGTTGTTTACATGTATTTTGAAAGCCCAGCTTTAGTTGGATCAAGGGCCTGTGTCCACCGAGCATTTTTCTTCGACAGAGAAGCGGTGGCAGGGCGCCGGGGAGCGCTTCATCTTTTTATGATGTGCTGCGTGTGAGTTTCGTTTTTATGACAACAATATCTTAGCATTAACATAGCTAGCGAGCTAATGTAACGCTACATTAGCAATAGTTTGACTACACAGGGAATAACAAGCTTAAAACTGTATGGTGGTAAAAGCACAACTCACACCAGCAAAATCCAGTGTCCTCCTGCTGATCTGCTCACACAGACAGGCTTCTCTGTATGTGCTGTCACAGTAGAGTTAAAAGTGTTGGTGACATCACTAACGCCTTTCTGAAAAGCTCAGAGATTTTCAACCTAAAGCGCCGGTAGCAGCTGCACAAAAGAGGCAAAGCGCTCTAAATAAGATGCTGGGTACTGAGTTTTTTCTCCAGGTGGCCACATGCAGTTGCAGACGCCCACTCCTCATAGGGAACAATTTGAAAAAGACGGGCCTACCCAGCCCGTACAACCCTTTGCTTCAAGTCATCCCCTCTATCTCCCCCTTTCACACGATAGCTTCCCTATCAAATAAAGTAAGAAAGCTGAAAAAAAATACAGCAGTGCTGAGAAAAAAACACTAGGTGGATACAGGCCCTAGCACAATAACTTGATTATTTCTAACATCATGTAATGATGACAATGTGGAAAGCATTAGAGTAAGAGAAAAAGAAAAGGCAAAAGACAGAATTCTGTTTTTTTATTTGTGTCCTTTGTATCAATCTGTGTCCCCTCTAAATTCTGTTGTTTTTGCAGGTCCATGAATGTAGCACAAATGGACCTTGTCACGAGTTTTTTTTTTCTCAGCAGCAGTGTGAGGACTTCGGGTCACAGGATGGATAATTGATCAGCCAATCTGATCACAACTGATAAGATCGATTGATCAATAGAGGCAAGGGACTGTACATTTCCAGACCCATTGCAATTAATGGTTAATTTTCGCTTTTGCTGTGTGTGGCGTTCTACTGCTCCGTCTGTGCCCAGAGTATGCTCTGTGCTCCTAGAGTGTGGTGCAAAGAATAACTGAACAGTAGGCCTATATAAATTCTAATAGTGCCCCTAATGATGGTCCAGCTCCAAAAATAGAAAATTTAAAAATGTCTGCAGATGTTTGAATCGTAGCTGGGCACCACAAATAAATGTATATGTGGGAAACTGTACCATATTCTTATATTGTTCCTTATTATTATTATTTGACAGCTGAGTTGTTTATTTGTGTCGATTTTTCATTAGCTCTTGGTCTTGTTTGTAATAAATACCTTAAATATAAATGATGATAGTAATAATATTTATTTTGAGTGGGTGGTGGCGGGGGCACCAGGGAAAGCTGGAAAGCAAATGTGCTAGTTCCAGCACTGTCCAGCGTTGGTAATTACTGCCAACTTCCAGGCAAATGCTTGTGAATTTTTTCAGCGTGGTTGTTGCTTGAAATGTTTCACAGTCTGCTTATCTCATACCCATTATGCATCCTATTCAGTGTCATCATGTTTTCACAGAGTATGCTTTTGTTCGTCCTGGAGCCTTCTTTCAGTGTGACAAGGCTTTTAAGTAAACTGCCCCTGAATCTGGAAGCCCTTGCTAATAGAGGCTTTGCCTAATCTGTTCTTAAGGCTCGTACCTCAGCTTACAGCTCTCTTCGTGGCCGTGCCTTGTAGGCCTGGGAGCACTTACTGTTTATTTATACCACACCGGTCAGTGCATGACAGCTTGTCCTCAGCACAGGCTAGTGAAGTTGAGGCTGTGCTCCAGCTTCTCCATTGCAGACCAGGTTATAGTTCGTGGCCCCGTCTGACATCACTTAACAGCATCAGTCAAACATCACTTGCAGTCACATATTCAAAGTTTTTGCTTTATTGAAACAGCAATAAATCTGGCAGTGTTTGTCAAATATTTCTTTAAATATCTCTAAAAAATGCATCAGTGGATCAGCTTCTAAGACCAAGGCACAATCCTGAGTGGGAAGTACATTAGTTACCTCTGCACTCAGGCACTGCATCACTGATTAGCGAATGCACCCACCACACTAAAAACTCATTAACGCTTTTTTTTCATATTGCACTTTGATTTGCTGTGTGTGGGTGTGACAACATTCTCAGAAAGCCTCGCTCTCTCCTCTCCTTGTTCATTGCCAGCGGCACAGCTTATTGCACAAGGAGTGCTGATTGCCATGAGCTGATGCAAGTATTTATGTCACATATGATGGCACAGGGTGTCCTGTGTGCTGACCTGCGGATGGATTTGATCATATCATGAACACGGGATGAAACCTTCAGTAAAACTATTCTGTGTCAAGCTTCTCCGTGTTTTTTACACTCCATTTTTTTAGTTGTGCAAATGAGGTTGGTCATAACACTCATAATATTTTTACACTTTTCTGTGTAATGTCTCTGCGTCTTTTCAGACAGTGTTGAAAAACCAACCGACTGTCGACCATTCTTAATTGGTGCCATTTGGTGTGTGCCTGGCCTGTTATAAGGTATACCAGCTGTAATCCCTTTTGCCTCACAAGTCCTGGAAGTGAGAGGGCTTGGATCACACTCTACTATTGTTTTGAACATGTGCGGCTTAGTCAGTAACTATCTGCTCCTGCAGTTTTATGAGCTAATAGAGCTGCTGCCAATGTTACAGTACCAGTTTGCACCGTGGACAATCTGAATTTTAATGGTTGTTATACAACTTTTCAGATATCAATACTCCATTTCGAGGAATTGGGAGCTATGCTTACATTTTAAATATTGCATGTCAGTGAGTTTGTATTTAAGATTCATTTTCAGAAAATAGCTGTCTAATGTCTTAACTGTTGGATCACCTATTACACAGTGATACATTTTGCAGTTTTACATGTTGCACACTTCGCTATGTTTTGATCTTGGAGCTCTCAGGTCTCAGCCTCAAAAGCATTGACCTTTAGTGATGCCGGTAAAAGGATTGTGTAGGTGGCACGGAGCAGAATGCTGAGAGAGGGTGGGTCAAGTGAGGTACGGGGCTTCACAGCCTGTCTTATGCATCTCTCTTGCGTGACATTATCATGTAGGTGTATGTGTGTCTCCTCTTGTGCCAATGAGTTGTCTCAGTCAATGCAAATGTCACGTCTCCTGATTGCGACTTAAGCAGATGCAGTGTGAGATGCGGAACGTTTTTTCTGCTTCACTGCATTTTCAGGGGTAAAATCTTAGTATACATTACTGGTATGGAATTGCCATCTTTTACTGCATAGATGTACTAATTGTCTCTTGAAATCTTTTTGTAGTGAAACAACTTTTTTCCTTTTTTTTATTTTTTAAAAGCTAGGGGGGAAGGAAAAGATCGATATGCCATGGCATTGCGACATTTAAATAGGGATTTCTTCCTTTTTTAGGGCTGTACCCATCTCAGTAATGTCATTCCCATCAGATTTGGTTGTTCAGTATGAAAAACTGTTGGTTTTTGGTTTTTTTTCCATATGAAGTTTTAAAGTTGAAGCAGTCTCAGCAGGACATTCAGTGTGAACTAACATGCTGATGTTGGATTGCAAATGGGCCACACTTTTTACCCACACGAGATATCGAACAAAACCCAGAGACTGCTGTAAGAGTTGCTGTGCGCTTTAAGTTCACCACTTCTAATCAGAAGACAGACAATAATGTTCTCTCAGAGCCTTATAGTGCAAAATACCTCCTCCATGCCAAGCATTGTGTTCGCAGCTGCTCGTACCAAACAGTAGCATGAAAGTCAAGAGCACTCACTCCACAGCAATCTGAGGACCAAATCGTACCCAGGCGTACACTGCACAACACGCTGACTGACAAAAGAAAAAAGAGCAACAGCTCAACTTGGAGCAATCTCAGGTCTCTGACTTTCTAGGGCAGCCATAGATTTTGAATTATAGAAATCCTTAATATTGCAACTCACAATTAAAGTTTTGGTAGCTTACAAAATTAAAAAAAACAATTGCTTTTTCAATGCACTGGGTACATTTTGCAGCAATAAGAATGACTGTAGTGGGATGAACAGATCTACCGAAACTTTTTAGGTAAAGCAGATGTTGATGTGGTTTCCATTTGGAGGTATAATTTATATTTGAAAAAAGCTAATAAATTGCGATATATTGCATAAGTTGTATTGAAGTCCTCAGCATATTTTAAATTGTTTAAAATTGCAATATTGTACCGTGACTAAGGTATCGTGATAATATTGTATCACGGGGTCTATTTTGAAACCCAGCCCTACTAAATGCTAACAAAAAATCTAATTGAAGTTAACTGTAACCTATTTATCCTAATAGATGTCTCATTTTTCCTTTAACAGCTGTGCCATACCCTCCACAACATAAGCTGACTTTGAAAGAGCTATTTGAAGATGGCAAGCCCAATGCTGAGCTGCTCCGCAACCACCTCGTCAAAGAAGGCAGGGTGGAAGAGGACGTGGCTCTAAAGATCATCAACGATGGGGCCAACATCCTCCGTCAAGAGAAGTGCATGCTGGAAGTGGAGGCACCTATAACAGGTAGGCTGGCAGATGCTCAGAGCCCAGAGGGGACCTTGTGATGGCACCTCTGACCTCTGACCACCCTAGAAAAATAAATGTCCTTAAAAGTATTGAAAGATACAGTTTAAAATACCCTGAGCAGGATGCTTCAGTCAGCAGAGATTCTTCCAGCGATGCCCTGTTAACAATTGGATGCAGAATACATTAGTAACTCCAAGACAGCATAGACGTGTTTTGAACAAAGAGTAAACACAGCACCAACATTGTTTTTCTATACTGGCAGCTGATGTGCCAGATCTAAGGCTGTCAGAGTCAACTCAACCATCAGTCAGTTCTCAAAAAAATGTGCTCCTTAGGCCTCAAACCAACACACTAAATTAAGCACCCTTCAATCCAACCAGCTCCCAAGAAAATCAGATTTTTCATTTATGGGTTTTTTTCACATACAACTTACTACTTGCCAGCTATGTTACTACTTAGTTTCCCCTCAACACATCAAAAGTCATTTAGCATAAAATGTCAAACTTAAAACAAATTTCAACATTTTAACCTTGAACACTATACCTATATTTTTTTGATATGTTGTGATTTGTTACCTGTCTTCATTTGAAAATGATGTTCCCAAAGGGAATCTTTTCATCAAATAATAAGTTTGTTTTCAATCTGTGCATCTTACTTCAGTCATTTTTTAGCAAGTGGACTGAAAAAGCAATTGATCAAAATCAACATTTTATTATTCTAGCATTCTAGCAGGCTACCAAAAGTTAAATTTGCATTTCCAACTTTTTTTTTAATTTTCAAATTGTTGTCATTTTTAATTTATAAAAATCGATACTTGGCATCTGTGTGTTGATATAATATTGTCATGCAAAATATCGTGATACTATGCTGTATCAACAATATGCTGTTTCAGTCAACAGCCAACACAACCTTTCAGCTGACATTTGCTAGTAAGCAGAGATATCATAAGGATAGTAGATTCTTTCCGAACAGCAAAAAGCATTTATAGTCCAGTTGTTGTATACATGCAAAACATACATGCAGTATTTTTTATATATTGGACACAGTCATAAAGCCTTCTCTTAAATGCTCCCAACTCCACATACCTGACACCAGTTTTTCTTTTTAAATGATTTGCCATGCTTGTGTTGAAAGGGGGGTTAGATTTTAGAATGTAGCACTTCTCAGTGAATACTTGTCTATAACTGTGTTACATCAGTGCATCAAAGCTGATCATTAATACAGTGAATTAATTTTAAAAAGTCAAATGGCCTCAACAATTATCAACATGAAACACATCAGTCACATCAGTTGAATAGAATCAAAACTGCTCCCTTCTCTGCTGTGATTAAATGAGCTAAAACTGGTACTGTCACTATCATTACTGCTGCCACTGTCAGTATGGTTAATGTCTTTTCTATTATTGCTAATGTCATGGAGCATTAACATCACTAAACACACATAAAAATTGAAAGAAAAAAAATTGGCTCAGAGAGGAATGGAAAATCTATTAATTTTCAATACATTACGAATGTGCGCATCTTCTTTATTTCTTTGCAATGGTGGCTGGTTTTAGAACAAAGAAAGAGCAACATAAACCAACATACATCCAGACAAACATTTTAAAATATCAGTACACTTTATAGCTGTTGTTAAATGAGCATTTATCAGCAGTGTGTTTTTTTCTTTTGGCAGTATGTGGTGACGTCCATGGACAGTTCTTTGACCTTATGAAGTTGTTTGAAGTGGGGGGATCACCCAGTAACACACGCTATCTCTTCCTTGGTGACTACGTAGATCGAGGATACTTCAGTATTGAGGTAAGTTGTTGTGTCTTCCAGTTGGTTACTTGTAATGATTTATTTAACAGTTAAATTTAAAAAAAAGTATTGTGTAGTGCTGTCCCAACTACCATTTTCTGGGCTGGTGAGTTTTGGTATTGATCAACAGTGAATATTCTGAGCTTTGGTTGGTGTGAGCACGCATTGGGGGAGGGGCTCACAGATTTTTGATCCGGTGCTGCCCAGACTTGGCTCCACTCAGTCAATAAACACATTAATAGCCGTTGGTTAAAATGATCATTCCTGTCACCGTGTGTGTGACAGGAGCAGCAGCAGCAGCATCATAATGAACTGAGACAGAGAGATACTCCCAAGGTGTTGGGTTCATTGACCTTTCTATGTACTTTTGGTGATATTACACAGCTTGTGACAATTCTACTATCATGGACAAATTATTGTAGCTCTACAAACTACTCCTAATAACCTGACAAAGCCCTGTGAAACAGAAGCTGAGCATACTCACGCCAACAAATCTAAAGATTTAACATGGATTTATTTATTTATTTATATGTTCTCACAAATGTTGAAAAAGCATTCTTCCTCTTCAAAACAACAACAAAAAAAATCCCTAAATATCCAAATCCTACATACATACCAAATTAATGAATTTTCGACTAGCTGAATATTCGGTCTAGCCCTAGTATCATGAAGATAGCAGTGAACATTTTGCATCCTGTCAGGGAAGACCCTTAAATGAATAACACTGGAACAAGAAATGCAAACTATGCACTATGCAATTTTGATAAACTTTTTTTTGTTTCAGATAATGGAATTGTCACTGTTTTTTTCAGAGTGACACAAAACCATATTCATGCTATTTCCTGGACAAACGCCATTCTCGCTATGTAACAATGCACAGTACTGTTTCATTCACTATTATCAGCGTTGTCTCTTGTCTGGTTCCAGACTTTTGAATGAGCCCACTCTAATGTGTTTGAGTTGACTGGTTTGTCTTGTACTGTTGCAAATTCTGTTGCACGCTTTGTGCTGTTAGCACTGTTAGCTGCTAGCCACTTGCTTGCTAGCGCTATATGCAGGCAATCCCAGCTCAGACTCTCAATCATATACTGTCACAAATTGAATACATCTGTGAGTATGCTCACACACACTATGCAGTATACACTATGTACTTACTTAAATAGTGCATGAATTTTGACGGGGTAGTGTTGCCTAAAATCATACACGGCTGTTGTGCACACAGGATTTGGCAGCTTCTCTTCCTCTGCTCAGCGAATTGCAACTTCATGGAGCATTATCAGCAACATTTGACAACCATTGTCACTCCCTAAAATATATGCTTGCTATATCTGCTTGTTTGCTCACTTGTCTTCTTCTGTATCCATTTATTTATTGTATTTAAAATGAACGTGCTTTCATGGCATACTTCTCAGTGTGAAAGCACTTGAAATAGTAAGTATGAGCACAGAAGTATGAGATTTTAAACAGCAATTTATGTGCTCTGAATATTGGATAAAGCTCATTTAAACTGTACTTTTGTCATAATGTAACATGATCACTTAGTGTGTTGTTGTTTTCTGTCACTCTGCTGCATGTATCCTAGTGTAGTGACTGCAAAGTAGGAGCATCGCTTGCAATTTGTTTTCAAAGAGTTGATGTAATAAGATAAGGGTAAACTAAACTGAATGGTGGTATGTCCCAGTTTGATTCTCAGGATGGTTAAGATGGTGGGTGAGAATAGCTGCAAAAATGTCAGGCTTACTGCAGCGCTGCTTTGAGGATCTTACTTTGGTGCCAAATGACCAAATGGGTTTTGCTGTCTGAAATTTTATTTCGATGACAACTTCAAAGGGCACAGTTCATACATGCTTTTTGGATGGTTAAAAATAAGACGGAGGATTGAAACAGAGAGCTGCTGTCTGGCTGTACAAAGTGAAACTGCAGGACCTTTATCGAGACCCCTGGCCGGAGGGTGTGGCGGTCTTGGATTAATGGCAGTTACAATGGCGACCCAGTTTCATGGGCAAAACCGGTATCAAAATATCCATAGAAAACACTGCTACTGTGCGACCCTCTCCTCTGTTGTCCACCTGTATTGTTGTATTCCTCTATTATTGCAGTAGTTTGCGTTTGATAAAAACTGCTGCTGAAGAGCACTCAAACATCAGCTGTAATTAGCCAAAATAAAGAGACAGATCATGGACATCAGCTGGTCAAACTGAAAAGTATGTTATGAAAATGTTCTGAAAGTTGCTGAATCTGGATAATGACTCAGCACCAGTATTCTTTAACATACATCAAACTCAAATTCTTCCTGTGAATACTTCAAAGGACTTGATTTAGTTTAAGCACTCATTGTGGATCATGAGGCCCTGTAACATGCACTACAGTGCAGTACAGAATTGGTATTTGAAAGGGGAACTCCATCATTTTAAGACATCAAAGACTGTTCAAAGGTTTGGGGGAACACTACTAAATACCACTGTGAATCTTAAAAAAGTTGTATAAAGCCTTTTGTGGCTCCAGAGGGAGCTGGGTAAAGTCTGATCAATTGCCTCAAGTAATGTCCTCTGGGTTAGAGTTGGTTGAGACTACAATCTGGAAAGTTTAAAGAAAGCACTTTAAAAAGAGCTTTAAAGACCTCTGTTGCATGCTTCTTGTCTCTGCTCTATGGGAATGGCTTTAGGCTACATTAGCCATTACACACATGAATATTTGCCCTAACTGGTAGTGGTCAAGTTGCATTGTGGTTAAGGTCTGCGCCAGGTCTTGTAAGGGAAGAAAAATGCTTGGAATGAAAAAGACAACATCAATGGTTCTTCTGCATTTATTTTCACCCATTTTGTGGTTGAACTTATACTTGGTAACTTTTACAAAATATTCTTTAGTCATATTTGCTGAAACTCTCACTGCATTCTTACAGTAGTACGAGGCAAGTAATAATAATAAAAAAAAAAACCCATAATGTCCCTCTGCCTCCTCCTACTGCTCCTAGTGGTATGTAAACCAATCATAGTTCAGTGTTTCCCACAGAATGACAGTGTTTGTTTGGCTGTAGCTGACAAGTGGGGGGGTGTTCATGTTTATGTTTTTTTTGTAATCATTATCATACAGTCATATCATTGTGTTCTCACTCTAAAATCTGACCTTTTTTGGGTCCATGAATGCTGCACTGCAGGCAGAGTTTCCATGACTTTGTTTTTATTCCTCCTTGTCAGTGTAATTGATCTGTCAATCCCTTCAAAGCCGACGAAAGTTTTACATCAAGCAGAATGAATGGTTAAGTTTCAATTTCAATGTGCCTGACATCTCTGCCCCAAGTACACTATAAATAGCTGAATGGTATATTTATTTCAATGGTGCTCCTAATTAACAATCCAGATCCAAAAATCTATTTGCGACGGTGGATAATTTACCTACTTTTGCTTGAAACTGACACTGCAATACCAGATATGGAATAACCCTCTTAAGTGGTATGAGAAAGGTAAATGTTCTTTGCTCTGCTCTGTCCAGTGCAGAAGGTAGTTACTTGCATCATGTCAAGTTCAGGTTTTTTTTTTTTTGCTTTTATAGGTCGTCTTCATCCATCTGTTGATGTTTAGTTAATTACTTGTTTGTAACATCCTAAGGACACACTTGTAAAATTTAGCAATGCCTTCAGGAATATTTTCAAAATAGAAGGTGAATGGTGTGTGTGTTGGGCTGTTTGTAAGAGCCAACAAGGCAGTATGCTAACATTTTGACCCCTCTGTGGGGGCTTTTGATGGGCACTGGGTAGTACAGAGGTGGGTGAAATGTCACAGATGAAAGGAGCGGACTGAAACAGCATAGGGAATGATGGGCTGATTTCGATTTAGGCTTTGTATCCACTGAGGACACAGGGATTATTTCCCCTTGTATTTCTACAGAAAAGCGACACTTTAAACACTCCCAGCTCAGAAGAGGTGAATGACCTCTTCAACACTTGAAGAACAGCTCAGCTTGTCTGAGCCACAGCACTTATCAGCGTCCTCCACCCGCTGCGGTTGAAGCATGGGTGTGATCAGAGAGCCTAGAGTGTACATCCTGCTGTCAACACTGTGTCAGAACTAACATGAAGCAGCTAATTAAAAGTAATGGAGCACATACTGTATGCTTACAGGATATGCTGTCGAGCAATTATTCTAATTTGATTAAAAACAAGGCAGCCTGGAGGGATGTGTCATTTAGCCTTTGAAGAGATTATGAGTTTGTTATTTTTAAGAGTACGTGACATTGAATGAGCTTTTGTCGCTTACCTGATACACTGTAGCTTACAACCATATAAGCAGTGCGGACCAAGTTGTCCTGATTGGTTTAAAGGTGAAATAACAAGAATAATGGATTAATCAATTGGGGGGTCAAAGTCAGCAGAAAATTCATTTAGAACTATTTGATACTCAGTTTATCCTCTTAGTAATGTTTTAAACAAAAGTACAAACATTTTTTAGTTCCAGCATGTGCAAATATGTCAGTTTTCTCTGTCATTCATGAAAGTAAGGTGAATTTCTTTTGGTTTCGGACTGTTGGTCGGATAAATTAAGGAATCTGAGAATGACACCTTGAGCGCAAGGGAATTATTCTGGAATTTCAAAAAATTCTGTTCTGACATTTAATTGACCAACGCCCAGAACACCCTGCATGTGTGAGCAGCTTATAATAATGCATTTTATTTATAGGCGCCGTTCTTGACACTCAAGGTCACCTTACATCATCAACATAAAAGCAGACACAATATTAAAGAGACAAAATAAAATATAGAAATACAATATAAAATTAGACAATGCAATTGTGATCAGAGGGAGTAAGCCAGTTTAAACTTGTCTAAGCTTGTGAAGACAACATCACTAAAGTGCTGTGGCATGCATGCTTGTGGTGCTCACACTGACAGCGTCATTGCTGTGAAGCTGCTGCAGAGCTGCCTGCTGCTGTAAACTGTATTTCCACCATTAAAAGCACTTATTTCACTCTTTTTTCTTCCAAGCTCCTGTGTTGTCAGCAACACGGTCCTGCAAATATTTCATAATAAAAAGCCTTGTATTAACAGCTGAGGGGATTCTGTCGACAAAAACATTGTCAGAGGGATATTATTTTGAAACATATACAGGAAAGGATGAGCATAACATATGTATATGTATATCTTCATGTCTGTGACAGGTATAGACTGAAACTGTGGTGAAAGGAGATATTGAGTCAGTATGACCAAGAATTTGGTATAAATACACCATTTGAGAGAGTAAAGAGTGTGTGTCAACAGAAAACAGTATGCATATCTGATAATAAAAGGTGAATGAAATATGCTTAGAACAAATCCAAATGGCTGGGAACATCAGCATTGCATCATTTAAAACCACATAAACCACCGTTATGTGGAGAGAAAGTGAAAGCGCATTTCATTCACCTTGTATTATTCGATATGCATACTGTTTTCCGTTGACATAGGTTCTTTACTCTCTCAAATGGTGTATTTATACCACATGAATCAGTATATTTCCACTAGCCTATTGTACATTTCATAAAGACAACATGGATCTACAGCTGATTCACTGCTCATTGCTTTCATGGATGCATTGATTTGGTCTGGTTTTGCTCTTGAGTGACTGGCTACAGAAACTTTGAGTTTACTGGCTATGCAAAACAGGAGAAAGGGCCAATTAGCATGAAGAAAAATGCACTTTTTTACGGATTTTCGTGGTGTTTGATTGACGGCGTTTTTAACGCCATTTTATTGTACGACGCCGTTAAAAACGGCGTTGTGGATGCAAGGACGCCGCTTTTTGCTGCGTTTTTTTAGACATAACGTGTTTGCAATGTGAAGATATTTGGCACTTGAGGCTTGCTATACTCATGCAGGCAGTGTGGCTGCTCTAACCTCTTAACATGTGTGCTGCGTTTTGTGATGGTCACGCGTTGCTCACGCAGGCAGTGTGTTCCAGGCGTAAATGATTAAGTGATTGAGTATACTAATAAGGAATTGTTGGTTACTGTTTTTAAACTCTCAACAGAAAAAGTGAAAGTAAACCCCAGACTGGCGTTTCATTTGCTTTTTCTTCAGTGTCGTGTCCATGACATTCTCTTGGATTTGTGACTCTTACAGTCTGGCCTCATTGCGCACTGTGCTGAGGAACGTCCTGGACGTCTCGATTTCAGCATGTTAAAAAGAAAATACGGGCAGATGGCAGGCGGTCTCTGCAGATAAAATCAGTGCTGCAAACTTTTTGTGGGTCATAAGTGATGATGAGAAGAAATTACTTTTGTCTTTGTCTTTGTGTTAGAGAAAAATCCTGCATCCTTTAATTGAGAAAATAATTGACAGATTTATCAATAATTAATTGATTATTTATTTAATTATTAGTCAAAACAGTACTCAAGCTCTAAATAATAATTATCACCAAATGATTACAATATGGAATAGATTATAAAACAACGTATGGCTAATTCTTTTTACATATCCTGGCAGAATTATGTCAGCAGCACAGATTCATGTTAAATCCATCAGTGCCAAATGTTGGCACTTGAAAGCATACATGGGTGAAAATGTTGGGTTTAGGCAAGAGGCAGAGGTGCCACATTCACCCTTAGGCAGAGAAGAAACTCAATAGTTTTGGTGTCTGCTTTCTTTCATTTTCTGTATTATTATAGTAACAGCCTGGTATCACTGCAAGACAAGCAGAGATAGATGCATATGCACACACACTTACGCACACACACAAGCAGAAATACAGACAGAGACAGAAGATTAACTCCATGTGAGATAAGGAAGAACAGAGGAGCATAATTGCGTTTTAGTTTACTACTTCACCCTTTTCGCTTTTTCAAAAATTCACTTTTTCTTATTACAGGGAATGCAAAGCAGCAGTTGGGCACTGGAACCAGTACTGGTATCATACCCAACTCTATATATCAGAGGAAGCAGCTTAAAGTCACCACAAAACAAAAGAAAAGAGCATAAAACCAGCAGATTCTTGCTGTTTTCTGTCTCGAACAGGGCTGAAAATCCTCTACATTTCAAAGGAAGGCCACTCAGCTCACTTCAGTAACACATGAGACAGATAAAGAAAAAAGGCTACAAGGATGTGGTTACCATGGTAACATAAAGAGTCAGTGTAGCCCCTTGAAGTAGCTTTTTACCTTTACAGGCCAGCAATTTGCCAGAGTCTAAATACATGTGAGCGATGCATTTCATTTTATAAACTCTTCTTTATCTGATTAGTTCATAGACGCACTCTGCTGGATCAAAGAGAATTTACTAACTGTCCCAGTCGCAACCCAGGCTCTATACACACCATCCTGAAGTGTGTGTGTGCATGTATCTACATGTGTGTCTCAGGTTTGAGGTGAAGGTAGCCAGTGTGCCTTGTGCTATGTCCTTTGTCTGACTCTCACACTCCAGGCTGGAACATACAGGGGCTGGATAAAAGAAAGCAGAGGGCTCTCATTAAAACCCATGTCAGCCTCTAGCCACTCCAAACCATGTCCCTGTTTCTGCCTTTGCAACACGAGATCAAGTCACACAGACAGCCCCCTGTACACGTTTACCTTCACTTCACTATTCATCACAACAATGGTAGTGAATAAGACAGGGTAGTTCAGGATCACTCATTCTTTTTTTTGTCACTTCTGTGAATATACACCTGCTGACTCTGGTTACCTTGGTATCTTGCTCTAGCAACTTAATAGCAGTGCATGATTAGTGCGTGTTGAAGGAGTGGGCTGAGAGTGGCAAGTGGCAGCTATTCAGAGATGTACTAAGCAAGTTGGTTTGGATTTTAAAAGCTGATCTGTTTTTCATATATGGATTCTTTTTAATTTTGAGCCTTTAAAGGGATCTTTTGAGGTGGGTTTATTTGAGGTCCTTATCCATATTCTGTATATAACATACCATAGATGTCAACTAGCACGCCCCCAGTTTGGAGAAGCAGGCTGGTGTATACAACATGGAAGCTAAGCAATGTACTGCTGTGAACGACATCAGCAACAAAGCATTTTAGCCACCTAAAAAAGTCCCACTTAAAAATATCAATATCATTTTAGATGTGTGTATTTTCACTGGCTTCAACTGGTAATTAAAAAAACACAAAATCACAAAAAAAAAATAAAAAAATGTATAAATGTTCGGCATTTGCCAATTTTAACCACATCAGACTTTTTCCACTTGACCAAAAATGTCATGTTTTTTGTACCAATAAATGTTTGGGCAAAATTGTTCTTTTAAAAAAAGATTGGTACATGTTTTTTTCAGTTTAGGTTATTGTAAAACTGGTCTTAAATTTCACCCAGAGTGGCATTAAAAAAATCTTCAAAAATATTAAATTAATTTACCCCAAGCTGAAGTCACACAATAACACACACTAACTGCTAGAGGCAGCGGTGGAGCAGCAGTTCCTGTGTTCAGTGATGTTAAATCACTGTTTTTCTAAATGGAATCTTGCTTTGAAGAGAACGGTATATAGCGACTTCATTTTCCTGTCAGAAATCAATGTCTGACATTAAGATATAGCAGTAAAATACTCTTAATATAGTGTACACTTAAAATGATATTGATGATTGTTGGTGGAACTGTTTTAGGGAGGGTTGAATATGCTCTGTTGCTGACCCTTCCACAGCTGTACATTGCTTAGCTTCCATGTTGGACTCCAGCCTGCTTCATCATAATGGGAGGTGCGGGGTGCTGACTGGCATCTACTGTATGTAATATACTGTCTATGGATAAGCATTGTGTACAACCGCACTTCAAAAATCTGAACTATCCCTTTGATGTGGCCAGACGAGGTCATCTTATATATTCTCTGTCACACCATTGTTAACGCTTTTAAAACGGACTTCCCGGAGGTCGTTGTTTGAATGATCATGTTAAAATAGATCTAAAATAAGAACCTGAATAGCTAGAGCATTCATTCTTTTTGCACAAAAAAGGTTAAGGCTGTTTTGTTCCCTGCCATCATGGCATGACCGCGTGTAACATTGTGTGCCGTGCAAACATATTCCACCATAATTACATTGCAGGAGATCACTGTTTGCATAATCCTATATGTATAGATCTAAAATAAAAATAGCCAAAACATTCCTTTTTCCTGCAGAAAGCTACACAGGTTTCTGTCTTCCATTTCATCATGATGTACACTCATAATGACATCATGGTGACCTCATACAACATGGTTTTGGCTATAACTCAAGAGCCCTCAAGAATGACCTTGAAACTGTGCTGATTGTATGGATCTTATTTGTGGGAAGCATCAACGTTTTCACAGACATGGATGTAAACTATAAGTGCAACTTGTGTCTTGTGCGCAGAGGCATACAGCTGCATGATGGTACATTTAGTGTATTTTATCAAATCTGATGGAAAAAAACGTCTTTGGTATTTTTTTCTGACAAAATTTCAATCTTTAATCATTTATTAAAGTATTTACTATTATTGACTTACATAACCTTTTAGCTACTTTTTAGCCAGTACAGATTTTAGGGATATAAAGCATTTTATGCCAGTCTAAGAAATGCCATCTGTATATGCAAAAATATAGGCACTGGCAGACAATTTCTATTGCGCAGTTCAAAGGGTTAATCTTAAGTGTGTTTAGAGCCCCTGACACAGTGTGAATGGATTTCCATATGACAGGAATTCATTTGGTTCCATTTTTTAAAAAATCTCTTGTAGAACAAAGCCTAACTTGCACTTAAGCAAGTTTACCTTGAGCAAGGTCGCTGTGGAGCTGAAACACAGACAAATGAAGCAGAGACGAGTGTGTGGGAGTATGCAATTTCTTTTATTTGAAAAAGCTCATATAACTGCAGCCTTCTGCAATAATTGGAATAAGCACAGCCCTGAAACAACTCGCAGGGGTAGCAGAAGAGGAGCACGGGAAACTTGTCAACATCTGATTGAATGCTGAATTATACAAACACTTTCACAGCTTCCTCTCTCAAGGTCTGCTCATAATCGTCGGTACACTTCTTTTGACTTTTCCCTCTCGTCCCACATTTTCTCCCCTGCTGTCCATCCTTACAGTGTGTTCTCTACCTCTGGTCGCTCAAGATCAACCACCCCACCACACTCTTCCTCCTACGTGGGAACCACGAGTGCCGACACCTCACAGAGTACTTCACCTTCAAACAGGAATGTAAGTGCAGTGCTTCTTTCTGCCATATGAAGGCCAGTCTTATGTGCTCCTATGCTCTCTGTACCACTTCAGAGTAGCCTGCATCAATCAGGTTTCCCACACCACACAAAGCCCGGGTATATGGCATGGTACTCACAGTGAAAGTGCAGCATTGCTCTTGCATTCACTATTGCAGGTTAATTGATCATTTTTTCTGCACGCAACAGGGACAAATTAGAATTAAAGAAACTAACTGTGATGCGACTCACTCCCCCTAACCCTATGAAACCTGGATCAACATCAGTTTTCTTGTGCTGCATTCAAAAGCCTTTTACAAGCATTAAAATCTTGGAAACCTTAGAAAATCGATTCAGTTTTTTTTTTCCAAAAACATGAGGAAAAAAGGCGAAAGAAAACATGAAAAGAACTGTTTTGCCTATTGCAAGAAATAAGAGGATTTAGGAATTTCTTTTTTTAAAGCCAGGGGAAAATGTCCAAAAAATGATATTTATAAATATCATAGTTAAATTGTAAAAAATAATATTTGGCATGAAATGTTCCACAAATCACAAAAAAAATGTAAAAGGTGACAAGAAAAAGACCATAGCTAAACAAAGAGAGACAGTGGTGGAAACTCATTCGAAAATTATCAAATAACTAGGAAAAATTATTACAAAACTAAAAAATATTATTATTATAATTATGCATTAAAAAATACGTTTCACAATATATATATTTATGATTATTATTTATTTATTAAAATTTCTATATTTTTTCAGGTCATTATCCTGTTTGTCTTCTGTTTCTTTTCTTTGTTTTTTTTTTAAAATCAATTTCACATAATTTTCTTGTAACTTTTTACTCAATGTTTTGCTATTTCTTGGTTGTTTCTTGTTAATTGCCTTCTTTCCATGTTTTTGAAAGAAATCGAGCCAATTTGCTCAGGTTTCAAAGGGTTCATAAAATGACTGGTTTCCCACAAGTAGGACATGTTTGTCAGAGTATGTCAGTTGGATCAGGAAGTCGGCACTTCATCAGTGTTCAACTCTACAGAGGAGATGAAGCGTTTTCCTTTTCATGTTGCAGACGATAAACTTCTGGAGCATGGAGAGCGGCCAGGCATGCTGTTGATGCTTTTCAAACAGTTGCAGATACTCACTGCTTTCAATCTGTGACAGTTGAGTGTGTGAATCTGTGAAGCAGGTGTGGAAGCATTAGTATGCAAACTCAGAAACAAAGACACTTTGGCAGACGGCAAAGACAAGCTTGCCAGCTGCTAATAGATTTCGCGAACTACATCTCCCCCCACCCACATACCACCCCATCTGTTTGCTCACATGCAAACTGTATCTTTACACACTCTAACACCTTGTAGTGGTTTAGGTGGTGGTTGTTTGCAGTGAGGTGTAAATTACAGAATTAAACCTTTTTAATCATAGTAATAGAATTCATGAGTATGAGTGCAAACTAAATACGCAGATGACGCAGTAGCGGTAGCAAAAATAATTGATTCGTAAATGCATTGTGGTTTTTTTCTTTGAAAATTCACCATTCTTACACAGAATTTCTTGTGCAAAAAAAGCAAAAAGCTTATCCATCAGTGACTGCTGGTTAAATTGCATCTGCATGGTGCCAATTTTTCTGTACTGCAGCAAAATCACATGTAGTGGTAGGAGTCTAACTTATTAACTGGATGTGATGAACCTTAATTTCCAACGGCGCTTGTGCTCCTTGATATTATATAGTTCAAACATTGCTTAACTGACTCATCATTTCAGCACTGTGGTATCACTGGATCATATTTTAGATTTGTCCAAGATAATAGATCTCGTAGTTGAGGATGATTACAAGTGCGACCTGCAACAGAGAAGCTGCCCCTCTGACCTTGTCTTATCTTTGTACAGATGTTGGTTATAGAACGCATAGTTTTATATAAAGAAGTCTCTTTAACCCTCAGATAGCATTACCTCACTGTAGAGCTGCTAGTTTATAGCAAAAATCATAATCAAGAATATTTTGGCCCCGGGGTAGACCCAGGACTATGTCTCCCGGCTGGCCTGGGAACGCTTCGGGATCCCCCGGGAAGAGCTGGACGAAGTTGCCGGGGAGAGGGAAGTCTGGGCTTCCCAGCTTAGGCTGCTGCCCCCGCGACCCGACTCCGGATAAGCAGAAGAAAATGGATGGATGGATGTTATTATTACTCTGACATGCTCTGAATCTGCAGTTTGAAGCCACCTAAAAGCTGTGGGGAACAGGACTTAACTTCCAGTCTTTTTTGTTGTTGTTGTTGTTTTTGGTCTCGTCCCACTACTTCATTCAGGTGATGCCATCCTAAATGAATTATTAGCAGCTGTCCTGAGAGCTCCACCACATAATGCAATGAGAGCTCAATAAGCTGAACCTGCAGCAGTCGCTTTGGTAGCAAGTTATTTTGAAAAATAACAGTCACCAGAGGGGTTGTTATATCTCATGAGAAAGTCGCCGAGTTGGCAGCACTGAACACAGCGCTGTAAAGGGATGCACCAGATTTAAAACTCAAGACAAAAGGAGAGCATTATTTTTAAACAGAATGCCTCACAATAATTGTTTTATCTTAGTTATCTTGTTTTAATAATCATTAGATCATTGAATTTATCGCCCAGCCCTACTTCATTCCAAATTTGTTTTGGCCCTTTCATTGTCTGTGTACAGTGTTGCATGAATTATTTTACAATCAAAGGCAAAATAAGTCTTCATTTCACACAGCTTGATAGGAAAAAACATTTTTTTAAAAAGATTAAATAGATAGAATTGGAGATAGAAGAAAGCATGGAAAATACTAATATATAATAAATTGAATTGAAACAGTGGTCATATGTGGTCATTAAATAGATACATCAAAGGCAAATGACTGCTTGCAACAGGCACATTGTAGTCGGTTTTGCTCTACATTTCACCAACATACAACACCAAACAATGTGATGAATGGCTGTAAGCCTTTATAAAACAAAAGATCCCCCAAATGTGAATCTAACTTTCTCAAACTGTAAAAACTGCACCAGACATCTAATCCAATGAGTGTGGGTGGGTGACATTTTGTCTTCACGCCTAAGAATGATTTGGCAGAATTAATTTTAAGATGAAATGTTTGATGTATGAAGGTTTTTTTTATTATTAAACATATCATTTTTTATTTAAAAATGTTAACACTGAGTACACACATATAAGTACAGATTGTATTACTGAAAAAAAGCACTCAGTACACTTAACCCTTTGAAACCTAAACAAAATGGCTTAATTTCTTTCAAATATATGAGAGGAGGGCCACAAGCAACTTAACAAGAAATGGGCCAAAAATATAGATATAAATATTGTTTTCTGGACATTTTCCCTTGTTTTTTGATCATATCTAATAATAATCATTTCCTTTTCACCTTTTATTTTTTTTTTCATTTTTGCAGTTTGCGGGATATCCCTTGCCAAGTCACTCATTATGTAGTTTTTTTCCTGTGCTTCTAAAAGATATTGAATCAAGAGGTTTAAATGAGAAAACTGATTTCCATCCAGGTATTAAAGGGTTAAAATATCCCTAAATGATAGAAGAGTGTAAAGCTTCAGTCTCCAGACTTTTCTCTGTGACTTGAACGTAGCACTTATTTGGTACTGGAGACTTGAGTCGAGTCTTTACCACCCACATTGTTGAGTCCTGGCTGTGTTCTGGCTGCTCCTGCCCTATAAGGAGTGCACTTCCTCCTGCCCTAATGTGACCTGCAGTGTTGTGCAAGTGACAGTGCAGACGCTGCCTGGAAACAATCATCTGTCCTACTACTCCTCCACTGTCCCACTGGCAGAGGAGCTGCATTACGTCTTCACAACACATCTGACAAACCTCAATTAGAGCTGAACATGCAGTTGCAACAGAAGTTTTACCATTTATAGCCATATTTTGGTAAAGTATTACTTTCATTACTGATTATCCTTATGTGGGATGAAAAATGAAGCATATTTTGTATTGTCGCCATGTGTTTGCTGCAGGTAAAATTAAATACTCTGAACGGGTGTATGACGCCTGTATGGAGGCCTTTGACTGCCTGCCCCTCGCTGCCCTGCTCAATCAGCAGTTCCTGTGTGTACATGGCGGACTTTCACCAGAAATCAACTGCCTAGACGACATAAGGAAAGTAAGTCATCAATCAGTGACGCGTCGTGGTAAAATAATGACAAAGCAAAAATCTGTCATACTTAAGATCTAGAAGTTCCCCATCAAGGGATTTTTATGCTTCCGTACCTGTGATAGCCAGGTCCAGAGGCATTAGAGTTGTCTGTCCATCTCTCCCATCCTCTTAACCACAATGTGTCAAGAACGCCTCAAGGGAATATCTTCAAATTTGGCACAAGCATCCATTTGGTCTCAAGGATATGACTTAGATTTTGGTGGTTAAAGGTCAAAGGACAAGGTTTCTGTGACCTCATTTGTAAATTTCCCATGAACATCTCAGGAACACCGTGAAAGAATTTCTTTAAATTTGGCACAAACTGCAGTTGGATTTTTGAAGTGGGATTATATGAGATTCTAATGTACTAATGTACTAATTAGTGTATTACTTACAGTAGCTGGCAGTTGGCACACTCCCAGTTTGTAGAAACAGAAGCGTGTGCACCCCACAGATCAGCATTACCATGCTTTGCAGAAGGGTTAATATCAAATCGTGTTTAAGTCACTTTAAAAAAAGCCTACCTAAAAAATACAATATCAGTCTAAGTGGATGCTGCATTGAGAGTGTTTTTGATGAATAGTTTCATTTCAGTTGTGTAAGAGCCGCTAACAGCACTTTCTAACCCAAACAGCTGACAAGCAGTATAGAGAAATGTTTTGCCAAAGGAATAGGCTGTGTGACTGAGAGGTAAAGCGGTGAAAACACTAAATAAAGCATCCACCCCTTAATATAGCTCCGTCTGTTTCTACAAACTGGGCGCGCATCGACCGCCAACTACTGTATGTAATACACTGACTATACAAAAGTATCTCATATATCCCCACTTCAAAAAACCTTGAATTATCCCTTTAACAATGAACTGATTATATTTTGGTAGTCAACGGTTAAGGTCAGTGTGACATCACAAAACATGTTTTGTCAATAACTCAAAAACTTATTGGCTATTAATGACAAAACTTCACACGCGTCTGGCGTAAAATGAGGATATGCTGACATTTTATATCCAAAAAGTCAACGGTCACTGTGACATCATAATGGACCACAAAAACCCCTTTCAACCTCCAAACTGTGCCAATTGTATTGATCTGATGTGCTGCTGAACATGTGTGTGAAGCATCAACATTTTAGTGTTTTTGCAGCAGCGTCAATATTCAAAGCAATTGTCATGGCTACATATGAGTCTGGACAGACATGGATCTAGACTGTAACTGAATTTTGACTGGTTTGGGGAGGTATACAGCCACAAGGCACTGAAATCAAATGAGCTATAGAATTCTATCTAAACCATACAGTATATCTGCTAAGTGTGTGTTTCTGTGTTTTATGCTCAACAGTTAGACAGGTTTAAAGAGCCCCCAGCATTTGGGCCAATGTGTGACCTGATTTGGGCCGACCCTGGTGAGGACTATGGCAGCGAAAAGACATCAGAACACTTCAACCATAACTCCGTCAGAGGCTGCTCTTACTTTTTCAGGTACAAGATAAAGCTATGGCTGTCATCACTCCTGCTGCAGCTTCACCCAACTTTTATTACTACACTACAAAACACTACTACTACTATTACAAACTAATGACAAATGATGATAAAATAGAAAATAGGCTGCATCACACAGATCAGAGGATGTAGGTTCAGTCTTTTGTAGGTCAAACAGCTGATTGGGGCATTTTCAAAAATGGCCCTCCCAAAACAGATTTGCAGATCAAAACAGCTTGTTCAAAATGGGTTACCACACTAAATATGAGTTTTATTAAATAGGTTAATAGATGCAAACCACTGACGAATGAAGAAACAGGATGGTTGTGGTGCATTTTTGAATGCTTTCTTTCTTTCGTTCTTTCTTTCTTTTGTGCGTTCGTTCTTTCTGTCTTTCTTACGTTCTTTCTTTCTGCCTGTCTTTCAATCTCTCTGTCTTTTTACGTTCATTCTTTCTTTCGTTCTTTCCGCCTTTCATTCATTGGTTCCTTCGTTGGTTCTTTTCTTTTGTTCGCTGGGTCTTTCTTTCATTCATAATTTCTTTCTGTCTTTCTTTCTTTCTTTTTTTCTTTATGCCTTTCTTTCTGTCTTCCTTTCATTCAGTCTTTCATTCGTTCGTTCTTTCTTCCTTTTTCTGTCTTTCGTTCTTTCTTTTTTTCTGTCTGTATTTCTTTCGTTCTTTCTTTTGTCCAAATTTCTCTTTTTCTCTCTTTCTTTTATTTGTTCTTTCTTTCTTTTTGTCTTTCTTTCGTTCTTTCTCTTTCTTTCGTGGTGTCTTTCTATCTTTCTTCATTTATTTTTTTCTAAAAGTTAAACAGTACATAATGCCACACTTATTGGATTCAGGAATTGATAGTTTCATTTGTTGATTTGAGTACTGGCACTTACTGTAGGAGGTGGGTCCACCTCTTTGGTCCAGACTGACATAGTTCAAATATCATTGGATGGATTGTCATAAAAGTTTGTTCAAATATTCATGGTCCCCTCAGGAAAAAAAATGTAATCATTTTGGTGTTTTCTTAACTTTTCATTATCAGTTCAACAACCCACTTTGTCCAATACTTTGGTTTATGACACCCAACACCTGCAATACCAGACATTCCCATCAGCCACGGCTGTAGTTCATGCTTAGTGCTTAAAAGCTATTGTTAGCATGGTAACATCTAAACTGAAATAGTTATAATAATAGGCGTGTCCCTGACTAAGAATTTACATTGTAGATTCTGATTTGTCAAGTACTGCCTGTCATCTGCTGATTGGATGATCATGTTTTTTGTGGGGGTTTTTTTCATTGATCTATATTCTCTTTTGTTACTTTAGTTTCCATTTTTTTCTACACCAGACAAAAGAGCTGAAACACTAAATTGAATAATTTGTCATCTTGACTTGGGATGAGAATTGATTTTATAATGAGACGTGTTACATTTAATGCTCTTTCTTATTATGTGTTTGTAGAAGCAGCAGCAATGCTGTCCTCAGTGGTGAAAGGGAGCATGGAGATCGATAGACAGAAAGACAGATAGACAGACAGAAAACATCATTTTGTTCACTTTCTGCTTGTTATCCATGGTTTTAAACAGAACTTTTGCCATCAGCTATTTGTCCATGGTTCCCTTTACTGATGAGAAAATCATTCATAAGATTTAGCACTTTGTGAGCACTATGTTCTTATGTGGCTGCCCTGATAAATACATTTATACCAAATTGGGCTCAGCTTTATATGTCATGACTGACTGGGAGAAATCAAGCAACTGTAAAATCAGACATTCAGCAACCCTATATAAAATTATCTTTTTCTACAACTTTGAAACAACTGTGAAACTTGACGGTGAGATTGCCAGTCCAGTAAGGCTTCTTAGATCAAATCGTCAAATAGTCAACTATTTGGGGTCCCCCAAATGAAAATAGTAAATATAATAACCCCAGTACTAAACATCAGCATGTTAGCATTGTCCTTCTAAGCAAGAGGAGAATAAAATAGTTAATATATCAGGATATACAGTATATTAACATGCTGTTTAAACAACATTATAAACATGTAAATGTTTACATCGTAATATAATGTAAAAATATTTTTGATTTACATTTTTCAAGATGGCTTTTATGTTGTATTATGTTTGACTGAATTACCAAATAATGTCAGTTAACTTGGTGTTATGACATATTTTCCCCTTTTAAAAGTATTGCTACTTTGGTTTTACTTAAAATATAATTTGGCCTCCTGTAAGTTATGTTGCAGCTTGTTATGCAACAGTAATTTTCTGTTGTTGGTTTCTTACTTTTGATTAGACAGTGTTACAATTTTTTTATGGTTGATTAAGACATTTAGACTCTATAACTTTTAATTTTGCCACCCATTTAGTAGATCACAAGTTAAAACTAGCTGTTGAGCAATTATAAATAGCTGGTTCAATCAAATCCCTTCTGGTCTGAACTCCACTGATGCAGTGAATGACAGAAACCTTTCATCTTAGCCTGATGTGGATCTATGAAATGTTGATTGCCTACATATTTTTCTTGTTCGCTCCTAATGGATCAGTAGGGTGGTGAAGGAAGGAAAGGCTGTAAAAACCCACAAGTACCCTCATCCAGCTGAGCTCGTCTGCTCTGGCTGTAGTCCCCAGCTTGTGGAGAGGCCAGCAGAGCCCATAAATACCAGGGTCTGGATGCTCAGCATCTTTAAACCCCTAGCTCAACAGGCCAGAAGGCACAGCAAGCTGAAAATAAATATGAACATATTTCCAAACAACAGGCAGTGAAATCTAAGTGGCCTCATGCGGTTCCTTTAATGGTTAAAGTTTGCAAGAAGCTTTGACCTCCACTCAGTGTTTTAACAGGTCTTTTTCTCTGGGTTTCTTTCAGTTACTCAGCAGTCTGTGACTTTTTGGTAAATAATAACCTGCTGTCAGTAATAAGAGCCCATGAAGCACAGGATGCAGGGTAAGTAGCTTTACTGCTTTTTGAGTCATTCAGCATTTTAGAAAATAGAATATGATGAAGAGCCTCTTTTTTTCTCCGGCCTGACAGGTATCGGATGTACCGAAAAAGCCAGACTACAGGCTTCCCCTCATTAATCACAATCTTTTCAGCTCCAAATTACCTAGATGTCTACAACAACAAAGGTTTCTGCCTTTTTTTCTCACTCTTATTGTCGTTGTGTTTTTCTTGTATTTACCAGGCTTCAGTCCTTGAATCTCTCCTCCCATCTCTTTCCCTCTGTCAATCCTAGCTGCCGTATTAAAATATGAGAACAACGTGATGAACATCCGACAGTTCAACTGCTCCCCCCACCCTTACTGGTTGCCCAACTTTATGGATGTCTTCACATGGTCTTTGCCTTTTGTTGGAGAAAAAGGTAATTTTTTTGTTTAATTGTGGATGGAAAGCCAAAAATAAAGCCTTTATTTAGGTTACATAGGACTGTGTGGAATATACAGGCCCAGACTCACCCAGACACTGAGATTTTTTTCTCTAAGAAGTTGATTTTTTTACCACGTGCCAGTCCATTTACCAGTGCCAAAGTGTTTTTCAGAAACATCCACATATGAATATATGTCTGCCAAAATTTTGTTAAAAAAATGATACATCATTTATACATGATAGATTAATACAGTGAGTAGCAGCATTGTGCCTCTCTTAGTGATGCTGGAGAACTAGTGAGTGCATGAGTGAGGGTGTCGGAGCTGTGCAAAGGCTGTGAGGGAGGAGACATGCACACTGGCATGTAACACAACATGATTCTATTTCTATATAAACGGTATTATCTAAATTTATATCTTATTATAAAATAAATCGATATATCGTACAATGTTGTTATATTGCCCAGCCCTGGCGCTATATGACCACAGAAAACAGAGAAAAAGGACTGTGGCTTTCACTTTAAGTCAAGAGGTAGAAAAACAACCTACCAGAATGCACTGCACCACACCAGACCGAAAAATGCCCCTACAGGTGGATGATGAAATGTGAGCTTGTCTGTTTTGACACAGGAAACAATATGAGGGCCGGCTGATAAAAGACAGTCTTAAATTACACTGAAATAGTAGGCAGAAATATTTTTTGAAAACACTTTAGGCCATAAATAGACCACACAGTAACAGAATCTTGGTTCATTTTTGGTAAGCACTGTCACCTTTTACTGTTTGATCAGAGTTTGCTCTGAGAGCAGTACTCTCTCTTGTTCTGCTTCTATACTCTTTGCAAAAATGCGACAGCACAGTCTTTAGTTTAGAGCTAGCCCTAGAGCTGAGAGACGAGTGGAGATGAGCAGGAAGATCTGGGCGCTTCTAAGAAGATGGAAGTTTACCGCAGTTCATTTACACATGCTACCTTCATTGTTATGATACAAAGCTGGTTAAAAATCTGCAAAGTGTCCCTTTTAAAAGCCTACAGGTGCCTGTTGAACTGTAGGAAATAAAACAAGTCTGGATTTGGAGAGAATGTTCAGACATACTACTTATTACAAAAATGTATCCCTTTAGACAATTCAGAGTCAGTTTCCACCAAATCACAAACATTTGAATTACCAGTCAGTGACGTCAGTCAATGTGAGACAAGCCCTGCTTCAAACATGGTTTGTTCTAGTCTCAAGTTTAATGTGATTTCTCTCTCTCACAGTGACAGAGATGCTGGTGAATGTACTGAACATTTGCTCTGACGATGAGCTCATGTCAGAGGGAGATGATCTATATGAAGGTGAGACTGATAGATTGTTATGGTAAAAATGATTCATAGTACCTCATTCCATTTTCTCTGGTGATCTGCCTGAATACTGTTATTATCCATGCCCTGGTATTAGCCTTTATTCTCACTGTAACATAATGATAAACATACTGTTTTTTAAATTCTTACAAGAAAAAAATGTGAAAAATTATTTTTTTTATTCAAAGATGTATATCAGCACTGAATGGTGGTTACTTGTTTCTTTACTCTAAAAATCTATAAATATAGGAAGTCTGCTCATCGCAGTAAAATATCCTAACTGCTTATCCTATTTTACATTTCAAAGGAAAAATCCAGTGTTCCTATTACAGAAGCAGTTCCTAAACTCATGTCTGTGACATATCTTAATTAATTAATTTAATTAAAATATCCTAAATGTATGTACATATGATTGTTTAGTCTCAGCTCGTCATGTCATACCTGGGTCTCTGTTCAAGTTTTAAATGGTCTGCCTGTATTTTTAGTTAGAATGTATCAGTAAGTCAGTGAGATGGACAGCATCTATCAGGGTTCCCACTATCATGGAAAACCAGGAAAAGTCATGGAATTTCACAGGCCTGGAAAAGACATGGAATCTGTAAAAATCATTGAAAGTGTTGGAAAAATCAAGGAATTTTGTTGTGTTTAATGACATTGTAATCTCCCGTGGATAAACCTCTGTGTAATGTAGCATAAAGGGAAATTTATTTAAAATATTTTATTGTAGGAATTAACATAAATTTATATTATTTTATGTGTTTTCCACAATTTTCTTTTACATCCCCACATTTGTTTTTGTTAGAAAAACAGGTGAGATAAAATAATGACAGTTATAATAGTAATAATAATAATAGTCATAATGATAATTATAAAGATAGCCTACATACAAAAATAAACACAATTTAAAAAAGGCAAGAAAAAAGGGATAAAAAAAAGCAAATTAGCCAGGCCAAATAAGAGCTGTAAACCCTTTAGTGCTTATTATTGTGTTTAATCCATTTATTCCAATGTTTCAAGTACTCCTCAAATTTATATTCTGTAGCCATTGGCATAACACAGCGTATTTATACAGCTCTGTCTGTCAGTGTGTCATCACTTCCGTTTCACCATTTGCTATCTGCGTTCCGTCTCTCCTTTTATGTACAGCAGCTAGCTGATATTATGGTTAAATACAGTTTGAGTCTGATATGTTTGAAAAACATGGAAACATTTGAAATTTTGTCCATGAAAATGTGTGGGATCACCTAACATAATTTTAACGGCCCTCGTTTAAGTTTATTTGTGAGCCTCATGCCTCCTCATAGGCCTCTCAAGAGCCTGATGTAGCACATTGATCAAATTCATGTGTATCATCATACAGCATTTTAGTCATTATATTTAGGTGTTCATGTTGTTCCCCATCTTTATGGTCACTGCCATACAGACCTCATAACAGTTCTGCTGTAGTTTGCAGTTACTTCAAATTTAGAACAGAATGTATTTCATCTTAACTTGGGATTCCTAACTTTGGAAATCCTCAGTTAGGACAGTTTCAATTCCTATCCCAAGAAAAGGATTTTTGCCTCAATGCAGTTAAGGAACATGTTTTTTTGTTAAAACCCAATAACCTAAATGTCTTCCTAAACTGAGATAAGATAGGATTTCAGACATGAGAAGTCTGTAATGAGGCCTCTGGTTCTGTTCTTGTTCTGAAAATTGCATTTGCTATTTACTTACAAATTTGAATGAATTGAAAATGAGCTTAATTGATGTAGAATGCTGGGAGCCATACTTTTCATGTGAGACGATTCATATGCAGAACTTCATCATAATTCAGTCTATGTCCCACATGTCTGATGTTGATGAGGGAGTTGTGCTCCCTGGAGCACAGCCACTGTGCTTTGAAACACACCATTAAACCCTCAGTTCATCTCTGAAATGTATCAGCCATTAATCATTTGTTCTCTCCCCACAAGGTTTTTAGGCAATATAATGGTTATATTAAGTACTACAAAATCAATAGCATGGGACATAAATAGCAGTATTGAGTACACAAGGTGGTAAACTGTGTCTTAACCTCACATTCTGGACTTGTTCCAGGTGGAACCTCTGCGATGCGTAAGGAGGTCATTCGGAACAAGATTCGTGCTGTGGGGAAAATGGCCCGAGTCTTCTCAGTCCTCAGGTCTGATGGTGTCATTAATGTTCTCCCTTTGATGTTTCTCTTCCTTTTTCAAGATAACACTGCAGCAGGAAATCTGTACATGTATATACGGATCACAATGAGCTCAGTGGGGTGGGGGTCAGAATTACCAAATTGAATAGCAGGTCACAGCGGGGCCAGGAAAACTCAAGAGTGTTGGTGGAATGAATGGAGTCAGTTGATTGCACAATGAAGTCGTATTCAAAAACACAATGTTGCCCTGCTAGGATTAATGAGCTGGCACAAGATGAGTCACGATGCACCTAGACTGTATAATGACATTAGACATTATTCCAGATTAATGCTGCTGCTCCTCCTACCTCATCACACTACTGCAAGTGGGCAAGATGTAGAGCAGCCTGTCTTTCAGAGCAGTGCATATGGGTCAGTGGCTTAAAAGGGTGTTTCAGAAACCTTTGCAAGATGGATCTAATGCCATGTGTACATTTGAAAATACATTTTAAAAGTTATTTGAATGTCTCAGCCCCAGTGGTGGAAGACGTATTCAGATCCTCTGGTTAAGTAAAAGTACTAATACCACAGTGTGAAAATACTCTGTTACAAGTAAAAGTCCTGCTTTGAAAATGCTACTTAAGGTACAAGGCAGATTTATTAGTCATTTTTTACACATAGTTTAAATGAAATAAAAATGTGTCCATGATCCTGCTACATCTTTGGAGTTGAAGGATGAGTTGATTAAAATCACCAGCTATTATGGAAATTCTATCCATGTAGCTGCTGCTGGCATCATAAAATTTCTGCAGTGCATTAATTCAAAGTAAAAAAAGTATAATCCAGAATATGTACTTAAAGTATGAAAAGTAGAAGTACCCAACCCAGAAAATAAAAAAATAAAAACACCCTTCCATACATAAAATAATAATACTTTTTTTTTTTATTGAAATTTATTTTCTGTCAATTGGCTGATTCATTAATCAACTCATTGCTAAGCTGCACTTCTATAAACTGTGCAGTAGTTTAGAAAACATCACGGACAACTGACCAAAGCAAAAGTTTTGCGCAAACCTTTGATAACTTTTCATCACCAAGGGGTAAAGATTGGATATATCATATAGGAAAACTATTGGATTAATCCTGTAGGACAAGTTCACAAAAGTACGAGGCCCAAAATGGCCAAAAATGAGCACAAAATTCAAATGGTCGACCTCCTGTTGGGTTTGGCGGGTGGGTCCAAAAGGCTTTTTTTGCGCGACTGGGCATGATACATGAATGTACCGCATTTAGTAACTGTAGGTGATACTGGCCATTGGGGCTACATGTTGGCGGAGGCTGTGGAGTCATTTTGCCACACCCGTTTCTGAAACCAACAAAATATGAAATGTTTTGCCAGGCCGAACAAGTGTACCATAATTTATGAGTTTTTGACCATGTTTAGACCTCCAAAAAGGTGATTCATTTTGCAGAAAAATAACAACTCCTTGCATTTCAAGAACATGAATATTCAAGTATGCTAAGATGAAAGTGTGTTCAAATCTTGACACTTATAAGCAGTCCTCCAAAATATTGCTTCAGCTGCTAAAATTGACACAAGTTGTCACTGACCCACTTCCAGAACCAGGACACATGTTAGCAGAGTGGCTGGAGGCGGTTAGAGCCACAGTCTATCACTCTATCAGCACTGTGAGTGGGCACAGGTTGAATATCCAGCGATGTCTGAACTTCTGACCTCCTGGTTACAGAACAGCCTCATAACCACCAGGTGTGCGCGCTGCCCTGCTTGTTGAAATGTAATCTATGTGTGAACACTGTGTGCCTGTGTTTTGTTTTCGGACTAGGGAGGAAAGCGAGAATGTGTTAACTCTCAAAGGCCTCACCCCAACTGGAACTCTTCCTCTGGGAGTGTTGTCGGGGGGAAAGCAGACCTTACAGACCGGTAAGTGTGTTTTATACTTGATGACCCTGTTCCTCCCTCCTTAATAGCTGCCATTAAGAACAACCTACACTCCCTCCTCAACTCTTATCACCAAGCATCTTTTTTTTCCAAACTCAGTGTATTTGTTGTGAGCAAACCTTTTTTTCTTTTTTTGACATGAGCTGGTGTTACTGTACATGATCTATTTCTCCTTTAGCATGTCAATACAGAAAATATATGTAAAATAGGTAGGGTTGGGCTGGTGTGAAAATTTTCAAACCACTTTCTATTAAGCCAAAGACCAAACCAGACCAAATAATCAAATTTTTACCAGGTGCCCCATTTGACTAAGCAGTCAATCCTGAGTGCAACATAATAACACCGTGGTCCAGCCGAAAGCAAGAGTTGATCACATCGTGTCAGGTAACACTGGAGCTCTCAGTTCAATCTGAATCCATTAAAAGTGCACCACTGTTCATGTAAACAAACCACGCAGCTATCAGCTGTGTGCTCAAGATCAGCGTAAATACTGAAAATATGTGAGTAGATCTGAGTAGCCAACTTGGTATCTTCCTACATTTGTAATATTACTTTTTAGAGGGGAAAACACACATTTCATATTGTGATACTTACTGGAAATTACATACAATATATCCAACAGTAAGTAACGTTAGCCTGGCACATTTTTAGGGATGTTCATTCACCAGAAACTTTCAGCCTCCTGTTGATGCAGAGATTGACGCTTCTCCACTGACAGTATTCTAATAGCTCCTGATGCAATACAGCCACAGCTTCTGTATTTGTGGATCTCTGATCACTGATGTAAAATTCACCTGCATTTGGAACAATTCTGTAAAGTGCACAAACTTGGTACAGGACATGCTGTCACTGTTCTCTACAGTCTCTTTTTCTTGACTCGAAAAGTGTACTTTTAGTTTGTGCTTTTGATCTTCACACCAGCAAAAATACATCAATCAACCATTTGTTTGTCACATGGAATTATATAAGGTACATCTCAGTACAGAAAACTCCATTCTCTGGTAAATGTGTATATCTTGCTGAGTGTCTTGAGGTATTTTTAGTTTTTGTACCTTTGAGCCCATTTAAAGTTAATCTCCACTTACTCACCTGGTCTTTCCTTAATTTTCCTCCATGTAGCCTAAAAGCTACCTCGTTAAGCAGATCATCAACAATGCTTTAGACGCTGCCCATCGTGATGTAAATTCAGAATACAATATAACCAAAAAAGGGCAGACAGCCAAGCGGATGTGAGCAGATATTGATCAGTGATTGTGGAAAGTCTTCCCGATGGTGGCGATAGACTTGGTTGCTTACAAACTTATCTCTTTGCACATCTGGCAGCAAAAAATGTGATTGAAAAAACTGCTTGTCCTTTAGTAAATCAGACGCCATTAGCTATTATTATAATTAAAATAGACCCATTTCTCATGTTTGCACTTTCTAGCTGGATGACAATCTTTAAAATAAATATTCATCAGTTCTGTGTTGCTAAAAGTTTTTACCCTGGTGCTCACCTTCGATTGCACACACAAAATCAATCGGCGCAACCTTGCTAAATTCGAATTTTTATACTCTCTATATACGTATTATGTCCATTGGTGATGGTGACAACCACTTTAGGGAGACTAGCTTAGCTGTCCTGGCAACCCCTTTGAAGGGTTCTAGATCAGCTGTAGCTATACTCTCAATACCCTCATCAATGCAGCAGAAAGTTTTCAGGCTCAGCTGTGGGCTGGCTGGTCAGGGAGGTCAGCCTGTCACCTGGAAGTGGCTACTGACCCTCTGATCTAAAGGTCAGTGCCTGGCCTCACCCACCAGAGGACATGCTGGGAGTCATGCTTTGTCACACTGGAGGCTTACAGAAGTTGTAAAGCAATCGAAGGAGAAACCACATGTTGGTGACCTTTCAGAGAATGTCATTGTCCATGTCCGCTCCCCAAGCCACAGCTTTCAGATCGGCTAGACCTCCCTGATTTTTCACTTTTTTCCCCAGCCCTGCCTGTAGTTTTTGAAGCAACTGTACTACTGACATTTTGATCTTTGATGAGTTCCACAGGCTGAACCCCGACAACTTTTCAGCAGTGAAACCAACTCATTTTCAAGGTATCAGGTTAACAATTAGTGTTGGATCTAAATCTGAAATTTTGCCATATAAGCACTTCTGCTTTTTGCTTATTGGTGTATGCCCAAATACTCTGTAACACCCAAAATAGGGATGTAAGTGGTTAACCATAGAGAAGATACTATATTTGACCAGTTACACATCCATCTATTGTTTTTTAATTTTGGAGTATTGTAGGAGCTAGCTAACTAGCAACACTGCTCATTTGGTGATTAAGGCAACTAACGCCATCCTGACCCAACAGTGTTGCCATAGAAACATTATGTCTACACCCCTCAGCTCGCCCTGGTGACTAAGTAGCTCGATTTTAGCCGTGAAACCCCTTTAGCATGGTTGACTATGTCTTAAAAGTTAGCTCGCTCACCACTGCGAGCAGTTTCTGCATGGTTACTGCATGCTTACTCACTGGGTGACCTGGGGGCAGACCGGAGGGTGTGCACAATGTTTCTGCTCAGGGCAACATTACCAGCTGTTATCCCCAAATTAGCGACACTGCTAGCTAGTTTACATTAACTTCTAACCGACCTCAGTAGTGCAGAGTGCAGAGCAGCCAAGGAACCAGTGAAATCCAGAGGTTGGGAAGTGGACATGTGATTGGCAGGCTGTCTGTCAGCAAAGCCAACAGAAAATGAAGGTCAAGACCTTTACAACACAAAATATTAAAATGTCACCAGTCCTAAATACATAGTGCTTTGAAATCCAAGGTCACGTTAAACTTCACTGGGGCAATTTGTGTTACAGCCAGCAGAGAATAAAAGAAAGTAACAGTTCCATACACACAAACAACTCACACAATGCAAATGTACATAATAAGGGACCGAAAAATTACATGAGGCTATTGATGAGGCCAGTGTAGCAGGGACAAATCAGTTCTTACTTCTCATACTTTACTAAGGGAACTGGAGCACATTTTCTAAACGTTAGTGGTTAGTTACAGCAATAGATGTTGGGCTATTGAAAGCAAAAGTAACCAAAACTGACCTCCCTAGTCGATAGCTCGACTACTAAAGCAAGCTAAGAAATGATATACAAGTCAGCACCTGCAGACTGCTCTCCTAATACAGCTCTCATCTCGGCTGTATATCCATATCTCTGATATAACCTGTAGATGACTGTCTTCATTTAGAGATTAAATCAATCAAATATGATGAGCTACAAAATGCCAAACATCCATTTTAAAGGAGAAATAAGAATCATGTAAAGTTCACCATAGAGTGTCTCTTCTGCTACTCACGTGTGATTATTTTTTTCTACTTTTGGATTGAAATTTACTTAATGACTGCGCATTAGAAAGAACATCTGACTGCATATGTACTGCAGCTTTTCCTTTGGGAAAGGCTGCACTGTGCAAATGTGTCGTCCTGCGTGGTCATTGCTACACATCTCGCCCCGGCCTTAGACTCTTAGTGCTCAGCCAAATCCCCCCTCAGCTCTCCACACCTAAGTCCCCATGACCCTTTAACACCACCACCCTCTTAACTCTCCAACAGGCTTCCTCTCTCTACCCACTAACGTGTTTTGAAGTTTTTGCAGCTGCTGTGAATTGAGCATCCGTAATGACTGTGCCATGGGCGACGGCCTATATTCTGCTGTCTGTTTATCACACTGAGGGTTTACCGTTTTGATTTATTGCTGTATCTGCTGTCTATGGCTGTCTTTGATGACTCCCTTTCCCCCCCTCTTCCTCAATTCCTATTAACATAGCTACGATTGAGGCAGCTAAAGCAAAAGGTACGCATGGCTGTCACAGCTCAAATTTCATGTGTTTTGTTTTGTGTGTGGTGGTCACTTTTTAAACAGAAATGTGTACTTTTTATTTCGTAGTTTAACTGTTCTTTTAGTACCCCACTTTTTTTTTATAGAGTAGAGTTTATTACTCTATATTACTTTATTGCTGGTTGCTCTTGCATTATCAGTGTCTGTTGGATCAAACTGGTTCCTTCATTGTAAAAGTGTTTTATGTAACAGTTTTAATATGCAGGGTGACAATTAAGCAATAAAAGGATCACAGATAAGATATGAAAAGATGACACGAATTGAAAAGAAGCTTATCTAAGACTAAAATTAGCACAACAAACAATTCTTCTTTTTAGGTGCAACAATGACATGAGAAGTACAGAACAGAGTTATTTTCACCAGCTGCAGTCAGTGTACACCAGAAAAGTAAAGCCCATGCTACAAAATATCTAGAAATGTGTATCCGGTTAAGAACCTGGCTTGTCCCTTGTTGACAAGAATTTCCCTGCTGTGGTCACATGGGCTTTTCTTGCCAAGTGTGGCTCCCCACACAGAGAAAAGCCAGCTAAGACCTGGCTAAGATAAGACCAGGGACATCCCTGCCTTGGATATTTTCAGAAGCTAATCCTGTTACACCATTTGACTGTTGCTACACTGGTTGCCCCCTCTGGTTGTTAGTGGCTTCAACAGGCCTCGGCCATGAAAATTGCTTTTTTTTTCGCCAAACCATGAAATATGAAAGATCTAGTCTTTAGTCAACTTTTAACTAAATATTTCAACTGTTTAACCATTACTTTTGGTTCATTGTTGTAAGAGGTAAACCATTACTTTTAGCAAATTATTTTAAGAGCTTAATCGTAACTTTTGTCTTATAATTTCAACTATTTAATTATTTTGTTTGGCTATAATTTTAACTGTTTACCATTACTTTTGGTCAATTTAATTTTTTAAACATTCCTCTTGGCTTGTTATTTTCAACAGTTTAATTATTGCTTTTGGCTAATTATTTTGTAACAGTTAAACCATTACTTTTGGCTAAGTATTGTAAGTGTTTAACAGTTACCTTTGGCTAATTATTTCAAAATCTTTAATCATTACTTTTATCTAATTATTTCAGCAGTTTTAACCATCACTTTTAGCATATTATTTTAACTGTTAAACACAATTAGCTATTTATTTTAAACGTTAAACTATCACTTTTGGGGTTTTTTTCAGCTGTTATTGATTACTCTGGGCTTATTATTTCAACAGTTCAACTATTACTTTTGGGTAATTATTTAAACTGTTTAACCATCGCTTTTAGCAAACCATTTTCAGCTTTAAACATTCACATGACAGATTCACAACATTCACAATACGCTATTTATTAACAGTCATTACTTATGGCTAATGATTTCAACTGTTTAACCGTAACTTTTAGCTTGGTATTTTAAATGTTTAGTCATTACTTTTAGCTAATTATGTTAACTGTTTATCCACAGATTTTAGCCCATGGTTTTAACCGTTTCAATAAATACTTTTGGCATATTATTTTAACTAAACCATTAAACCATTATTTTTAGCTTATCGTTTTAACTGTTTATCAATCACATTGGGCTAATATTTCAACAGTTCATTATTTCCATGAGTAGCTGAACCTTTTGTTTGTGACTAACATCATCATGTGTTTAACTTTTTAATCTGTATTTATATTTTAAAATGTCGATTCTTTGAGTTGAACATTGTAAACTTTTTTAAAAATGACTTTAATCCTTTAAAATCGATCACTTTTAGCTACTGATTTTATCTTTTATCTTTTCTTGCTGACTTGTTTTCATGCAAAATCAATTTCAACATTTTTAAAGATATTAAAAAAGACATTGGTATGTACTGCACAGTCTGAATACTATAGCTGGGATAGTTAGCATATTATGTTGTCATGAAATATTATTTTTCCCTTAAACACAAATGTATTGTAAGTTTCGTCATTTTTAAAAATGAGATCAAATGCTCCACGAGCCTAACATGCCCCTATGGCAACTTGCCCCTGGTTGGGAGTTAATGCAGCAAGCGAGTGCTTCGTGGTCACAGATCTCTGGTGGTGCAAGAGTACCCTTTAAGGACTTTGTTTCTTTCTTCACCTATAAAACCTTCACCTTAGAGTTTTCATTCTAACTTTAACATGATATTTAAAATGATTGAAGAGTATGTCTAAACAGTACCTTACAAGTTTGCTTTTCATCTGCACACCTTTTCTATCTGGTTTCCTTGGCTGTTGCGGGACGTTACCGTAAGTCTACAAAGTGTGAGGTGTTTTACTGTTGTAGTTTGTCCCACTGGTGTTTCAACACTGTAGGAGTCATTGTTTTACCCGTGCATGTTTTGTATTCACTGATCATCTGTACTGTGCTAGGCTTAAACTGTGTTTTTGTGCTTATCAAATGAAATTCGGCAAGGAATCCGAGCTAAAGACTAAAGCAAATGTTTGCAGCAACTGGAGTAGGGAAATGACTCCATCTTTCACAGCTACTAATCATTTTTTCTTTTTGCTTTCCCTTCAGCCATTCAAGGCTTCTCTCCCACGAGGAAGATTCGTAACTTCGAGGAGGCGCGCGGCCTGGATAGGATAAACGAGAGGATGCCACCGCGCAAAGATGGCCAGCAGCCAGACGGCACCACGATCAACACCAACACCCCCAACAAGAATGGCACTGATGGATAGGCAACAGAAAAACCACCTTCCCATCTTCACACAACCCACTCCCCCCTGACTCATAACCCCCTACCACTCTCTCTCTCTCTCTCTCTCTCTCTCTCTCTCTCTCTCTTTCTGTCTCTCTCTGTCTTCTCCACTGAAACTGCCTGTCCATTTTCTGCTCGCCCACAGTTGGGCGGGAACAGGAAGCGGGACACATCAGTAGGTAAAAACAAAAGGAGGCCACAGCGCCTGGAAAACAGGCGCAGCCGCTGAGAAAAAATAAAGACAAACATATGATGTGTTATTTGGTGGGGGAAACATATTTATTAAAGATTAAATATATTAGATATATTGTTTAATAGCAACAAATGATTGGATGAAGACATTTTGCAGTTGTTCAAATGTATACCATACACTGAAGTCCTAACTTATACATGTCAAGGTTATCAAAAAGAGGATTTTTTTTTAAATATGAGTTGATGCAGATAGATGAAGCCTTTGTTATTGAGGAATTTTAGTCATTTTTTTATTCTCCATGTGTTTGGTAAGGAAATTTTGAAGTTCAAATACTGTAGCCTCAGTGGTTAATTTGGATCTTGCAAGGTTCTTGTCAAGATATGTTTGGCCCTTGAGGTTCTACATACAGTGCAGTGTTTTGCTTATATGTGTTCAGTTAAAGGATTATGTATTAAGAGGTGATACAAAGAATAAGGGAAGTAAACTATATACGAACAATTAATATTTTATACTTGAAGCAAAATTTAATGAAGACTTAGAATCTTGTTTATAAAATTTCCATAAAACTTTGAGAGTCCCAAAGATGCTGAATGGATTTTTGTTCAGTATTTTGTTCCAGAATAACAACTTCCTGTATTATAATTTGTGAATGAAAAATTCACAAATCCTTCAACAGAGTGAAGGGTTAACGCTTTTTGTGCAATGATAGTTGCTGTTGCTGGCTTTTCTGTGCTGGTTATGACTTTGTGTTCACTTGATGGCAACAAGGACGTCTCTCGCTCTGCTAAACCAAAAAAGGGATACACAGTGCAGCTTGTCTTATTTTATCACCACAACCAGACCTGCAGATACTCCCACATCCCGGTCAGAAGCATTTCTTCTTCTTCTTCTTCTTCTTCTTCTTCTTCTTCTTCTTCTTCTTCTTCTTCTTCTTCTTGAGCGCTGAAATTAAGTCAACCTCTCCGGGGTCAAGCTGAAGATTATAGCGCGAGAAAAGGGCCGACTTTTCTCCTGAGTTGTCATTTTGGACAAAAGAGGACATATTGGCTTAGAAAGCAGGGGAACTGTTGGCCATGCTGTCATCAAAACAGGCTTATTAGTGCTTCAGTGTATTAAACAGAATTATTTGATTTGATGATTTATTGTCAAACACTAAAAAAAAAAAAAGAAAAGAAAAAAAAGCGCATTGTGCTTTTGGGGCTTTCCTTTGTTTCTGAAGCTGTATTAGTGTCTCCATCTACTGTTGATTATACAGAATGCAGATGGTTTTTTTTATCGTGATAACGCATCAAATAAGGGAAACATTCAGTGAAATGACAGCATTTTGACGATGCTGTACGCGCACACAAAGGACTGAGTCATTCCCCTCTGCAGGGATGATACTATAAAAGGTACCGCCGCCACACAGCTGTCTATCAAGGCCTAAGAGTACTGTAATCATCTCAACCATTGCTGACTCATACATATAGTATATTATTTTTACAACTCGTGGTCATACCAAGAAGGGGGACCATTATAACACTTGCTTAGATCGCTGGTGTGTGTATGCTTTTCTGCTCTCAAGTATTCAGCTCTCTTCTGGCCACCTCCACTCCTCTTCACAGGCACTCCCAACCCTTTAAGACGTGCTTTTATTAAGACATACGACCGACTGGTGCTTCGACACACCTGACTGTAATTCTGTTGTCTTTGTCACTCAAGAAAAAGTGAGGAAATAACCTTTAAGATTTGTTGTCTTCTATTTTCTGGGTTTTTTTTCTCTTCTTCTTTTTTTTTAATGAGGCGTTTGCGCTCATGTGCCATGCCACCTTGGCCACACATGTTGAGATCTGTATGTGTGTGTGTGTGTGGATGGTGCACAGAGTCAAGCCAGGAGACTTTCAGTCACACACAATTAAAACTTCTATGTCATTAATGTTAATCTTGATATCCTTAAAATTTCCAAAAATATTGTTGTTTGCCGTTCTGTTCAGTAGACTTTTGGGAAAGCTTCCTGAAGATTAAGTATTTGGGTTTACATTCATAACTGTGATGTTTAAATTTGTTTTAAAGATAAGGCTTTATTGGGTGAGCCATACAGTATACTGACCTCCTGTTAGGTCTTATACATATCTCGCAGAATGTACGAAAAAAAAAAGTATATTGTTCATTTAAGAATCTTATAATAGCTGTAAGGGGTGAAAAACTGTACCGTATTTGTCATGCGAGGCCATGAAATCTTTTACGTAGATGTATCACTTGAAAGAAAAGAATAAAATTCAAATATAGTGTTTTATTTGACCCATCTTGGACATTATTTATTGTTTTCACTTAAAGCTGCATCAGATATTCTTCAGCAATCTCAGAACCAAGTAGGCATCAGTCCAATGACAACAAAGCCACTGGGAGCATCGGCAATATTTCGGGTGATCCAATGAAGCTAGTAGCTGTCTTAGCCAAGACGTCTTCCTCTGTGCACTTGTCTTCATGGCTGAACCCTTACAAACACACACCTGCATGTGATGTAGATACATTTTTAAAAAGCTAATATAAAGCTGAATTGTGGGCAGATGATAACTGATGGGTTTCAAGATTGAAATCCGATCTGTACATCAACCATAGACTGTATAAATAAAAAATTTAGCTACCATAACATCACCCCTTGGTTTTTCGATGACGTGTTTAATGACATACAATAAGACATTTTTCACAAAATACTATATGATACAATGACTTTTTTTGGCATACTGTACCATGACATCTTGAATAACATACTATGCAATAACATTATATGGCTTTTTTGGTATACTGTAACATTTTTTGTGCCACACAATACTGGGTAGTTTTTCATAATTAAGAATGTCAAAGTACTGTATATTGTTCAAAAATCATAAGATAATGTCATAGTATAGTTTGTCTTCTGAAAATAATCCTCATAGTATGATGAGACGTCTGGTAAATCATCAAAAACGTAATACAACAGTAAGGTGCTGAAACATCACTAGATGTCATATTTTAGGCTAAAATGTTGCTAAAATATTAGTTAAAAAACAATAGAATAATATGTAATCTGGTAAATCCTAAAAAACATTATAGTATGTCAAATAAAAATCAACAAAAATGTCATAATATTGTATGTCACTACGAAATCACAAAACATCATAGAAAAGTATGTTTAGTAAAAATAATCACCAGCTTTGCTGTAATATGTCGACCAAAAATAATTTTAAAAAGTCATACTATAATAGGTTGCTCAAAAATAATCAACGTCATTGTATAATATGTCTCTCAAAAATCCTAGAAAATGTTATAGAATAGTATGTTGTGAAAAAATAATCAAAAAAGTCACAGTATAATGCACGGCAAAAATTGTGATATGTGTGTTGAAATTTCAGGATTAAACATTTCAGAGTTGATTTCAACTCCTAATGTGTAATTTTAACACATTCTGATTTAGATGATGCTCAGTGTTGGAGTTAATTGACAGAGTTGATCAGGCCGGTGTTTGTTAAACTCTGCAGAGATGCAATTAAGCTCCACTCACAGGCGCCAGCGCATTTCACTTTTACAGCTGGGGACTATGAGACAAGTTGTTTGCTGCAAGCAGCACTACCGGGTAAGTGCAAACTTACTGAAACAATCCTAAACTGATACTATAAAGTGCGGTATGAACATTGTAACATCTGGAGATCATCTGCTGTACAAAGCATTGTTTGTTGCCATGACTGAACAGCTGGTTTGTCCAGGGTATTAGCTGATGTTAGCTTGTAGTCTAACCTTCTGTAGCTAACCTTCAGTTACCAGCTGTATCCAACTTAACTGATTTAACAATTTACTTTCAAATCAATGAAAACAAAGCTTAATGTTTTTTACTTTAAAATATTGTTTAAGCTTTTGAGGCTGGCTGGTTTTTTCATCCACCTTTACAGTGGTTGAACATTAAAGTGGCTGCAAAAAACATGTTCCAACAGGCTGACACAGATCTTTCAAGTGTCATCTTCTCTCTGTGACTGGTACTTGTCGTATATTATACTGTTCATTCTCTAAAAGTTAATTTACTTTACTGTCAACCTTTTGTAATCTCTCCTCTCAGGCATCTCCACACTTAGGCAAACAAAAGAAAGGAATATGCTCCTGAGATAGTCAAGTCAAGGCATTGACAAGGCATTTAATTTATTTTTTTTTTTTAATTTTAGGAGCACTTCTATGATGCTGCAAGCAGCACAGGATACATCTCTTGGCATCTGAAAACAGTGCAAAGTAAGATCAGCATCCCCATCTTGCACTGACGTGTAAGAAGATATTCGTGAGTTATCACTTCTTCAATTTAGTTTTCTCTGACTGCATATTACTTGGGTCTCATTTGAGTTTCCTTATCTCAACTCTAGTCATGCTGCAGTTTGGAGGAGCATCTCCATAACCAGCAGGGTTGGCAGCCATACCTCCTCACTGTTGGGCGTCACAAAAGCAAGACTGACAAGTCCATGGATAAGTATCTCTTTCCATGCCAGGCAAAGCTCATACAATGCTTCAGATAAAACTGTGTACATAATACCTTAATTCACAATGTTTAAATTATTTGTATACTATAACATTTTTGATGGTTTTTGACTTCATACTATAGTATGTCGCTCAAAAGTGGTCATATTACAGTATGCCGCTCAAAAATCATTAAAATGGTCACGGAAATGTAAAATGTTCAAAAATCATCAAAAAAGTTATAGCATAGTATGGTGCTCAAAAATCAATAAAACTGCCATACCATAGTATATACTCAAAAATCTTCGAAAACTTCATAGTACAATATGTTGCTCAAAAATCGGCAAAAATCATCGTCATAAATGTCAAAACTATCATGGTACAGTATGGACCGTTTTTTCAACATGCCATACTTTGAACTTCTTCAGCATGCAATACTATGAGTTTTTCCGACATTTAGAGGGATGATTTTTTTGACCACTTTCGACATGCTATAGTATGGCGTTTTTCGATGAACTATGCAAACAGTTTCAACATGCTATAGTATGCCATTTCTCGACAAGCTATGCAAGGCTCTAAAGCAGTACAAATATTGACATTTTGGACCCTTTTTTCAGCGTGCTATACTATAAACTTCTTCAACATGCAAAACTATGAGTTTTTCCAACATTTGGAGGGATGACTTTTTTGATCAATTTCAACATACTACGATGGAGTTTTTCGACAAACTATGAGGCAGTTAAAATATTGACATTTTTACCATTTTCGACATGCTGTGCTAAAATATTAACTTTTTGGACTGTTTTTTTCAACTTGCCATACTATAAACTTCTTCACCATGCTAAACTTTTTTGACATTTGTAGCAATGACTTTTTTGACTATTTTCCACATATTATAGTATGCCATTTTTGGACATACTGTACTATGACTCAAAAACATTGAAATATTTACTTTTTGTCCCGATTTTTCATCATGCCAAACTATTAACTTCTTCAGCATGCTATACTATGAATTTTTTTGGCATTTGGAGTGATGACTTTTTTGACCATTTTTAACATGCTATATTATGGTGTTTTTCGACAAACTATGCAAGGCTCTAAACAGTTAAAATATTAACTTTTTGGACTGTTTCTGCAACATGCCATACTATAAACTTCTTCAACATGCTACACTAGGACTTTTTTCAGTGTTTGGAGTGATGACTTTTTTGACAACTTTCGACAAGCTATAGTATAGTGTTTTTCGACAAACTATGCAAGGCTCTGAAACAGTACTGTTATCTTTTTGGACCATTTTTTCAGCACTCCATACTATGAACTTCTTCAGCATTTTATTCTATGACTTTTTTTGACATGTGGAGTGATTACTTTTTTGATCATTTTTGACATGCTATAGAATTGCATTTTTCAACAAAAACAAAAACAAAATGACATATTATAGCTTGTAGAGACACATCATACTATACAAATTGGAAACAAGAGCAAAAAAAACCCCCAAAATGTCATTATTTAGCATGTTCAAAAATTCAGAAAAAAATCACATATGGTGAAAAATGTCATCCTACCATACAAAGTGGAAACAACGGTCAAAAAAGTCCAAAAAATGTCAAAATCTGGCATGTTGAAAAAATGGACAAAAATATACTATATAATAATATACTATATATACTATAAAATATACTATATACATACTATACTATGGTTAAAAATTTCAATTTTTGACCCATCTCAAAAATTTCAGAAAATGACATATTATAGCTTGTAGATAGGCATCATACCATACAAAGTGGAAACAAAGGCCAAAGAAGTCCAAAAAATTGTCATAATTAAGCATGTTGAAAAAATAGCCAAAAATCGTATACTATACTATGGCGAAAAATGGCAAATGTTGGCCCGTCTCAAAAATGGCTGAAAGTGACATATTATAGCTTGTAGAGATGCATCACACTCTACAACGTGGAAACCACAGCGAAAAAAGTTTAAAAAATGTCATAATTTAGCATGTTGAAAAAATGGACAAAAATCGCATACTATACCATGGTAAAAAATTTCAGTTTTTGACCCATCCCAAAAATGGCTGAAAATGACATATTGTAGCTTGTAGATAGGCATTATACCATACAAAATGGAAACAAAGTCCAAAAATGTCATTATTTAGCACGTTGAAAAATTGGACAAAAAAATCGCATACTATACTATGGTGAAAAATGTCAAATTGTGGCCCGTCCCAAAAATGGCTGAAAATGACATATTATAGCTTGTAGAGATGCATTATACTATACAAAGTGGAAACAACTGTCAAAAAAGTCCAAAAATGTCCTTATTTAGCACGTTGAAAAAATGGCCAAAAATCGCATACTATACTATGGTGAAAAATGTCGAATTTTGACCCGTCCCAAAAATGGCTGAAAAGGACATATTTTAGCTTGTAAAGACCCGTCGTACGAAACAAAATGGAAACAACGGTCAAAAAAGCCCAAAAATGTCATTTTTTAGCATGTTCAAAAAAATGCCAAACATCGCATAGTATACTATGGCGAACAATGTCAAATTGTGGCCCGTCCCAAAAATGGCTGAAAATGACATATTATAGCTTGTAGATAGGCATCACACCATACAAAATGGAAACAAAGTCCAAAAATGTCCAAAAAATGTCATAATTTATCATGTTGAAAAAATGGACAAAAATCGCACACTATATGATAGTGAAAAATATCAAATTTTGACCCGTCCCAAAAATGGCTGAAAATGACATATTATAGCTTGTAAAGACCTGTCATAAAAGTGGAAACAGGGGTCCAAAAAGTCCAAAAATGTCATTGTTTAGCACGTTGAAAAATTGGACAAAAAAAAATCGCATACTATACTATGGTGAAAAATGTCAAATTTATACCCGTCCCAAAAATGGTTGAAAATGACATTTTATTGTTTGTAGATAGGCATTATACCATAGAAAATGGAAACAAAGGCCAAAAAAGTCCAAAAATGTCATAATTTAGCATGTTGAAAAAATGGCCAAACTTCGCATACTATACTATGGCGAACAATGTCAAATTGTGGCCCGTCCCAAAAATGGCTGAAAATGACATATTATAGCTTGTAGATAGGCATCATACCATACAAAATGGAAACAAAGTCCAAAAAAGTCCAAAAATGTCATTATTTAGCACGTTGAAAAATTGGACAAAAATCGCATACTATACTATGTCGAACAATGTCAAATTTTGACCCTTCCCAAAAATGGCTGAAAATGACATATTATAGCTTGTAAAGATGCATCATACTATACAAAGTGGAAACAAAGGGCAAAAAAGCGCAAAAATGTCTTTATTTTGCAAGTTCCAAAAAAATGTCAAAAATCGCATACTGTACTATGGTGAACAATGTCAAAATGTGGCCCATCCCAAAAATGGCTGAAAATGACATTTTGACTCGTAAAGACGCATCACACTCTACAACGTGGAAACAACAGCCAAAAAAGTAAAAAAAATATCATAATTTAGCATGTTGAAAAAATGGACAAAGATTGCATACTATACTATGGTGAAAAATGTCAAATTGTGGCACGTCCCAAAATGGCTGAAAATGACATATTATAGCTTATAGATAGGCATTATACTATTCAAAGTGGAAACAACTGTCAAAAAAGTCCAAAAATGTCATAATTTAGCACGTTGAAAAAATGGACAAAGATCGCATACTATACTATGGCGAACAATGTCAAATTGTGGCCCGTCCCAAAAATGGCTGAAAATGACATATTATAGCTTGTAGATAGGCATCATACCATACAAAATGGAAACAAAGTCCAAAAAAGTCCAAAAATGTCATTATTTAGCACGTTGAAAAATTGGACAAAAAAATCGCATACTATACTATGGTGAAAAATGTCAAATTGTGGCACGTCCCAAAAATGGCTGAAAATGACATATTATAGCTTGTAGAGATGCATTATACTATACAAAGTGGAAACAACTGTCAAAAAAGTCCAAAAATGTCCTTATTTAGCACATTGAAAAAATGGCCAAAAATCGCATACTATACTATGGTGAAAAATGTCGAATTTTGACCCGTCCCAAAAATGGCTGAAAAGGACATATTTTAGCTTGTAAAGACCCGTCGTACGAAACAAAATGGAAACAAAGTCCAAAAAAGTCCAAAAATGTCATTATTTAGCATGTTGAAAAAATGGACAAAGATCGCATACTATACTATGGCGAACAATGTCTAATTTTGACCCTTCCCAAAAATGGCTGAAAAGGACATATTTTAGCTTGTAAAGACCTGTCGTACGAAACAAAGTGGAAACAAATGGTCAAAAAAGCCCAAAAATGTCATTATTTAGCACGTTGAAAAACTGGACAAAAATGGCATACTATACTATGGTGAACAATGTCAAAATGTGGCCCGTCCCAAAAATAGCTGAAAATGACATTTTATAGCTTGTAGATAGGCATTATACCATACAAAATGGAAAGAAAGTCCAAAAAAGTCCAAAAATGTCATTATTTAGCACGTTGAAAAATTGGACAAAAATCGCATACTATACTATGGCGAACAATGTCTAATTTTGACCCTTCCCAAAAATGGCTGAAAATGACATATTATAGCTTGTAGAGACGCACCATACTATACAAAGTGGAAACTGAGGCCAAAAAAGTCTAAAAATGTCAATATTTAGCATGTTGAAAAATTGCCAAACTTCGCATACTATACTATGGCGAACAATGTCAAATTGTGGCCCGTCCCAAAAATGGCTGAAAATGACATATTATAGCTTGTAGATAGGCATCATACCATACAAAATGGAAACAAAGTCCAAAAAAGTCCAAAAATGTCATTATTTAGCACGTTGAAAAATTGGACAAAAATCGCATACTATACTATGTCGAACAATGTCAAATTTTGACCCTTCCCAAAAATGGCTGAAAATGACATATTATAGCTTGTAAAGATGCATCATACTATACAAAGTGGAAACAAAGGGCAAAAAAGCGCAAAAATGTCTTTATTTTGCAAGTTCCAAAAAAATGTAAAAAATCGCATACTATACTATGGTGAACAATGTCAAAATGTGGCCCGTCCCAAAAATGGCTGAAAATGACATTTTATGGCTCAGAAGACGATCACACTCTACAACGTGGAAACAACAGCCAAAAAAGTAAAAAAAAATATCATAATTTAGCATGTTGAAAAAATGGACAAAGATTGCATACTATACTATGGTGAAAAATGTCAAATTGTGGCACATCCCAAAAATGGCTGAAAATGACATATTATAGCTTGTAGAAATGCATTATACCATACAAAGTGGAAACAACTGTCAAAAATGTCCAAAAATGTCATAATTTAGCACGTTGAAAAAATGGACAAAGATCGCATACTATACTATGGCGAACAATGTCAAATTGTGGCCCGTCCCAAAAATGGCTGAAAATGACATATTATAGCTTGTAGATAGGCATCATACCATACAAAATGGAAACAAAGTCCAAAAAAGTCCAAAAATGTCATTATTTAGCACGTTGAAAAATTGGACAAAAATCGCATACTATACTATGTCGAACAATGTCAAATTTTGAACCTTCCCAAAAATGGCTGAAAATGACATATTATAGCTTGTAAAGATGCATCATACTATACAAAGTGGAAACAAAGGGCAAAAAAGCGCAAAAATGTCTTTATTTTGCAAGTTCCAAAAAAATGTAAAAAATCGCATACTATACTATGGTGAACAATGTCAAAATGTGGCCCGTCCCAAAAATGGCTGAAAATGACATTTTATGGCTCGTAAAGACGCATCACACTCTACAACGTGGAAACAACAGCCAAAAAAGTAAAAAAAAATATCATAATTTAGCATGTTGAAAAAATGGACAAAGATTGCATACTATACTATGGTGAAAAATGTCAAATTGTGGCACATCCCAAAAATGGCTGAAAATGACATATTATAGCTTGTAGAAATGCATTATACCATACAAAGTGGAAACAACTGTCAAAAATGTCCAAAAATGTCATAATTTAGCACGTTGAAAAAATGGACAAAGATCGCATACTATACTATGGCGAACAATGTCAAATTGTGGCCCGTCCCAAAAATGGCTGAAAATGACATATTATAGCTTGTAGATAGGCATCATACCATACAAAATGGAAACAAAGTCCAAAAAAGTCCAAAAATGTCATTATTTAGCATGTTGAAAAATTGGACAAAAAAATCGCATACTATACTATGGTGAAAAATGTCAAATTGTGGCCCGTCCCAAAAATGGCTGAAAATGACATATTATAGCTTGTAGAGATGCATTATACTATACAAAGTGGAAACAACTGTCAAAAAAGTCCAAAAATGTCCTTATTTAGCACGTTGAAAAAATGGCCAAAAATCGCATACTATACTATGGTGAAAAATGTCGAATTTTGACCCGTCCCAAAAATGGCTGAAAAGGACATATTTTAGCTTGTAAAGACCCGTCATTTAAACAAAATGGAAACAAAGTCCAAAAAAGTCCAAAATGTCATTATTTAGCATGTTGAAAAAATGGACAAAGATCGCATACTATACTATGGCGAACAATGTCTAATTTTGACCTTTCCCAAAAATGGCTGAAAATGACATATTATAGCTTGTAGAGACGCACCATACTATACAAAGTGGAAACTGTGGCCAAAAAAGTCTAAAAATGTCAATATTTAGCATGTTGAAAAATTGCCAAACTTTGCATACTATACTATGGCAAACAATGTCTAATTTTGACCCTTCCCAGAAATGGCTGAAAATGACATATTATAGCTTGTAAAGATGCATCATACTATACAAAGTGGAAAGAACGGGCAAAAAAGCCCAAAAATATCTTTATTTTGCAAGTTCCAAAAAAATGTCAAAAATCGCATACTATACTATGGCGAACAATGTCAAATTTTGACCCTTCCCAGAAATGGCTGAAAATGACATATTATAGCTTGTAAAGACGCATCATACTATACAAAGTGGAAAGAACGGGCAAAAAAGCCCAAAAATGTTCCAAAAAAATGTCAAAAATCGCATACTATACTATGGCGAACAATGTCATATTGTGGCCCGTCCCAAAAATGGCTGAAAATGACATATTATAGCTTGTAGATAGGCATCATACCATACAAAATGGAAACAAAGTCCAAAAAAGTCCAAAAATGTCATTATTTAGCACATTGAAAAATTGGACAAAAATCGCATACTATACTATGTCGAACAATGTCAAATTTTGACCCTTCCCAAAAATGGCTGAAAATGACATATTATAGCTTGTAAAGATGCATCATACTATACAAAGTGGAAACAAAGGGCAAAAAAGCGCAAAAATGTCTTTATTTTGCAAGTTCCAAAAAAATGTCAAAAATCGCATACTATACTATGGTGAAAAATGTCAAATTGTGGCCCGTCCCAAAAATGGCTGAAAATGACATATTATAGCTTGTAGATAGGCATCATACCATACAAAATGGAAACAAAGTCCAAAAAAGTCCAAAAATGTCATTATTTAGCATGTTGAAAAATTGGACAAAAAAATCGCATACTATACTATGGTGAAAAATGTCAAATTGTGGCACGTCCCAAAAATGGCTGAAAATGACATATTATAGCTTGTAGAAATGCATTATACTATACAAAGTGGAAACAACTGTCAAAAAAGTCCAAAAATGTCATAATTTAGCATGTTGAAAAAATTGGACAAAAATCGCATACTATACTATGGTGAAAGATGTCAAATTGTGGCCCGTCCAAATATGGCTGAAAATGACATTTTATAGCTTGTAGAGATGCATCATACCATACAAAATGGAAACAAAGTTCAAAAATGTCCAAAAATGTCATTATTTAGCACGTTGAAAAATTGGACAAATATCGTATACTATACTATGGTAAAAAATTTCAATTTTTGACCCATCCAAAAAATGGCTGAAAATGACATATTGTAGCTTGTAGATAGGCATCATACTGTGCAAAATGGAAACAAAGTCCAAAAAAGTCCAAAAATGTCATTATTTAGCACATTGAAAAATTGGACAAAAATCGCATACTATACTATGTCGAACAATGTCAAATTTTGACCCTTCCCAAAAATGGCTGAAAATGACATATTATAGCTTGTAAAGATGCATCATACTATACAAAGTGGAAACAAAGGGCAAAAAAGCGCAAAAATGTCTTTATTTTGCAAGTTCCAAAAAAATGTCAAAAATCGCATACTATACTATGGTGAAAAATGTCAAATTGTGGCCCGTCCCAAAAATGGCTGAAAATGACATATTATAGCTTGTAGATAGGCATCATACCATACAAAATGGAAACAAAGTCCAAAAAAGTCCAAAAATGTCATAATTTAGCATGTTGAAAAAATGGACAAAGATCGCATACTATACTATGGCGAACAATGTCAAATTGTGGCACGTCCCAAAAATGGCTGAAAATGACATATTATAGCTTGTAGAAATGCATTATACTATACAAAGTGGAAACAACTGTCAAAAAAGTCCAAAAATGTCATAATTTAGCATGTTGAAAAATTGGACAAAATCGATACTATACTATGGTGAAAGATGTCAAATTGTGGCCGTCCCAAAATGGCTGAAAATGACATTTTATAGCTTGTAGAGATGCATCATACCATACAAAATGGAAACAAAGTTCAAAAATGTCCAAAAATGTCATTATTTAGCACGTTGAAAAATTGGACAAATATCGTATACTATACTATGGTAAAAAATTTCAATTTTTGACCCATCCAAAAAATGGCTGAAAATGACATATTGTAGCTTGTAGATAGGCATCATACTGTGCAAAATGGAAACAAAGTCCAAAAAAGTCCAAAAATGTCATTATTTAGCACATTGAAAAATTGGACAAAAATCGCATACTATACTATGTCGAACAATATCAAATTTTGACCCTTCCCAAAATGGCTGAAAATGACATATTATAGCTTGTAAAGATGCATCATACTATACAAAGTGGAAACAAAGGGCAAAAAAGTGCAAAAATGTCTTTATTTTGCAAGTTCCAAAAAAATGTAAAAAATCGCATACTATACTATGGTGAACAATGTCAAAATGTGGCCCGTCCCAAAAATGGCTGAAAATGACATTTTATGGCTCGTAAAGACGCATCACACTCTACAACGTGGAAACAACAGCCAAAAAAGTAAAAAAAATATCATAATTTAGCATGTTGAAAAAATGGACAAAGATTGCATACTATACTATGGTGAAAAATGTCAAATTGTGGCACGTCCCAAAAATGGCTGAAAATGACATATTATAGCTTGTAGAAATGCATTATACTATACAAAGTGGAAACAACTGTCAAAAATGTCCAAAAATGTCATAATTTAGCACGTTGAAAAAATGGACAAAGATCGCATACTATACTATGTCGAACAATGTCAAATTGTGGCCCGTCCCAAAAATGGCTGAAAATGACATATTATAGCTTGTAGATAGGCATCATACCATACAAAATGGAAACAAAGTCCAAAAAAGTCCAAAAATGTCATTATTTAGCACGTTGAAAAATTGGACAAAAAAATCGCATACTATACTATGGTGAAAAATGTCAAATTGTGGCACGTCCCAAAAATGGCTGAAAATGACATATTATAGCTTGTAGAGACGCACCATACTATACAAAGTGGAAACTGTGGCCAAAAAAGTCTAAAAATGTCAATATTTAGCATGTTGAAAAATTGCCAAACTTTGCATACTATACTATGGCAAACAATGTCTAATTTTGACCCTTCCCAGAAATGGCTGAAAATGACATATTATAGCTTGTAAAGATGCATCATACTATACAAAGTGGAAAGAACGGGCAAAAAAGCGCAAAAATGTCTTTATTTAGCACATTGAAAAATTGGACAAAAATCGCATACTATACTATGTCGAACAATGTCAAATTTTGACCCTTCCCAAAAATGGCTGAAAATGACATATTATAGCTTGTAAAGATGCATCATACTATACAAAGTGGAAACAAAGGGCAAAAAAGCGCAAAAATGTCTTTATTTTGCAAGTTCCAAAAAAATGTCAAAAATCGCATACTATACTATGGTGAAAAATGTCAAATTGTGGCACGTCCCAAAAATGGCTGAAAATGACATATTATAGCTTGTAGAAATGCATTATACTATACAAAGTGGAAACAACTGTCAAAAATGTCCAAAAATGTCATAATTTAGCACGTTGAAAAAATGGACAAAGATCGCATACTATACTATGGTGAAAAATGTCAAATTGTGGCCCGTCCCAAAAATGGCTGAAAATGACATATTATAGCTTGTAGATAGGCATCATACCATACAAAATGGAAACAAAGTCCAAAAAAGTCCAAAAATGTCATTATTTAGCACGTTGAAAAATTGGACAAAAAAATCGCATACTATACTATGGTGAAAAATGTCAAATTGTGGCACGTCCCAAAAATGGCTGAAAATGACATATTATAGCTTGTAGAAATGCATTATACTATACAAAGTGGAAACAACTGTCAAAAAAGTCCAAAAATGTCATAATTTAGCATGTTGAAAAAATTGGACAAAAATCGCATACTATACTATGGTGAAAGATGTCAAATTGTGGCCCGTCCCAAAAATGGCTGAAAATGACATTTTATAGCTTGTAGAGATGCATCATACCATACAAAATGGAAACAAAGTTCAAAAATGTCCAAAAATGTCATTATTTAGCACGTTGAAAAATTGGACAAATATCGTATACTATACTATGGTAAAAAATTTCAATTTTTGACCCATCCAAAAAATGGCTGAAAATGACATATTGTAGCTTGTAGATAGGCATCATACTGTGCAAAATGGAAACAAAGTCCAAAAAAGTCCAAAAATGTCATTATTTAGCACATTGAAAAATTGGACAAAAAAATCGCATACTATACTATGTCGAACAATGTCAAATTTTGACCCTTCCCAAAAATGGCTGAAAATGACATATTATAGCTTGTAAAGATGCATCATACTATACAAAGTGGAAACAAAGGGCAAAAAAGCGCAAAAATGTCTTTATTTTGCAAGTTCCAAAAAAATGTAAAAAATCGCATACTATACTATGGTGAACAATGTCAAAATGTGGCCCGTCCCAAAAATGGCTGAAAATGACATTTTATGGCTCGAAAAGACGCATCACACTCTACAACGTGGAAACAACAGCCAAAAAAGTAAAAAAATATCATAATTTAGCATGTTGAAAAAATGGACAAAGATTGCATACTATACTATGGTGAAAAATGTCAAATTGTGGCACGTCCCAAAAATGGCTGAAAATGACATATTATAGCTTGTAGAAATGCATTATACTATACAAAGTGGAAACAACTGTCAAAAATGTCCAAAAATGTCATAATTTAGCACGTTGAAAAAATGGACAAAGATCGCATACTATACTATGTCGAACAATGTCAAATTGTGGCCCGTCCCAAAAATGGCTGAAAATGACATATTATAGCTTGTAGATAGGCATCATACCATACAAAATGGAAACAAAGTCCAAAAAAGTCCAAAAATGTCATTATTTAGCACGTTGAAAAATTGGACAAAAAATCGTGATACTATACTATGGTGAAAATGTCAAATTGTGGCACGTCCCAAAAATGGCTGAAAATGACATATTATAGCTTGTAGAGATGCATTATACTATACAAAGTGGAAACAACTGTCAAAAAAGTCCAAAAATGTCCTTATTTAGCACGTTGAAAAAATGGCCAAAAATCGCATACTATACTATGGTGAAAAATGTCGAATTTTGACCCGTCCCAAAAATGGCTGAAAAGGACATATTTTAGCTTGTAAAGACCCGTCGTACGAAACAAAGTGGAAACAAATGGTCAAAAAAGCCCAAAAATGTCATTATTTAGCACGTTGAAAAACTGGACAAAAATGGCATACTATACTATGGTGAACAATGTCAAAATGTGGCCGTCTCCCAAAAATAGCTGAAAATGACATTTTATAGCTTGTAGATAGGCATTATACCATACAAAATGGAAAGAAAGTCCAAAAAAGTCCAAAAATGTCATTATTTAGCACGTTGAAAAATTGGACAAAAATCGCATACTATACTATGGCGAACAATGTCTAATTTTGACCCTTCCCAAAAATGGCTGAAAATGACATATTATAGCTTGTAGAGACGCACCATACTATACAAAGTGGAAACTGTGGCCAAAAAAGTCTAAAAATTTCAATATTTAGCATGTTGAAAAATTGCCAAACTTCACATACTATACTATGGCAAACAATGTCTAATTTTGACCCTTCCCAGAAATGGCTGAAAATGACATATTATAGCTTGTAAAGATGCATCATACTATACAAAGTGGAAAGAACGGGCAAAAAAGCCCAAAAATATCTTTATTTTGCAAGTTCCAAAAAAATGTCAAAAATCGCATACTATACTATGGCGAACAATGTCAAATTTTGACCCTTCCCAGAAATGGCTGAAAATGACATATTATAGCTTGTAAAGACGCATCATACTATACAAAGTGGAAAGAACGGGCAAAAAAGCCCAAAAATTGTTCCAAAAATGTCAAAAAAATCGATACTATACTATGATAGTGAAAAATATCAAATTTGTGGCCGTCCCAAAAATGGCTGAAAATGACATATTATAGCTTGTAGATAGGCATCATACAATACAAAATGGAAACAAAGTCCAAAAAAGTCCAAAAATGTCATTATTTAGCACGTTGAAAAATTGGACAAAAAAATCGCATACTATACTATGGTGAAAAATGTCAAATTTTGACCCTTCCCAAAAATGGCTGAAAATGACATATTATAGCTTGTAAAGATGCATCATACTATACAAAGTGGAAACAAAGGGCAAAAAGTCCAAAATGTCTTTATTTTGCAAGTTCCAAAAAAATGTAAAAAATCGCATACTATACTATGGTGAACAATGTCAAAATGTGGCCCGTCCCAAAAATGGCTGAAAATGACATTTTATGGCTCGAAAAGACGCATCACACTCTACAACGTGGAAACAACAGCCAAAAAAGTAAAAAAATATCATAATTTAGCATGTTGAAAAAATGGACAAAGATTGCATACTATACTATGGTGAAAAATGTCAAATTGTGGCACGTCCCAAAAATGGCTGAAAATGACATATTATAGCTTGTAGAAATGCATTATACTATACAAAGTGGAAACAACTGTCAAAAATGTCCAAAAATGTCATAATTTAGAACGTTGAAAAATGGACAAAGATCGCATACTATACTATGGCGAACAATGTCAAATTGTGGCCCGTCCCAAAAATGGCTGAAAATGACATATTATAGCTTGTAGATAGGCATCATACCATACAAAATGGAAACAAAGTCCAAAAAAGCCCAAAAATGTCCTTATTTAGCACGTTGAAAAAATGGCCAAAAATCGCATACTATACTATGGTGAAAATGTCAAATTGTGGCACGTCCAAAAATGGCTGAAAATGACATATTATAGCTTGTAGAGATGCATTATACTATACAAAGTGGAAACAACTGTCAAAAAGTCCAAAATGTCCTTATTTAGCATCGTTGAAAAATGGCCAAAAATCGCATACTATACTATGGTGAACAATGTCGAATTTTGACCCGTCCCAAAAATGGCTGAAAAGGACATATTTTAGCTTGTAAAGACCGCATTATACCAACAAAGTGGAAACAAATGGTCAAAAAAGCCCAAAAATGTCATTATTTAGCACGTTGAAAAACTGGACAAAAATGGCATACTATACTATGGTGAACAATGTCAAAATGTGGCCCGTCCCAAAAATAGCTGAAAATGACATTTTATAGCTTGTAGATAGGCATTATACCATACAAAATGGAAAGAAAGTCCAAAAAAGTCCAAAAATGTCATTATTTAGCACGTTGAAAAATTGGACAAAAATCGTGATACTATACTATGGCGAACAATGTCTAATTTTGACCCTTCCCAAATATGGCTGAAAATGACATATTATAGCTTGTAGAGACGCACCATACTATACAAAGTGGAAACTGTGGCCAAAAAAGTCTAAAAATGTCAATATTTAGCATGTTGAAAAATTGCCAAACTTCACATACTATACTATGGCAAACAATGTCTAATTTTGACCCTTCCCAGAAATGGCTGAAAATGACATATTATAGCTTGTAAAGATGCATCATACTATACAACGTGGAAAGAACGGGCAAAAAGCCCAAAAATATCTTTATTTTGCAAGTTCCAAAAATGTCAAAAATCGTGATACTATACTATGGCGAACAATGTCAAATTTTGACCCTTCCCAGAAATGGCTGAAAATGACATATTATAGCTTGTAAAGACGCATCATACTATACAAAGTGGAAAGAACGGGCAAAAAAGCCCAAAAATGTTCCAAAAAAATGTCAAAAATCGCATACTATACGATATGATAGTGAAAAATATCAAATTGTGGCCCGTCCCAAAAATGGCTGAAAATGACATATTATAGCTTGTAGATAGGCATCATACAATACAAAATGGAAACAAAGTCCAAAAAAGTCCAAAAATGTCATTATTTAGCACGTTGAAAAATTGGACAAAAAAATCGCATACTATACTATGGTGAAAAATGTCAAATTTTGACCCTTCCCAAAAATGGCTGAAAATGACATATTATAGCTTGTAAAGATGCATCATACTATACAAAGTGGAAACAAAGGGCAAAAAAAGTCCAAAAATGTCTTTGTTTGCAAGTTCCAAAAAATGTAAAAATCGCATACTATACTATGGTGAACAATGTCAAAATGTGGCCCGTCCCAAAATGGCTGAAAATGACATTTTATGGTTTGTAGATAGGCATCACACTCTACAACGTGGAAACAACAGCCAAAAAAGTAAAAATATCATAATTTAGCATGTTGAAAAAATGGACAAAGATTGCATACTATACTATGGTGAAAATGTCAAATTGTGGCCTGTCCCAAAATGGCTGAAAATGACATATTATAGCTTGTAGAAATGCATTATACTATACAAAGTGGAAACAACTGTCAAAAATGTCCAAAAATGTCATAATTTAGCACGTTGAAAAAATGGACAAAGATCGCATACTATACTATGTCGAACAATGTCAAATTGTGGCCCGTCCCAAAAATGGCTGAAAATGACATATTATAGCTTGTAGATAGGCATCATACCATACAAAATGGAAACAAAGTCCAAAAAAGTCCAAAAATGTCATTATTTAGCACGTTGAAAAATTGGACAAAAAAATCGCATACTATACTATGGTGAAAAATGTCAAATTGTGGCACGTCCCAAAAATGGCTGAAAATGACATATTATAGCTTGTAGAGATGCATTATACTATACAAAGTGGAAACAACTGTCAAAAAGTCCAAAATGTCCTTATTTAGCACGTTGAAAAAATGGACAAAGATCGCATACTATACTATGGCGAACAATGTCTAATTTTGACCCTTCCCAAAAATGGCTGAAAAGGACATATTTTAGCTTGTAAAGACCCGTCGTACGAAACAAAGTGGAAACAAATGGTCAAAAAAGCCCAAAAATGTCATTATTTAGCACGTTGAAAAACTGGACAAAAATGGCATACTATACTATGGTGAACAATGTCAAAATGTGGCCCGTCCCAAAAATAGCTGAAAATGACATTTTATAGCTTGTAGATAGGCATTATACCATACAAAATGGAAAGAAAGTCCAAAAAAGTCCAAAAATGTCATTATTTAGCACGTTGAAAAATTGGACAAAAATCGCATACTATACTATGGCGAACAATGTCTAATTTTGACCCTTCCCAAAAATGGCTGAAAATGACATATTATAGCTTGTAGAGACGCACCATACTATACAAAGTGGAAACTGTGGCCAAAAAAGTCTAAAAATGTCAATATTTAGCATGTTGAAAAATTGCCAAACTTTGCATACTATACTATGGCAAACAATGTCTAATTTTGACCCTTCCCAGAAATGGCTGAAAATGACATATTATAGCTTGTAAAGATGCATCATACTATACAAAGTGGAAAGAACGGGCAAAAAAGCCCAAAAATATCTTTATTTTGCAAGTTCCAAAAAAATGTCAAAAATCGCATACTATACTATGGCGAACAATGTCAAATTTTGACCCTTCCCAGAAATGGCTGAAAATGACATATTATAGCTTGTAAAGACGCATCATACTATACAAAGTGGAAAGAACGGGCAAAAAAGCCCAAAAATGTTCCAAAAAAATTTCAAAAATCGCATACTATACTATGTGAAAAATATCAAATTGTGGCCCGTCCCAAAAATGGCTGAAAATGACATATTATAGCTTGTAGATAGGCATCATACAATACAAAATGGAAACAAAGTCCAAAAAAGTCCAAAAATGTCATTATTTAGCACGTTGAAAAATTGGACAAAAAATCGCATACTATACTATGGTGAAAAATGTCAAATTGTGACCCGTCCCGAAAATGGCTGAAAATGCCATATTATAGCTTGTAGAAAGGCATTGTGCTATACAAAATGGAAACAAAGTCCAAAAAAGTCCAAAAATGTCATTATTTAGCACGTTGAAAAATTGGACAAAAAAATCGCATACTATACTATGGTGAAAAATGTCAAATTGTGGCACGTCCCAAAAATGGCTGAAAATGACATATTATAGCTTGTAGAGATGCATTATACTATACAAAGTGGAAACAACTGTCAAAAAAGTCCAAAAATGTCATAATTTAGCATGTTGAAAAAATGGCCAAACTTCGCATACTGTACTATGGCGAACAATGTCAAATTGTGGCCTGTCCAAAAAATGGCTGAAAATGACATATTATAGCTTATAGATAGGCATTATACTATTCAAAGTGGAAACAACTGTCAAAAAAGTCCAAAAATGTCATTATTTAGCACGTTGAAAAACTGGACAAAAATGGCATACTATACTATGGTGAACAATGTCAAAATGTGGCCCGTCCCAAAAATAGCTGAAAATGACATTTTATAGCTTGTAGATAGGCATTATACCATACAAAATGGAAAGAAAGTCCAAAAAAGTCCAAAAATGTCATTATTTAGCACGTTGAAAAATTGGACAAAAATCGCATCCTATACTATGGCGAACAATGTCTAATTTTGACCCTTCCCAGAAATGGCTGAAAATGACATATTATAGCTTGTAAAGACGCATCATACTATACAAAGTGGAAAGAACGGGCAAAAAAGCCCAAAAATGTTCCAAAAAAATGTCAAAAATCGCATACTATACGATATGATAGTGAAAAATATCAAATTGTGGCCCGTCCCAAAAATGGCTGAAAATGACATATTATAGCTTGTAGATAGGCATCATACCATACAAAATGGAAACAAAGTCCAAAAAAGTCCAAAAATGTCATTATTTAGCACGTTGAAAAATTGGACAAAGAAATCGCATACTATACTATGGTGAAAAATGTCAAATTGTGGCCCGTCCCAAAAATGGCTGAAAATGACATATTATAGCTTGTAGAAATGCATTATACTATACAAAATGGAAACAAAGTCCAAAAAAGTCCAAAAATGTCATTATTTAGCACGTTGAAAAATTGGACAAAAAAATCGCATACTATACTATGGTGAAAAATGTCAAATTGTGGCACGTCCCAAAAATGGCTGAAAATGACATATTATAGCTTGTAGAGATGCATTATACTATACAAAGTGGAAACAACTGTCAAAAAAGTCCAAAAATGTCCTTATTTAGCACGTTGAAAAAATGGCCAAAAATCGCATACTATACTATGGTGAAAAATGTCGAATTTTGACCTGTCCCAAAAATGGCTGAAAAGGACATATTTTAGTTTGTAAAGACCCGTCGTACGAAACAAAGTGGAAACAAATGGTCAAAAAAGCCCAAAAATGTCATTATTTAGCACGTTGAAAAACTGGACAAAAATGGCATACTATACTATGGTGAACAATGTCAAAATGTGGCCCGTCCCAAAAATAGCTGAAAATGACATTTTATAGCTTGTAGATAGGCATTATACCATACAAAATGGAAAGAAAGTCCAAAAAAGTCCAAAAATGTCATTATTTAGCACGTTGAAAAATTGGACAAAAATCGCATACTATACTATGGCGAACAATGTCTAATTTTGACCCTTCCCAAAAATGGCTGAAAATGACATATTATAGCTTGTAGAGACGCACCATACTATACAAAGTGGAAACTGTGGCCAAAAAAGTCTAAAAATGTCAATATTTAGCATGTTGAAAAATTGCCAAACTTTGCATACTATACTATGGCAAACAATGTCTAATTTTGACCCTTCCCAGAAATGGCTGAAAATGACATATTATAGCTTGTAAAGATGCATCATACTATACAAAGTGGAAAGAACGGGCAAAAAAGCCCAAAAATATCTTTATTTTGCAAGTTCCAAAAAAATGTCAAAAATCGCATACTATACTATGGCGAACAATGTCAAATTTTGACCCTTCCCAGAAATGGCTGAAAATGACATATTATAGCTTGTAAAGACGCATCATACTATACAAAGTGGAAAGAACGGGCAAAAAAGCCCAAAAATGTTCCAAAAAAATGTCAAAAATCGCATACTATACTATATGATAGTGAAAAATATCAAATTGTGGCCCGTCCCAAAAATGGCTGAAAATGACATATTATAGCTTGTAGATAGGCATCATACAATACAAAATGGAAACAAAGTCCAAAAAAGTCCAAAAATGTCATTATTTAGCACATTGAAAAATTGGACAAAAATCGCATACTATACTATGTCGAACAATGTCAAATTTTGACTCTTCCCAAAAATGGCTGAAAATGACATATTATAGCTTGTAAAGATGCATCATACTATACAAAGTGGAAACAAAGGGCAAAAAAGCGCAAAAATGTCTTTATTTTGCAAGTTCCAAAAAAATGTCAAAAATCGCATACTATACTATGGTGAACAATGTCAAAATGTGGCCCGTCCCAAAAATGGCTGAAAATGACATTTTATGGCTCGTAAAGACGCATCACACTCTACAACGTGGAAACAACAGCCAAAAAAGTAAAAAAAATATCATAATTTAGCATGTTGAAAAAATGGACAAAAAAATCGCATACTATACTATGGTGAAAAATGTCAAATTGTGGCACGTCCCAAAAATGGCTGAAAATGACATATTATAGCTTGTAGAAATGCATTATACTATACAAAGTGGAAACAACTGTCAAAAATGTCCAAAAATGTCATTATTTAGCACGTTGAAAAATTGGACAAAAAAATCGCATACTATACTATGGTGAAAAATGTCAAATTGTGGCCCGTCCCAAAAATGGCTGAAAATGACATATTATTGCTTGTAGATAGGCATCATACCATACAAAATGGAAACAAAGTCCAAAAAAGTCAAAAAATGTCATTATTTAGCACGTTGAAAAATTGGACAAAAAAATCGCATACTATACTATGGCGAAAAATGTCAAATTGTTGCCCGTCCCAAAAATGGCTGAAAATGACATATTATAGCTTGTAGATAGGCATCATACCATACAAAATGGAAACAAAGTCCAAAAAAGTCCAAAAATGTCATTATTTAGCACGTTGAAAAATTGGACAAAAAAATTGCATACTATACTATGGTGAAAAATGTCAAATTGTGGCACGTCCCAAAAATGGCTGAAAATGACATATTATAGCTTGTAGAGATGCATTATACTATACAAAGTGGAAACAACTGTCAAAAAAGTCCAAAAATGTCATAATTTAGCATGTTGAAAAAATTGGACAAAAATCGCATACTATACTATGGTGAAAGATGTCAAATTGTGGCCCGTCCCAAAAATGGCTGAAAATGACATTTTATAGCTTGTAGAGATGCATCATACCATACAAAATGGAAACAAAGTTCAAAAATGTCCAAAAATGTCATTATTTAGCACGTTGAAAAATTGGACAAATATCGTATACTATACTATGGAAAAAATTTCAATTTTTGACCCATCCAAAAAATGGCTGAAAATGACATATTATAGCTTGTAGATAGGCATCATACCATACAAAATGGAAACAAAGTCCAAAAAAGTCCAAAAATGTCATTATTTAGCACGTTGAAAAATTGGACAAAAAAATTGCATACTATACTATGGTGAAAAATGTCAAATTGTGGCACGTCCCAAAAATGGCTGAAAATGACATATTATAGCTTGTAGAGATGCATTATACTATACAAAGTGGAAACAACTGTCAAAAAAGTCCAAAAATGTCATAATTTAGCATGTTGAAAAAATTGGACAAAAATCGCATACTATACTATGGTGAAAGATGTCAAATCGTGGCCCGTCCCAAAAATGGCTGAAAATGACATTTTATAGCTTGTAGAGATGCATCATACCATACAAAATGGAAACAAAGTTCAAAAATGTCCAAAAATGTCATTATTTAGCACGTTGAAAAATTGGACAAATATCGTATACTATACTATGGAAAAAATTTCAATTTTTGACCCATCCAAAAAATGGCTGAAAATGACATATTGTAGCTTGTAGATAGGCATCATACTGTGCAAAATGGAAACAAAGTCCAAAAAAGTCCAAAAATGTCATAATTTAGCACGTTGAAAAAATGGCCAAACTTCGCATACTATACTATAGCGAACAATGTCTAATTTTGACCCTTCCCAGAAATGGCTGAAAATGACATATTATAGCTTGTAAAAATGCATCATACTATACAACGTGGAAAGAACGGGCAAAAAAGCCCAAAAATATCTTTATTTTGCAAGTTCCAAAAAAATGTCAAAAATCGCATACTATACTATGGCGAACAATGTCAAATTGTGGCCCATCCCAAAAATAGCTGAAAATGACATATTATAGCTTGTAGATAGGCATCATACCATACAAAATGGAAACAAAGTCCAGAAATGTCCAAAAATGTCATTATTTAGCACATTGAAAAATTGGACAAAAATTGCATATGGTGAAAAATGTCAAATTTTGATACGTCCCAAAAACGTCTGAAAATGACATATTATAGCTTGTAGAGATGCATTATACTATACAAAGTGGAAACAACTGTCAAAAAAGTCCAAAAATGTCCTTATTTAGCACGTTGAAAAAATGGCCAAATATCGCATACTATACAATGGTGAAAAATGTCGAATTTTGACCCGTCCCAAAAATGGCTGAAAAGGACATATTTTAGCTTGTAAAGACCCGTCGTACGAAACAAAATGGAAACAAAGTCCAAAAAAGCCCAAAAATGTCATTATTTAGCATGTTCAAAAAAATGCCAAACATCGCATACTATACTATGGCAAACAATGTCAAATTGTGGCCCGTCCCAAAAATGGCTGAAAATGACATATTATAGCTTGTAGATAGGCATCACACCATACAAAATGGAAACAAAGTCCAAAAATGTCCAAAAAATGTCATAATTTATCATGTTGAAAAAATGGACAAAAATCGCACACTATATGATAGTGAAAAATATCAAATTTTGACCCGTCCCAAAAATGGCTGAAAATGACATATTATAGCTTGTAAAGATGCATTATACTATACAAAGTGGAAACAACTGTCCAAAAGTCCAAAAATGTCATTGTTTAGCACGTTGAAAAATTGGACAAAAAAAATTGCATACTATAGTATGGTGAAAAATGTCAAATTTATACCCGTCCCAAAAATGGTTGAAAATGACATTTTATTGTTTGTAGATAGGCATTATACCATAGAAAATGGAAACAAAGGCCAAAAAAGTCCAAAAATGTCATTATTTAGCACGTTGAAAAATTGGACAAAGAAATCGCATACTATACTATGGTGAAAAATGTTAAATTGTGGCACGTCCCAAAAATGGCTGAAAATGACATATTATAGCTTGTAGAGATGCATTATACTATACAAAGTGGAAACAACTGTCAAAAAAGTCCAAAAATGTCCTTATTTAGCACGTTGAAAAAATGGCCAAAAATCGCATACTATACTATGGTGAAAGATGTCAAATTGTGGCCCGTCCCAAAAATGGCTGAAAATGACATTTTATAGCTTGTAGAGATGCATCATACCATACAAAATGGAAACAAAGTTCAAAAATGTCCAAAAATGTCATTATTTAGCACGTTGAAAAATTGGACAAATATCGTATACTATACTATGGTAAAAATGTCAATTTTGACCCATCCAAAAAATGGCTGAAAATGACATATTGTAGCTTGTAGATAGGCATCATACTGTGCAAAATGGAAACAAAGTCCAAAAAAGTCCAAAAATGTCATTATTTAGCACATTGAAAAATTGGACAAAAAAATCGCATACTATACTATAGTGAAAAATGTCAAATTGTGGAACGTCCCAAAAATGGCTGAAAATGACATTTTATAGCTTGTAGAGATGCATTATACTATACAAAGTGGAAACAACTGTCAAAAAAGTCCAAAAATGTCATAATTTAGCACGTCGAAAAAATGGCCAAACTTCGCATACTATACTATGGCGAACAATGTCAAATTTTGACCCTTCCCAGAAATGGCTGAAAATGACATATTATAGCTTGTAAAGACGCATCATACTATACAAAGTGGAAAGAACGGGCAAAAAAGCCCAAAAATGTTCCAAAAAAATGTCAAACTTCGCATACTATACTATGGCGAACAATGTCAAATTGTGGCCCATCCCAAAAATGGCTGAAAATGACATATTATAGCTTGTAGATAGGCATCATACCATACAAAATGGAAACAAAGTCCAAAAAAGTCCAAAAATGTCATTATTTAGCACATTGAAAAATTGGACAAAAATCGCATACTATACTATGTCGAACAATGTCAAATTTTGACCCTTCCCAAAAATGGCTGAAAATGACATATTATAGGTTGTAAAGATGCATCATACTATACAAAGTGGAAACAAAGGGCAAAAAAGCGCAAAAATGTCTTTATTTTGCAAGTTCCAAAAAAATGTCAAAAATCGCATACTATACTATGGTGAACAATGTCAAAATGTGGCCCGTCCCAAAAATGGCTGAAAATGACATTTTATGGCTCGTAAAGACGCATCACACTCTGCAACGTGGAAACAACAGCCAAAAAAGTAAAAAAAATATCATAATTTAGCATGTTGAAAAAATGGACAAAGATTGCATACTATACTATGGTGAAAAATGTCAAATTGTGGCACGTCCCAAAAATGGCTGAAAATGACATATTATAGCTTGTAGAAATGCATTATACTATACAAAGTGGAAACAACTGTCAAAAATGTCCAAAAATGTCATTATTTAGCACGTTGAAAAAATGGACAAAGATCGCATACTATACTATGGTGAAAAATGTCAAATTGTGGCCCGTCCCAAAAATGGCTGAAAATGACATATTATAGCTTGTAGATAGGCATCATACCATACAAAATGGAAACAACAGTCCAAAAAAGTCCAAAATATCATAATTTAGCATGTTGAAAAAATGGACAAAGATTGCATACTATACTATGGCGAACAATGTCAAATTGTGGCCCGTCACAAAAATGGCTGAAAATGACATATTATAGCTTGTAGAGATGCATCATACCATACAAAGTGCAAACAACGGTCAAAAAAGTTAAAAAAAAAAGTCATAATTTAGCTTGTTGAAAAAATGGACAAAAATCGCATACTATACTATGGCGAAAAATGTCACATTTTGACCTGTCAAAAAAAATGACCAAAAACGCCATAGTATAGTATGTTGAAAAATGGCAAATTTTGATATGTTAAAAAAATGACTGATAATGACATATTATAATTTGTAGGCACATATCATAGTATATAAAGTGGGAAAAAAAGGCCCAAAAAGGCCAAAAACATCAAATTTTGGAACGTCGAAAATATGACCGAAAATGTCATAGTATAGTATGTTAAAAAAATGGCAAATTTTGACATGTTTGACAAAATTGCTGAAAATGACATACTATAACTTGTAGACACGCGTCAAAGTATATAGAGTGGAATAAAAGTTCAAAAAGTCATGATTTAGCATGTCAAAAAATGGCAGGAAAGGCCATAGTATAGTATGTCGAAAAACGTTAAATTTTCACTTGTCAAAAAATGGCTGAAAAGGACATATTATGGCTTGTTGAGACACATCATAGTATACAAAGTGGAATAAAAGGTAAAAAAAAAAAGGCCAAAAACATGATAATTTAGCATGTTGTAAAAATGACTGAAAATGCTATAGTATAGTTATAGTATATTATAGTTTCTAGAGATGTGTCATAGTATACAAAGTGGGAAAAAAGGCCAATAAAGAAATGAATTTGTATGCCCAAAAAGTGACAGAAAACACCATATTACAGTATGTCAAAAAAACAGCAAATTTTGACGTGTTGTAAATATGGCTGAAAATGACATATTATAGCTTGTAGAGGCTCATTATAGTATATAAAGTGGAAAAAAAGGTCAGAAAAGGCCAAAAACATCATGATTTAGCGTGTCAAAAAAATGTCCGAAAGTCGTCAAAAAACGTCAAATTTTGACACATCAAAAAAATGGCTGAAAAGAGAATGTTATAGCTTGAGAGACGCATCATATGCATCACACACGTTTAAAAAGTTACATTAAAATGACATATTATACCTTGTAGACACGCATCATAGTATACAAGTGGAATAAAAGTTCAAAAAAGGCCAAAAATATAATAATGTAGAATGTCGCAAAAATGACCAATAATGCCATAGTGTAGTATGTCACATTTTCACAACTCAAAAAATAGCTGAAAATTACATATCATAGCTTGTAGAGACGCGTCATACTATACAAAATGGAAAAAAGATAATGAAAGGCCAAAAAAGTCATAATTTAGCATCTCAAAAAATTGGCAAATTTTGACGTTATAAAAATGGCTGAAATCAACTTATTATAGCTTGCAGACATGCATCGTAGTATAAAAAGTGGGAATAAAGGCCAACAAAGTCCCAAAACGTCATGATTTAGCATGTAGAAAAAAAAATACAGAAGTTGCCATAGAATAGTGTGTTGAAAAACGGCAAATTTTGACATGCCATGTACATTGCTGAAAATGACGTTTTATAGCTTGTAGAGGTACATCATGGTATACAAAGTGGAAAAAAGGCAATTAAAGGTCAAAAAAGTCATGATTTAGCATGACAGAAAAATTACAGAAAATGCCACAGTATAGTATGTCGAAAACGTCAAATTTTGACGTCATAAAATGCTGACAACAACATATAATAGCTTGTAGAGACATATCATAGTATACGATGTGGAAATAAAGGCCAAAAAAGGCCAAAAACGTCCTTAAGTAGCATGTCGAAAAAATGACCGAAAACGCCATCAAATAGTATGTCGAAAACTGTGAAATTTTGACATGTCATAAAAATGGCTGAAAACGACGTGTAATAGCTTGAAGAGACGCGCAGGCATGTCCAAAGCCTGGCCCTGGGGCCAATTGTGGCCCTCAGACCAATTTTAAGTGGCCTTTGGCTTGACTTTCACAATATACTCAAGTCTGTCACACAATATTTGTTAATCAAGCATGATCACTTTGCAGTTTCAGGTATTTTCACATTATATAATTTGGCCCCCATTCAAAAAAGTTTGGACACCCCTGCGCTATAGTATACAAAATGGAAATAAGGCAAATAAAAGGCCAAAAACATTATTATTTAGCATGTCATAAAATGGCCAAAAAGGCCAAAAACGTCATAATTTAGCATGTTGAAACAACGGCTGAAAACACCATAACACAGTTTGTCGAAAAGCCTCAAATTTCAACATTTGGAGTGATGACTTTTTTGACCATTTTCAACATGCTATAGTATGGCGTTTTTCGACAAACTATGCAAGGCCCTAAAACATTTAAAATACTGACTTTCCGCACTGTTTTTTTTTTTTAACATGGCATACTATAAGCTTCTTCTACATGCTATAGCATGACTTCTTTTGACATTGTGAGCAATGACCTTTTCGAACATTATTCCACGTGCTATAGTATGGTGTTTTTTGACATACTATGACTTCAAAACACTTGAAATATTGACTTTTTGGACCATTTTTTCATCATGCCATACTACTACTAAACTTACTATACTATGACTTTTTTCTGCATTTAAATGATGACTTTTTCAACCATTTTTCAAAATGCTATAGTATGTCGTTGACAAACTATGAAAGCATCTAAAACATTTTAAATATTGACTTATTCAACCGCTTTTTTAACATGCCATACTATAATCTTCAGTATGCTATACTATGACTTTTTTTTTTTTTTTTAAATTTGAAGCAATGACTTTTTCGACCATTTCCGAAATGCTATGGTATGGCGTTTTTCAAAAATTTAAAATATTGACTTTTTGGACTGTTTGTTCAATATGCCACACTACGAAACATGCTACACTACACCATATCACCTCTAAAACTAAAGAGATGATCACTAACTTCCAGAAGATTAAGGTCAGGCAGCACTCCCCCCTCCACATTCAGAGAGACAGTAGTGAAGGTGGAAAACCTGAAGTTTCTGGGAGTCACACTGTCAAACCAGCTGACATGTACAAACAACACCTCACAGCTGGTCAAAAAAGCTCAACAGAGACTCTTTCTTCTGTGGAAACTGAAGCGAGCCAAATAACCAAATAACAGCGCCTCAGTGTGGTGTGCCAGCTGCACAGCCACAGAACGTCACAGCCTCCATCGTGTGGTGAAGGCAGCTCAGCGCATCATCAGGTTGGAGCTCCCTGGACTGGACACTATCTACTCCAACAATCTCAAAAAGAAAGCCCACAGGATCCTCAGAGACACCACACACCCTGGTCACTCCATGTTTGAACTGCTACCATCTGGCAGGAGGTTTAGGACAATCAAGCCAAGACAAACAGACTGAGAAACAGCTTTTATCCCAGAGCTACGGCCTCCATTGGCCCACTCCCACCACAACAGACAGTGGTATACATGCACTACCATTGCTGCCTTCTATTTATTCATTTATTTATTACTATTTATTTATTCTACTTTTCACTTTTGATGTGTGTTTTTTTAATGTCTTTTTATTCATATTGAGAGAGATCATTGTACATTTGTGTAATGACAATAAAAGATTCATTCATTCACTCAGAAACTTCTTCAACATGCTACACTAGATGACTTTTATTTTTGTTATTTACATTTGGAGTGATGACTTTTTAAACCATTTTTAGACATACTATAGTAGGGTGTTTTTCGACACATACTTTGACTTTGAAACACGTTTTGGACCATTTTTTCAACATGCTACACTATCAACTTCTTCAACATGCTATACTATGACTTTTTTTAAAGCAATGACTTTTTCGGCCATTTTAGACATTCTATGGTATGACGTTTTTGACAAACTGTGCAAGCGTCTAAAACATTTAAAATATTGACTTTTTTGGACCATTTTTTCAACACATCATACTCAACATCATACTTTATTATGTCACTTAAAAATCATCAGAAACTTCATACGATAGTATGTTGCTCAAAAATCATCAAAAATGTCACAATATAGTATGTCACAAAAAAAGTCATAATGTATTACGTGCCTCAAAACTCATCAAAAAACATCATCGTATAGTATGTCACTCAAAAATATATCAAAAATGTCATACTACAATATGTCGCTCAATGGCAATTCTATTCAGAACATCAGTGGTATCCTCACTGAAGGATGGAAGTTTGCATAGCAAGTGTTTAATAAAAGAATCAATGTATTTAGATGCTGGTTCTGTAAGAGGGCCATTACCAGATATAATGGGGCGGCCAGGAGGGTTATCTTTAGGCCCTTTTTGCACTTTGGTTAGTAGGTAGAATGAAGTAATAAGTTCAGCTGAGGAAACAAAATTCATTATTGTTAATATTGACCCTCATCCAGTGCCTCTTTACGTAGAATGTCAAATTGTCAAAATTGTCAAAATGAGTGCTGGGTTGGATACTGTGGGCAAAAATCTAGATTTGGGTTTAAAATTTGTGGACAAATCATCATTAGCAGGAATACAAACATTTGGAAAGTTATGTGTGTGGCCTGCACTGTGGAAATACCATGTTTTCAGATCAAGATTGCAGTAAAAACAAAACAAAAACAAAAATGTCCACTCTAGTATGGAAAGCACTGGTGTTATTGATGGGGGCAAAAGACAGACAAAACAGAATAGTGTTCTTTGTGCAATTCTACATCAGAAAGAAACTGAAAGAACTGAAAGTTCAAGTTATGATCTTGAATTGAAAAAAAATAAACGTTTTCAGATTTTAAATACTTGTACGAAAAGATTAATTTCTGTTTATATATAATTTTGATTTAAATCTGATATTCTTTTGAATAACTTATTTTCAGTTTTCACTTTTATATATTTTCAAAATGTGAGGTCTTAATCTTTTTAGTCATAGATTTTATGTACTCACTTTCAGATCTTTTTTTTCACTTTCAGATCATATTGTTTCAGTATTATCATCTGGCATGGAGGGTGTGGCATCAACTGAGAGGGGCGTGGGATTGTGAGTGACAGCATGACAAAGAAGGCTTGGGGCCCTCCCCAGTTATGTTGCCTTCAGGAAAGGTGGCTACTTTGATAAATATGACTCAGCACTTTCTATACACTGTATTTAGGTGATTTGCAGGGAATAAAGTGATGTTCAGGACAAAGTTATATTTAACAAGCTGTTTTAGACCACTCTTGGCAACTATCAATATATAGGAGCAGTAAAATATCGAGTTTGTGACGATGGGCGCTTTGTATAGCGTTGCGTAGAGGCTGGAGCACCTGTGAACCCAGTGGGAGTTGAGACTCAGAGTGGGGGACACGTCTCGTTCAGCTCTGTGCTGCTTAATCCCCCTAGGGTTCGTAGACAGGAACATCAGATGTGAGATTATAGCCAACTGCAGCCCTGCGGAGAAGGAAAGAGGAGAACAGGTTTCAGATGGGCGAGGGGTCGTGAGAAGTGAGACCTCACGGCAGGTGACTGAATTGATGAGGCACAGATGGTTAACTTAACGAGGTGCATGCAGGTGATTTGTATCCGTGGGAGAGAAGCATGGCCTTGTTCCTGAACTTCAGCTATATTAACTACATTAAAAACATCACAGTATAATATGTTGTTCAAAATAGCATAAAAAAGTCAAAGTATAAAATGTCAACCAAAATGGTATAAGAATGTGATTGTATAATGTGCCATCCAAAATGACATAAAATCTTCAAAGTATAGTATTTCATTCAAAATAGCATAAAAAAGTCATTGTATAGTTTTATGCCCAGCTCGTTCAAGTGCATAACAGAGAAGGGAGGACCACACGGTAACCATTTAAATTAATGACAAATTGATTTAAGGTGACACAACCAAAAAGCAAACTAAGATGTAGGTCAGTAATCTGTGGTGAGGTGTGGTGGTTGGATGCATGAAGTGCTTTGGTGCTAACTTAAACCACAAGGAAACAAAGGACTAAACAAACCAACCAAACAAAATCATGTTGGGTGCCTGAGAGGCACCACCGTTCCAAAGAGAGAGCCATCTTGGAACTGGCCTAGCTTAAATAGACTTGTGGCAGGTGAGGCGAATCCCAACAACGAGGTGGGAGGAGCCGAGCAGGCAGAGAGATCCTGAAAGAAAGAGCACAGGCAGGCCAAACAGGGACTGACAACAGTCCCATGGGAATGAAAAATGTATAGCACAGCATGTTGTACAAAGTAGTATTAATAAAAATTTCAGTGGTGCATGTCCTTCGACATAGCGTAAAAATGTGTGTCATATGTTGTCAAAAGTAGCACAAAAAAGTCATGCTTTAGCATGTCTTTCGAAATACCATAAAACAGTCATAGTATAGCACATTCTCCAAAAATGAATTTAAAATTCATACTATAGCATGGTGTTCCAAATAGCATAAAAAAGCAATAGTTTGACGTTCTACGAAGCATGAAAAAGTCACATTATAGCATGTCATTGAAAATAGTGTAAAAAAAAGTCAAAGTACAGTATGTGTTCCAAAACAGCGTAAACATTTCATGGTAAAGCAGGTGAAGGAGCCCGTCAGGCTGAAGAAGTAGGCCTTTCGGGCTTTCAGGCCGGTGGTCTCCTGCAGCCGCACCAGTTGGCCAGAAGGGCTGCTGCTGAGGGTGTTGCCAAAGCAAAAACCTGGGTGTGGCAGAAGTTTAGGGAGGCTACGGAGGAGGACTTTCGGTCAGCCTCTGAAGTTCTGGCAATCTGTGAATCGTCTCTGGCAGGGCGTGCCTCAGGCTGTGATCAGTAGGGGAGGAGATCTGCTGACTTTCTGATCTGGGGACTTTTGAGTGGTGGAAGGAACACTGTCATCCCTGGAGTAGACAGAGCCTGAGGACTCGGGGGAACCCTCGTCCATATCCCTGGCAGAGGTCGCTGAGGTGGTCAAAAAGCTCTTTAGTGGCAAGGCGCCAGGTGCGGATGACATTCGCCCTGAGATGCTGAAGGCTCTGGACATTGTTGGGCTGTCTTAGCTGACACACCTGTTTAATGTCACGCGGAGGTCAGGTACGGTGCTTCTGAAGCGGCAGACCGGGGTGGTGGTTCCCATTTTCATAAAAAGGGGACAGGAGGATGTGTTCCAATTATCGCGGTATCACACAGCGCAGCCTCCCTAGCAGAGTCTACTCCAGGGTGCTGGAAAGGATCAGCGCTATTGTCGAACCTCAGATTGAGGAGTAACAGTGCGGATTCCGTCCTGGTTGAGGAAAAGTGGACCAGCTCTTTACCCTAGTGAGGCTGCTGGAGGGGTTGTGGACGTTTGCCCACCCAGTCTACACATGCTTTGTGGACTTGGAGAAGGCCTATGACTTTTGTAACAAGTTAGCGGATGTGTTAAAAAGATTTCAGCTCTATAAGCCTCTTGATGATTTACTATGATCAGGATATTTTGAAGTTTGGAAAATAAATCGTCTACAAATGCAGATTTATTGAAATGAGTTGCGCCCAATTTAAGCAGTCATTACCAAATTTTATGCATCACCTAAGGTATGAGTGATGACTATAGATAGTGTAAACCGAGTTTTGTATGAATCCATGTGGCTTATTATGAGGTATATAATGTTCGCATTTCTGCCGCCCTCTAGTGGCAGAATATACAAAGACTGCTTAGCGAAGCTTGGAAAAAGCATCTGCACATGTGCACCAAGTTTGGTTACAATTGCCTACGTCATTTTTATTCATGAGTATTTATGTTAAATTGAACTTTAAGACAAATATTTAAAAAAAACAACTGACAAAAAAAAAACAAATGAATAGACAAATCAAAATTTCTCTGCTGCTTGTAGATAAGCAATGTCTGTAGACGGTCCTACCAAAATTACAGGACAGCAGGGCCAGTGGTCTGGGACTAGTTTGCGAAAGAGAGATTTAGGGAAAACTGAAGAAAAGTGACAAAACGTTAAAAAAAAAGTAAACAGAGGACCATAAATTAAAGGTAGAGATGAACTGAGAGATTAATGTGTTGAAAGAATTTTGACTCTAAGCCAAGCTGTTTTCCAGATAATTGCATAAATGTAAATTTGATTGTTACAGCCCCACATCGAGGTCACAGAGTGTCATCAGAATTTGCAACCAGCCTGCCAATTTTGGTGAGGATTTGTTTTAAGGTTTTTGCTGCCTGAACATTTTTAGATGAGAAAACAAAGAAGAGGAACAAAGAAAGAAAGAAAGAGAAAATAATTTGAACAAAAACAACAGGGCTCCAGCAGCATGTGATGTTGCTTGGACCCCTAAAAAAGGCACATGCTTAACACACAAACATAAGGTAAATGTGTTTAAAAAAATAAAATAAATAATTAAAAAGTATAAAAAAAAGAGTTGCTTAAAAGTTTAGTTTTTGCACACAATGTATTTTTTTTTTTTTTTTTTACAAAATAATAACATTTACCCATTTTTAAATTACATGAAGTATTTCCACGTGATAACCCTATGCCATTTCTTTCACTGACATTGGAGTAAATGTCTTGCTTGAGGGCAAGCTGTTCAAGCAGAGAGGAGCAATATTCAGTCATGGACCTTTAAACATCAAAATTACTATCACCTGGGTTACGGACCTCTTTAACACAGCTCAGGACTGACACATAGTGTTTTTTACCAACCATGGCTAAATTTCAACATATACAGTAATCGTTATGGTGACTGAAATCTTTGCTGCTTTGTACACTCACATTTTACTAGTAACAAGGTTTTGGTTAGTAATGCTACAACATTTAGGCATTAAGACATTTAAGGAATGCAACCTTTAAAAAAACCCACCACCTCCAGCTTCAGTACTGAATGTGAAAGCTGAATATAGACCTCACAGAGTGTGTTGTTATGTAGCTGTTCACATGGTGAACTTTTGAACAAGCAACACTATGGCAAATGTGTTTTTTAAAAATGTATTTACCAGATTAGTAATAATTAATTAAAACCAACTGTAGTTCACTGATTGAATTGGAAATTAATTTTTTCAATTATTCAACATGCTGTATTTTCATCTTAACACTGCGTTCTGCCATTACAATCTCACAGGCAGGTTATGGTTAGCTTAATGCTAACTATAACCCACTGTCTTCAAACGAAAATTTCACAACTTTTTCAATTTCACAACCGTGCACTTTTTGGGAAAAAAAGCGCGAGTCATCATTTCTCTAGATGTGCCACAGCTGACAGGTAACTGAGACGTGCCTGAGCAGCAGCTGGGTAACTGCAACCCTAATCAAATCCTTGTTTGTTTTCTGAAATTGCAGAGTTGGTATTTCCATTAGATTTGGATAATGCAGATATAATGCACCAGAGTGCCAGAAATGTTAGACCAGCTTAATTAAAGTGGCTCAGGATGTTTTCGAGGCTTGAAAGTATAACATGAAATATCAACAACCTACTGCAGTCAATGAATACTGTTTGAAAATAAAAATCCAGTCCAGGTATTCCGTACCATTTTTTGACAAAATAACATGTATAAAATGATATGGCTCACAATCAGGGCCAGAGCTGTTTCTAGTTGTGTCAGCCCTAACCCTGTACAATAAAAAAGTGCTTAAAAAACAAAAAAAGTTAATCCCTGTAATAACAAGTCCTCAGTGCATGGCATGCAAGTAACAATGTAAAGTCCAGTCTGTCCGTCCTGCACGCTGCACGCCGCTGGTGCAAACAATCAGACAGCGCTGCAGTGAAAAAGACTGCAGAGGAAACAGACAAGACAGGACGGCTTTAATAAAAACTCAACTCTGCTTTTCTGGATTACGAGCAGCTGCTCGTTAGGGACGGTGGACAAAGGTGAGTCTCATTAGGTTTACTGATGGCTGGCACTGTGTCCAAAGTCAGACCTTTGGTGGAGGGACTGGCCTCAGAGCCTAGAGGACAAAACAAACACACATTCAATGTATAAACTTTAAGGAATATTGACATTTTGTGAAAACTCCTTTGTTTTTTTGCCAAGAGTTAGATGAGAAGAGTGATACCACTTGTGTGCTAAATAATAAGCTACAGACAATAGCCAGTTAGCTTAGTTTACCATAAAGGCTGGAAGTAGAGGGAAACAGTTAGCCTCGCTCTGTCCGTCTGCTGTAACGTCTACTAGTGCCTCTTAAAATCACTGCGGTTGTTTTTTTTGCTGTGCTGGACTTTTTCTTTCTGATGGATTAAAGGAGCTCTGTGCAATATTTAAAATATAAGTGTTATTTGGACATGGTTCTCAATATGGCTAAGCTGCTAACGCCATAAACAGCACTAACAACAGCACTGCTGACGGCTAACAGTGCTGACGGCCAACAGTGCTGACGGCCAACAGTGCTGACGGCCAACAGTGCTGACGGCCAACAGTGCTGACGGCGAACAGTGTGGCATTCATGAAATTGTTCTTGGAGTGATCCAAACAATATCGTTTGCCACTTTTGTTGTCTTTACAGCTGTAGTGTGGACTCCACCATCCAATTGTGTTGGAGTGATTTTTATCGTTATCGTTCTTGGTGTGGATGGACTTTAACCTCCATAACATGTAACAGATATGAGTGTGTATCTTTGCATTCAAGTCTTTGCAGCAAACATAAAATACCAAAAAAATATGTGCCTTGTGCTACAATACAATGTATACAACTTGTATGTAAAGTTATAAAAATATTTGTATAATGCTACAATGTAAAACACAATATATACCTAACTAGGAATAAGAAATATGTATAATATATATGATAAGTGAAACATATGTTAAACATATGTTTAGGAGTGATTAAATATATAAGAGTTAGATACATAATGCACAGTTGAGTGTAATCTAATCATTGCACCAATAATTGTACAGTTAAGATAGTGTTATGAAGAATTATTTGACCTTTATAATATATATAAATGCATTTAGCATGATTAGTCAGATCAGAGATTTAAGCAAAAGGAGAAATATAAAACCTAAAATCTTGCCTGTGCTTTTGTTTTGCGGCTTTAAAAAGAACACACAGAGAAACACATGGCATCCCAGCTGGTACCAGTTTAAATGACATAGTTCACACCAGATCACCCCATTCCTGGTGAGGAAGACTTTGATTACATCACATCAAAAGTTGAGTTTTTTTTGAGACAGCGTCAGAGGCCTATGAGCTGTGTGTAATGAGGCAGGAATCACTGGTACCTGGCGTGCAGCAGTGTAGCTCTGGCCTGGTTTTGGTCTGTTCCCTGCTGGTGGTGGTGGAGGCGGAGCTCCTTTGGGCTTTGGCCTTCCAGCCTTAAATTTCAAGTATAAAGTGAATGCATTACATAGTTAAATTACATATCCAGACTCATTATCTGTATCACTGTATATCCTATCATATTACCTGCACCGGCTTAGGTTGACCAGGAGCTGGTGCACTCGCCATGCGGTGAGCGGAGCTGTTCACTGCTGTCGGCTTCCTCCGGCTGTGTGCACTGTTATAAAATGAAAGAATTCATTTATTTTCAACTCTTGTTAAAGGGCATTTTCAGTGACACATCTAAACCAAGACCTACAACAGGGTTGATGATTACTTACGTTGGCAACATGGTATTTTGCCGTCTTTTCCAGAAGCAGCCTATCACACCAGCAATGATACCTAAAACCACTAGTAGAACTACCACTATGATGGCGATCGTTGGTCCTGCAGAAATGGAATAGAAATCAGTACTGTTTTTGTTTGGTTTTTACCACATTTCCTATACCCATCAGTTAAAGCCTGTGCTAAAGCTCGTTTTGTATTGTTCTGTTTTGCTGTCTTTAGTTTCACTATGTCATTGTTTGTCTCTCTTGACTATTGCTGTGCTTGTTTTCGCTTGTTGTGTTGTCACTGCAGTTCATAATTTAAAAAAAAAAGGAAATCAGTGTTGCTTCGGTGCAGCAGTGCTACGTCAGTGATTCAAATTCAACGTTGATTGTGCAGAAAGCACACATATTTTTTATACCGTTATGAACAACTGTTGGAAGGTCCTACCTGAAGTACTGGGACTTGGATCTGCATCCTCGGACTCGCAGTAAGGAGGCATCCACCCCGGCTCACACTGACACTCACTTCTGTGGTTGCACACCTGAAGAACACAACAAAAATCCTGTCCTTAACAGCTTTTATCACATGCTCTGTTTAATAGCCCCTGCTATTACATAGCACCATTAAAAGACTACGTCACCCACAAAATGACTATTTTTATATTGATTACTGATATTTCTCTCACATTGTCTCCGCGGAGAATGGAGATTCCAAAAACTGAGAAAATTTTTGATGAAATGAAGTAAACGGGGCCGTGTGTAACTAAAGCAAAACTATATTTTTATGTTTTTAAGGCTGCATGGGTCGTGCAATAACGTCATGGTGGTCATTTTGTATATATTCTTTAATCTTTTATCTTTTTTCTTACGTTTATGGATTGTATGTGGTTCCGTGTAATATGGGTAAAGTGCAATATGTGTTCAAGCGCTTTTCTATTTTGCTGTATGCTTTTCTGTTTACATGCTTTTCTGTTTACATATGGATTGTGTTTGTTTCTGTTGTTTTATTTATTGATTCTTCTGTGGAGGAAGAGAAATGCGTGCAGCACTTTGAGTCCAAGACAAATTTCCCCAAAGGGGAAGTATCATATCGTGTATCATATCGTATATCAGGACATCTGTTTATAAACTCTCATGCAACTTGTGCAGTATAATCAAAGTCTTATTCATCCACTCACACGCTCAGTATTTCCTAAACACATGCATTTCTGCAAAAATCTTACTTTTAAAAAAATTTCAGTTTGCTTCTGTAAAAAGTGGACCCCTTTTATGCCCCATCATCTAGAATTTTCAACCTTTTTGGATTCATTCACCATGGAGGGTTGTGAGAAAAAAGTTTCCTTTGCAGATTCAACTGGGTTATTTTATGGATGAAATATTCCCTTTACTACAACATCCAAAACTAACCATTTTTTTGGTCTATCAAACATATTTATTAACTCTTTATAACATATAAAATTTATTCATAACTCACATATTGCAATATTGTTTGTGCTGCCACTTTTTCCACCAATTTTATCACAAAGGAGATTTATATGACTAATATTTAGTAGTCAGATTGAACATTCAGCCTCAAATATTTTATATTCAACATGGCTTTTTGCAGTCTGCAAGTGTGTGGATCAGCCTGATTTAGTACCTGTATCATTTAAAAGATTATTTTCAGACAAATTTAGTAATTCACACATATCCAACACCAGACTTGTAAATCATGTGCATCCTCTTACAGGATTTAAAACAACTCTGTCAATTCTTCATCAGATACAAGGAAGCTCAGTTGTGGAGTAAATACTGTTGTATTGGAACACAAGTCTGTCTCAATCTTTAAATTTGGGTAATTGCGTTTTGTCCTCTTTTTAGCAGTAGAAAGAATGTCATGCCTGCTAGACACATTTCAGGTGTACTTTCTTTAATTTTGTATTAGCATGCTTTGCTCTTATTTATCAGTTTTCTTCTGCAACCGCACCACTAGATGCCACTAAACAACAACAAAAAATAAAATAAATTCTGAGCCATGTTGGCATGTACTTACAGCATGGCCTCTGCATTTTGCTGAACAGTTTGTATTTCTGTATGCTGTCTCAAGCTCCACACACTCATTCTGGCTGCAAACCTTAATAAACAAAAAGTGACAAAGACGGTGCATACTTTGATATATGCTGCAGACTGAATGCCGCAAGTTGATTGTGGTAAAATCATGAGCACAAAACATATTTACAGAATGAATAAGCGTATTTTTAAAAAAGCTAACAGAGCTTCTTACCATTCCATCCCCACATTTAGTCCCAGTGTCCACCTGGCCGTAATCTTTGGTGTAGTCGTCGAAGAAAGATGCCCTGCAGACACCGATGGAGACCATGCGGCCATAGTTTGGGTTGGCATTACCGCCCTGGCAGAATAGCTTCCCACACATCACGTCTCTAAACAGTAGGAGGGGGTCAAAATATGTGCCCATATTCACTTCAGAGCCAATTCAAACTAATTCTTCAAATGAATGAACTCAGTAAACATTTATTCCAACACAAATACTTGACTGATAAGCATTCTAAAGTACAACAAAGTTTTAGGGCCACATTGAGGAAAATCCTTTTTTTTCTGAGACTAGAAAAAGTCATAATACTATGAGAAAAAAGTTGAGAAAAAAAAGATTTAATGTTAGTAATACTATTAGTTAATTAAATTATCAAGTCAGAGTCAGAATTTTACACACACACTGTGGCAAGGTTTGGCACAGTACAACACAGAAACGAAACTGGGGACAGTGATTGCCAAGGGGTCGTCTGTGTTTTCGCCTGTTTGTTGGTAATATGTTTATTTCCGTGATATAATATTCTCTTTCTCATAAAATTACAACTTTATTCTCGTAAAATTATGACTTAATTCTTGTAATATTACAAGTGTATTCTCATAAAATTACGAGTTTTTTCTTGTAAAACTATGACTTTATACACAAAACATTTTAAGTTTATTCTACTAAAATTAAGACTTTTTTCATAAAACTATTAGTTTATTCTCAAAATTACGAATTTATACTAATACTATGACTTTATTCTCGAAATCCTTTTTTTCCTAACATGGCCCTTGTCCTCTATCATATTAAAGGGACAGATCAACCCAAAATTACTTGATGCTTTTTGGAACCAATATTACAATGTAAACCTCACATTCTACTGTAAAACACTGTCATACATTTAATGGCAATATACTTTTGAAGTAATTTACAGTAGTGACACTGTAAAACTACAGTGAACTGGCAACTACAGCTGCCAGTAATTTACTGCAGTTTTACGGGAAGACTTAATACAGTGGAAATTTCTGTAAAAATACAGCTAAATTATAACAGTAGTATACAGTTTTCCCAAAATACAGTAAATCTTAAGCTTTTTGGAGCCAGTATTACACTGTAAACCTCAAACTCTACTGCAGGATACTGTAAGAAATTTAACGGCAATATACTGTTGAAGTACAAGGTAATATAATGGTAGAATGGTGGCAACTACAGCTGCCAGTAGTTTAGTGAAATTTTATGGGAAAATGTATTACAGTGCACTCTATGTCTTGCTGAGACTCACTCTCGCTGGCAGGGGATGTACTGGTCCCTTGAGGGACGTCTGCAGTAGCCATAGTAGACTCCTCTTACGTTATGGTTATAGCAGCCTGAAGTGGCCTCTGTAGCACCTGATGACATGAGAGGATTACATGCAGATTTATAAGGTAGATCTAGGATAGTTATCCTATTTTTATATTGTCTCTTTCCTTAACAAAATATTGTAATATATGAAACAAAACATTACAACCAATATGTGTGACAATATACTCACTTGATCCATACATCCTGACACACTGGTTTGTCTTCTGTGGACACTGGCCATTATAGCAGTATCCCAGGTCTCCATCGCACGGAAGGCCATTCACAGCAAAGACATCCTCAGGACAGGTGGCGCTCTTCCCATCGCAGTACTCTGACACATCACAGTCATCCTGCTTCCTGCGGCACTCGTTGGTCCGAGGTGAGATCTGTGTGGAAGGGTAATGGTATGTTTGATCACATTATATATATCATGTCATAGATTACTCAATGTGTAATGCTTTACAAGCTTCCGGGGATGTAAAGCACTGTGAAATTGTCTCGGTGTATGAATTGTGCCAGATAAATAATCCTTCTGTGCCTGGGTTGTGCTGGAGGAGGGTAAATACACCTGCACTCTTACAGACACCATTTTTTATTTTCTTAATTATTTTTTTAAAAAGTTTTTTGGGGGGCTTCGATTGCCTTTAGTGTACAGGACAGCTTGAGCGTGAAAGAGGGGGAGAGGGCAAAGATCACGGTCACTGTAAGCATATGAATGCAATATCTCATGAAGACCTCTGAGAAATTCTTCAAAGTTGGAGCAAATGTCCACTTATACTCAACAAAGAACTAATTAGGTGTTGGTGGTAAAAGCTCAAGAACACATTTGCACACATTTACATTTGCTAATTATGAAAAAAAAAATCCCACAAATGTCTAATAAGGTAAAATGATGAAGTGTCGACATTTTATATCCTAAAGGATATAAATGTCACTTCACTGTGACATCATGATTTTCAACAAAAACACTTTACTGACTATTATTCAACCTCAGAAACAGAAGGGGAGACGTATTTGAAGCGTCCAGGTTTTAAATTTTTTTTAGTGTCTCGGCAGCAACATCCATATTTAAGGATGTCACTACTGTCATGGCTATACATTAGTCTATGCAGACATGAATGTTAACTGCAACTCAATTGGCATACAACTATGAGGCAGAAATTTTAGTTTGTGTCTGTAACTGATAACCCATTATGAAAATCAATCAGTTGATCAATCAGTCAATACCTAAAATATTTAAGATAAATAAACATTTTTTCTCTCATTAAAAACCCAGACATAACATTGTCTAAAGTTTGTCTGTTGGACACAGCATGCCTCTGACTTCACAGTAAAGCAAGTTAGGGCTAGTGTGTGTGTTTAGTGGAGGCTTCAAGTTTCCACATCACTCTTGTGTAAACTGCATACTGAACTACAAATGGCTTCAAACTGTTTGTGCTGTCACAAAATCAACTCATACATTCAGGTCTTACAAACTCTGGATTGTGAGGACAGACATCAATGTGAGGCAACAAGAGGTAAACACTTTTTGACTGGAGGGGACTTAAAAAATGCTGTATTTTTCTTTTTCTCTAATAAGTTCAAATGTTTGTAATGCCTTAAATGCCCACTAGAGGGCTGTAGCAGAGCAGACACTAGGATTACAGTACCTAGAGAAGATGTCATGCAAATAATATATTTAAGTATGTCCTTGAAACATACACAAAAGTTTATTTATTCATATCTACTCACCTTACAGTCGTCACAGCACTCGCCATCAGCACACTGTGCGCCCTCCTTCAGGGTGCAGGTAGTGGCGTTGCAGCATGGGTTGATGCACTCCTGTGAGGACAACAGAGAACTCATTAGGCTGCCAATCATTTGCACCAGCCAAATGCTGACTTAAAATGCAAGTGGCTGCTAGATTTGCTTCACTTACCGGCAAAAACACAATCTATTGAGTTGCTGGTAGATTTTGCAGTCTAGCTGCCACAGTGGCAGGTAGACCAAAAAAGTTCATTTCCTACCCTGATGCCACTCCTTTTCTTTATTAGGTTGTGTTATACTTCCTTGTGCTATGTTCCCCTCAGGAATGTGCCTGCATTTTTAGAGATCCTTTAAGGCGTGTATTTCTCCTCAAATAAAAAAGTTTAAAACTTTGGCATATACTGTGAAAACAATTGATCTGAGCTGACAGTTTCTAAGAACTATTACTTCTTTTCATTTTTCTATGATACAAAATTTCCAGATGATTTGAAGAAAATCTTTGTGATGTTGTATCATAGATACCACCAAAACTATATGGTAAAGGCTGCCATACATGACTTAAAGGATCATCCTCTCTATATGATCCTCAAAAAAGTGATATAGCAGCAAACCGCCATATGCTTTGTGAAGATATAGTGGTGTTATGGTGTCCAAAGCAGAAAATGAAGTCATACTTCCTGTTCCTGTTTTCTGTGGTACAAAGTATTTCTGCACATGCATGTTGGATCATGTGAGCCACATGTGTATGTCCCACTGCCCCTCAAAACCCCCAGGTTAACAGCTCTCAGCACTGCTGCTGTTGTTAGCAATGTTCGCTTTGTTAGTGTCATTAGCTGCCAGCTGCCGGCTCAGCCACCTCCATGTTGAGAACCATGTGTAGAAAACATCTGAATGACCTAACTCTCCTAACTCTTTATTTTTGCTCAAAATTACACAAACATTACATTTACTATGGGTTTCTCCTTTGAAAATTAGAGTTTTGACTAAAATCTCAATATTCAATGAGGTGCTATCTCTTAAAGGGCAGGAATTTGGCACTCCAGCTGAACACTACCTTATTTTGGGTGGGATGATGGGGTTGGGGTGCAACCAAGCCTATTCAGAGCTTGGGTTTGTAATTTGTGCTTGTGCTGAATACCAGCAGAGGCACAAACAGGTCTGAACATATTCACAGCTCTTCTCCTTTGAGTGAACTTGGCCAAAATGACTAGTTAAGAGCTATTTGCCACATGACAACTTATTATGATGGAATGTAGAAAATGCATCATTAGTCCATTTGCCAGCAATAAATGTTGATGAGGGTTTGTAAACTGTGGATGCTCATTGTAAATATTCAAATCAATTCAGTTCATATTGATTGATAACATACTTCTGTATGACAAAAAAAGTCTTAATTAAATAACTGTACTATGTGCCTGCAAAATTCTGTTCCTCCAGGATTTCACAGGATGTTTTTGGCATTGTTGCATTATGGAATGCTTGTATTCATAGCAGTTTTTCTAAATAAAAAAAAAAAACAATGCATGTTGCTGCGCTTGAGGAATGTTTTTGCAACAAAAAATAAAAATTGCTATGGTGTCTTGGATTCGGTGCCTTTAATTGTGAGCATTCAGTGTCCTGCCCTGTCTGCCTGGTTAGCACGAGCTCACACACAAGCAGCAGCCAACATCCAACACTGAGCCCTCAGACAGTCATGGACAGAAAACCATGAGGCAGGATTTCTTTAACCTGCTGAAACATTTAACCTTGTGGTAGGGGCTAGAAATCAGAGACAGGAGATCAACTCCAAACTGATCTCCCTGTCTCTGACACCCAGTGGGCAGGTTAGAAATTTAGGTGTTTTCTTGGATTCAGAATTAAATTTCACAAGCCATATTACGAGTATGCCTAGGACAGCATTTTACTAACTAAAAACATTTCTAAACTTTTTTTTTTGTGGTCTTTTTCTTTTCAGGTAGTTTTTTTTGTATGTTTTACTTATTTGTTGCACATTTTTAGGTCATTGCTTTTTCAGCTGCTTATTGCCGTCAGCCCATGTTTTTGACAGAAATCATTTGCTCAGGTTTCAAAGGGTTAAAGAGGAACAATAACTGAAGTAGTGTAAACTTTTAAAATAGCCTAATCAGCGAGCAGATTGTAGGTTAGCTGAGGTTAACTGAATATCAGCCCAATTAAAATATAGCTGTTTCTGAGCCAGCATGTATGGGCTTATGGACAATGGCGCTGAAAGGACAATCCAAACATCTTTAAGAGTTTTAAGACCTCACATGCATTCATTGTGTTAGTCTGTGTTGATGAGTCTGTTTTGATTCACGTGGATAATAAGACAGACGATGATTTAGGGATAGATGTGTCAGTGCATGTCGAACAGCCTCATTTCAAAATACCTCCAGGCAAATAACTATCCAAAAGAGTCTAGATCAGACAAGGACAACAAGATGTTGAGGCTCACTCCCAGCAATAGCAGCCTTGAGACACATAATAAATCACAGTTTTGAAACCAGTGCAGGGAGTGCATTTCACACAGAATGCTTTTTCATATTGCTACAATGTATAATTTATGGAATAATTTGCATAGCCTCTGCTTAACCAAAGTAGATCACCAAGACGTATGCTGCTAGAGAGTGCATAACAGTGTTGTCCAACAGCTAAAGCTTGACCTTGTTACTTTCAGTTGTAAGTAAATTACATCACTCTGATTCGCAAACACATTTGTGCAAGGTAATCCCCCCCATCCCCCCTCTTTTCAAATATACTTCTAATTATATATAAATATGGCTTTTCACTATATACATATGTTTGTAAATCTGGGCCTTGAAGTACTCTAAAGAAACTTCATTTACCTCCACACTGCCACAGTCACAATGCTCTCCTCTCTCCACAAAGCCGTTCCCGCAGACTGAAGGAGCCTCCAGAGTTCTGTAGTCGGGTTTGTCCAGCAGGCAGCCGGGGGTGCGGCTGATGAGGTATTTCTCGTAGTTGTTGCTGCTGCAGCTGCTAAAAGTCCGAGGAACATTCCAGCTGAGGATATAAACAACACGTTTTCCTTGTCAAGTCTAAAGTCACATTCTCTGAAAGACAGAACTTTTAATGATGCCTTATTCTCCTCTACTTCTTTTAGCTTTACAACAAAGCCTCCAGGGAAATGTTTTTGAGTGAATCTAGCTTTTGTCATTTGTCTTTTTCACAGCAGACATTATAACCTGAAACAAATAAATGCTTTTATTGTTTACACCTGAGCTCACCAGAACACCTTCTGTTAAAAGAGTAATCCAGTGATTTAGAATTGCACTTAAATAACAATGTCAGACTCACAATAGACATTTTAGAACAAAATGAAGGTTACAATATTGTAAGCCTGGTTCTACACTACAGTGCAGATGAGGTACCTTTACTGACCCTCCTGGACTCTGAGTAATACTCCTGTCCAAATTATGAGCATTCATTTCCCCACTGAAAGTTGCATAAATACAGCCAGTCCATCAGGATGCATCTACCAAGTACGTTCAGACCCTGAATATGACACGGTCAGCTACACTGTAAAATCTGACAAGTTGATTTCACTTAAAGTCTGGGTAAAGTGATAATTAAAATGTGTTCCGAGTTTGTCACATCACAGAAAGATGTGTTATTAAACATCTGACCAAATTTGAATATGTAGTTGAAGTATGTAAAAGAAGATCTCACATCATGAAAAAATGCACAGTATTCTCTGATCTGAAACGCTGGGGGCGTGTCCGCCGAAGGGGCGAAGGCCACGCCCAATCGCGGGACTATGTTAAAGATGTTTCTTGTTTTTCATACTGCTACATTGTCAGGGGCGGGCTTTGTGCTGAGTATAACTCAATTGCATCATCAAGCTATGGTTTTAGGCCCACCCAAAAATCTTAAAACAGGAAAATGAGGAAAAAACAGTCAACTGTCAAACTCCACAATTCAGTACTATATAGTAAATGGTCTTTGTAACATGTTTTCAACAGTCAGTTTCCAACATTTGGAATATGTTTTGAAACAAATCTCTAAATTCTCTTTACCCGGACTTTTATCTTGAAAACCGACTGCCTTGAAAATGGAAAGTAAGTATCACGAAATCCTAATTAACGTCTACTTTATTTAAGTGGTAAGTTTACTTGAAATTTAGCTGAATTTACTTTTGTAAATTGAAATTTTAATTTTGTGAAGTTGTTGCAAATTAAAAATGACAAGTGAAATTAGCTTGTTCTTTATAAGCGTTAGCAACTTCAGTCAATCCAGTTAGTCTGACTTAACTTGATCATGGAAAAGAGGATTCTGCCAATGATGAAGTTGGGAGATCTATGAGTTCTGTTTCGTTAACATGCTTAGGACTATATAAATATGACTGACTAGTATACAATTGGATAAATACAAATATGTATAGCACAGTATGCCTGGTTAACTACAGTTGTAAAAAAAATTCATTAAACTTGTGATTTTTAAGTTGCAATAACTTGATTAATAGCTATATTTACCTACATTTTTCAAGGCAATCAGTTTTTTTTTAAAGTAAAATCAACTTATCTTACATTCTCTTCAGTGAGCAGCGTAGAATCAATTGGGGCCCTAGGTTTATGGCTCTGCTTGTACTAATACTAGGTAACAGAGGTTACAATGTTGTAGCCTTTTTCTACCTCACACAGTTAGGGCTCTGCCCTCTAATGGACTCTATGGGTACACTGGGTGGATCCTGACTAGCAAAAGATGATCACTGGGCATCACATCACTGAAGAGAAAAGCATAGCTGATGGCATCATAAACCGCCTTATATACTGTGGGCACTGCATATTCAGTCAGGCACATCCTGTTTATGCAAATTTCAGTGGGCGTATGCGTGCTTGTGATTTGAGGAGAGTATTAACCCTAGAGTCCAGTAGAGGTCTCCACCAGTGTGATATAGAACTAATAACCCTGGTTCCTCACAGACTTACACCTCCTATGCAAATAAACGAACTGTGGGTAACAGTGAAGACAGAGGTCAATACAAAGCAGCCAAATATTAGTTGTGTGCTGCAATAAGAAAATCTAAATCCAGCTATGCAATGAAACTGGAGCACAGATCTCACCCAGTAATACCTGATCAACATGGAAAAATCTTAAGGATATGACGTATTACAAAAAATGCCCTTGCTCCCTTCCAGATAATGACCATGACTTTCCAGATCAAAAAAATAAGACTCTGTTTACATTTGGTTTTAAAATGCATCTCCAGTAATCGCATGACAAGTGTAAAGCACACAATACAAGTGTAACCGACCACCAGTGCACATTGTGATCCGATCACTCAAACCACTTGCAGAGGTGGTCATATGCCAGTGCCACCCTTTTGCATCTGAAAGGACAAGGTAAGGGCTACGTCTAAGAGAATGAACATCAGGAAAGCAGCCATTGTGTAGCTCAATTGGCCTTGGTGTTTTTTGACAGGGCGACAGCTTCCCTCAGTGCTTCAAACTGTCCACCATCGTCCCTGTGCCAAAGTCTTCAAAGATCGCCTCCCTCAATGACTTCAGACCTGTTGTCAAAGCATTTGAGTGCATCATTCTACAATGCCTGAATCCTGCACCTCCTCATTCATGAATCCATATCAAATTGCCAAGCAAGCCAACCGGTTTGCTGAGGATGGAGTCAACTTAACTCTTAACCACACCCTGTAACACTGGGGATAGCCAAACACCTATACATGCTGTTCATGGGCTTTACTTCTACCTACCTATCCTAATTGATGCAACAGAATCAGCATTCTTCTTCTTTGTGTGTCACTCCAGCATCTGGATCACCTTTATAGATACACTTTTTGATTGAGGGTATTTTTCAACAGCTTTTCATACCTGAGTGCTGCAGCCATGATGCAGCTATCTCCAGCGCAAGCACAGGCACTAGAGTCATCGTGGTCCATGCCCAGGTTATGGCCCATCTCATGGGCCAGTGTCGCTCCCACTGCAATGGCCCGGTCATTGTGATCCTGAGAAGTGGAAGTCCCTACATTTAGTTACTTTTATCACCGTGTTACATTTGTTTTAAAGCAAACATGCAGCAAGGTTTGCCTGCTACCTCGTGATACAAATATATTTCCTCAATCTGCTAAGCATTGTGAGTTTCTGACCACAGTAATGTTCCCATGGCAGAGTCTAGACATGTCACTCTTTCACCATGTGAAAAAGGTTACACTTCCTCTTTAAAATACTAGATAACAGGATTTTAGATATTTGATGACATATTGATAATAATGGGGAACTTGGTAGGGAAAAATGTGATTTTTTTTAGGAATGGATTATATATATATATATATATATATATATATATATATATATATATATATATATTAGTGCTGGGCATAGATTAATTTTTTTAATCTAGATTAATCTCACTGCAATCCTGTAGTTAATCTAGATTAATCTAGATTAAAATTATAGATTTGAATTTTGCCAAAGACATTCAAAATAATATCTATCTATCTAAATGATGAAAATGCATCACAAACTGCTTGAGAAAGCTTTTCTACTATAATATTTGGTAAAGAAAAATAATGTTCCATAAGATTTATTTTGGTGTTTAACTTTTTTTTATTTTGTTAAACACAGACATTTAGGAACACAGGTTCTGTCTCCATGTGGAAAAAGCTTTTTCCTGCTAACTGGAATGAACAGCAGAGGGCGCAGCCTCTGATAACATGACCCTAACTGAACTGTGGGCCTACATTAGAGGTCATGAAGAAGACCATTAACAGTCAGCAGCTTTGTGACACGGCTTGAGCCAATCACTCCAGTCACTCAGGCAGACCAGCTTCCGCCTTGTTCACGCCCCCTCCGCGTAATTCGACCAGGTATACATCCGCGCTACAGTGAAATTGGTGCCTTGCTCACTGTATAGACCCAACTTAGTGAATAGTTAATAGTTAATTAATAGCGCGATAAGGAAATTATCGCGCGATAAGAATCCTGCGTTAACGCAGCACGTTAACGCCGTTAACGGCCCAGCACTAATATATATATATATATATCATTTGATTGTTTTCTGACACTAAAATAAATATGCAGAGGTGGGGAGATTTACACCGGCTGAATACCCTGACTACACAGTCCTGCCTCACTTTTTTGCTCTTATTGAGGTTTTGTCCCCTTCACCTTTTGTTACTCATACAATAATAATAAGTTCATGCTAGTGGCACACTGAGGGATCGCTAAGATGCTAATGTTTAGCAAGTAGTATTCACCATCTTACTTACAGCATATCATGCTAACATTTAGCTATAACACAAGTACAGCTGAGGCTGATGGAAATGTCTGTATTTGCAGGTATTAGGTCATATAGTATTGGACATATTAAACATTTTACTAGATGAACAAAGATAAATAAAAAAAGTTAATACAATTCATCCTGTGGGGGACATGGATGAAGTGTCATCATCCAATAGTCTTCGAGATATTTTACTGCAAACTATAAAATTCAACTTCACTGTGTTGCTAAAGAAAAACCCAAGGGGTCGCCAAAGTTAGTAGGATACATCATCAGGGGATCATAAATGTCTGCACAGAATTGTATTGCAATACATCCCATCATTGCTAAGATCTTTCAGTCTGGACAAAAGTGGTGGACTAATCCACAGACAGACATTGTCATACATAGAGCCGAGCCATGCTATTAGAAAAATGTCCTCTCCTTGGGTATTGGAGACATAACCCTGCTTACTCTCCAACTCCTTCTATTACTCATTGTCTTTGTTAGTTGGGTTGGTTAAGTTAAGGCAAGACGAGTGATAGGTTAGGGTTAGGCTAAGAATCTCAGGGTAAGCCAATCAGAGGCAGAGAAAGACAGAGTAAAGCAGGTCATGCCTTCACCATCCAAGAAAAAACCCAATTTTCATGCTGTTGATGTGACTCAATATGAATTCCTTGTATGCTGACAATGAACCCATGCAAAACTATGTTGTTTACAAGGTATAACAACCACATAACAGATGGATCGAATGTTCTGCCATTGCACAAACACCTTACCTGTACTACTCCAACAGAGTGACCTGAGCAAAGAGTCCCAATGAAAGCCAGTCCAACAGTTGCGCCTTCAAAGTCGATACCACTGAAAGACAAGTGATGACGATATGAGAAACCCGTATACATGAATTGTGACAAGAACCATACCTATGGTGTATCAATTCCCATCCATCCATTTAGTTATCTATTTATTAATGTGATTTATTAATACTAATATCGCAACCCAATCACCAGAACTAATAAGGACATTGTACATGTCTGAAAACCACAGATATGTTTAATTTGCTTGTTATTAGGATGTGTTGAAACTTAGATACATTATTATATAAACAATGTTATTTCATAAAATGTAACAATGTAACAACAAAAGGGCTTACAATGCAAAGATATAAAACACACTAAAGCAATAAAAATAAACAGCACTTTAGAGTGAAAACTCTGTGCTTCAAAATTAAGTGTTTTTTCTACAAATACGTCATGTTCTCGAGTCACTCTAGGTCTATTCACAATGGACCCCCTCACTTTTGGACTGCTTTACATTTCAGAAATGTTGTGTTTAACATGCGATTAGGTTTAGGCACAAAAGCACTTGGTTACACTAAAAGATCATGTTTTGGCTTAAAATGCCTCATTTAGGGGTCACGAGCCCACCTGGAAATGCAGAAACATCTCTCTTTAAAACAACCACTTTTCATTCCAGTATCCCAACAGGAAACACATTAGTGTTACTTTTCATGGTATTATCCCTGCTTGAAAAAGTGTGATGGGTTGCAAAAAACACACCAACATTTAGGAGCTAAAAAGCTGTTGAAAACATAGTAATCCCTTTTTAAATCACAGACAGTTTCTCTAACAGTGGTCTGCATCTTGGCAGGCTTTGTGCCGAGGTGACAGACCATCCCCTCCACCTCCCAAAGACAAAGTCAGCTCATAATACATCATTGTAGAAACACTGATATGAATAAACATGTAATTGTTACAGATTTGTGGGTTGCAGAACCATACAACAGCATCAGCAGTCTCTGAGCTTTAGTTCATTATCGTGTTGATTTTCTCTTGTTTTCAGGGGAAAAAAAACAACTTTGCCACTCACACAAGATTGGGTATTACATGACTTAACAGGTCAACAGGAATTAACTAGCGCTACAGGGTGTGACAAAACAACCAAGTATTTCAAAGTCTCGGTTCTTAAATGTTCTCTTTGGCTGTTTGTGGGGAGTTTCCTCTGGCATCAACGACAAGTTCCGAAAAATTAAGGTTGGCAGTTCTGGTGAGCCAAAAGTAACTTTGAAATACTTGTTTGCTCAGCTTATCGGTGCGGCTTAAACACCTCTTTGTCATGACTGAAATAATACAGGCTATTGTTTAAGAGTTGCTGCCTGGAGGAAATTGCGTGTGACTGTCATTCTACAGCCTTCTGTGTGCTTAACTGAAATTTGAATGTGAAGTATACGAATGTTGTTTGTGACATCAAATCTAGTGATGAAGACAATTATGTCCCAATATGCTAATATACAAAGTTACACAAAGCATGATGAAGAAACTTCCAGTATGTTTTCTATGATACAAGGACAGATGTACCAACCCTTTAATGACTTATCCCAAAATGACCCAACATTTCTGTAGCCCTGTGTGAAATCCCAAATAAATGTATTTATTTAAGATCAAACTGCACATTTTAGAGTGGCCTTTTATTGTGAAAACCCAGTGCCACAACTTTATCATTTCTAGAATTTCAGGACTTTGGGGGCCTGGCCTAGATCTGTGGAGAGGGGTGTGATGAGATCCTCCCTGTGGTTTCTTTTCTTTTCTTTTCTTTTTTTTTTTTAACAATAAACTCTATTTGAATTATTTTTATACACTCTGGTACCTTATTTACCCTTAAATATATATTATTTTTATTTATGAATTGTGATGTTAAAAATATTAGTAGCTGTCACTGATTAGTATTGAGTAGAAACAGACAACTTGCAACTTCTATCATTAAAAATACTGTGACTAGAGTTGGAAAAACAGTTTACTGTATGGATTTATGTGTGTTAACAGTGGTGGAAGTAAATTTATCCAAGTATTAACTGAATGACTGATAATTAGATACAGGGCTTTCTTTATTTTTATTTTTTATGGCATTATATATATCCTATGCATTTAGATTTGAAGCTTTTGATAAAACTTTCAGGGCTGAAGCCTCAGATGCTCAGGGCTAATGATGCTATGTTTAATCAGTCTAATTTTTTTTTAAAAATAATTAAGAGACATTATATTTAACCATTTACAACATTTGAGAGTTTGGTTCCACCTATTGAGACTGACCTGATAAGATGCGCGTTGTCATGCTTTTTCCTTTTCAACAGCTCAGTGTTCCTCCACGTCATGAAAGCGTTCAGGTTGGCTCCGGCTGGGGGGGTCACAGTGATCAAATCACGATTTGACCAGATTTCCAGCCCCACCAGAGCAACGAAGGTCCTCAGGGGCTTGTATGCCTGCAAGGAAGCATGACATCACCAGAAACAAACCATGAGAAATGATTTGTCTACACTGCTAACAAAAATGACACTTAGATTACAGCTGATTGTTGGTTATGTGTCATTTATGATATAAAATGTCCCAGAAATAGCAGAAGCACTGACTCACCATGTTGACAAAGTTGACAATTTCAAAGACCCTCTTTCTCAGCTCTGTCTGATCTCGCTTACTCTTCACATACTGAAACACAAAGTTAGAGCCAGGTCACATCCTCATTCTCAGCAATTGATTCATTAACAAATTCCCCACATGATTCATGATTACACACGGATTTTGACCCAAATAACGTGATTTTTATCAAACCCAAATATTGGATAAGATGTACCAACATTAGCCATGTCAATTACAAATCAATAAATGAATAAATAAAATTAAAAATAAAATAGAAAAAAAATTCCTCACTGCTCGATTATCAGCAACGAGGAAGAGCTCGATGTATTTCTGTTGGTAGACAATAGATGAACCCTGGAGGATAAAAAAAGCAGATAAAGACACCTTTTAGTTCATATCCTCTTTAAGCTTTTAAATTGTCTTAAAAAGACTTGTCTCATCTTGTCTTGTAATTAGACTGAAGGATGTGTTAGGATCTTCTTTGCAGTGGTGTTACCGCTGATCTGGAGCGACTCCGGCTTGTTGGAGGTTCGTAGTCGTCGCTCCAGCTGGTGTTAGTGACACCACAAACTGCAGGTGTGAAGGTCTTGTTGTCAAAAGTCATCACTGCATGATCCCCCTCATCTCCTCCAGACAGGGGCTCAATCAGGTACCTCTGGGCAGACATTCTGAAGTAACCCCTAAACCGAGATCACACCAGTTAGGCTTTTACACGACAGACATTGCTCTGAGGCAGGAATTAATCCACCTGTTGAGTCACAGCTCACTTAGTGGAGCCATTTTGGGTTTGGTTTTTTTTTTTCTGAAGAGCAGGTTAGCTATCTGACAATCATACAGTAACTGAACTTAAAATTGGAATACTCGTGTCGCTGCTCATGATTTAACTGCTCTGTATCATATACAGTTAGGTACTCTAATCCACTGGTTCCCCATTTGGGGTCAACAGTGGCACCCCCCAAAATTTTTCTTAGTGGCCAGATGGGGCTAATGAAAATCTTGGGGTGGCACACCAAAAGTAAACTTCATGACTGATTTTTAGGAATTTGACTATAGTAAATCACTCAAAATGTAAAGTTAAGAAATCGCATACTGATACTTTGGTTTATTTTCTTTTTTGAATTTACTAGTGATCTTTTGTACACTCAGTTTGGTTGCATGAACATGAATGATCCATTTATGAGGCTTTTCCTGGTTATGATCATAGTCATGCACATTGGGAAATCAGATTATTCATTATTATTTCCCATGTACAGCTCAGTTTCTTTCTATGAGTACTCAAGCAGTATATGGTGTTTACATGCTTAAACACATTAACAGGATACTCCAAAAACCCAAACATAAACACGTTATTCATGTCCACGTAAACGCACTCATAGGCTAATACTGGTACAATTAACTTTTTGAGTTCCACAACAATGCTGTTTTTATGTGTTATGTATCTGTACATGTTAGGTGATTCATTGTTCTTTAGATAGGCTGACTGTTCTCTCCCTAACAAGACATCTTAAATTACAAGGCCTACTTTGAAATAGAACTCATTTTTATTTCGGTATCTTGAGGTGAGAGCTTAAGAGACCCCTTTGAAAATGGCAAGGCCAAATGCTCCCTTGCAAAAATTTAGTCTAAGTGTTGTTGCAGAGTTGTTTAGCCCAGACAACTCATGCTGACACAGTTGACATCAATGGATGCCTAAGGTTGTCTAGTTTCACAGAATATCACTACCTCGCACCCCCCTTGGGGTGCCACTGTGGGTCAGAACCCTTCCTAATATAAATCTAAAGGGGCTAAATTTTTAGTAGGTTAAGGAAGTTTAAAAATTGTATTAATTAATTACTTTTGGACTTTGCTACATCATTTCTCCAATCATAGATCATAAGAAAAAAAAACGTTCTTTCAGTATAGTACTTAAGTTTAGTACTTCAGTAAATGTTCTTACAGGTTCACTGCTTGTTTCTGCTTGCCTTAAAGATCAAAAAGAAACAAGACCTCTATTACATCATTACAAACTGAAAATTGGAATCTCGGGGTTCATCTCTTGAGGTTTAATCCACCTTATTATGTTAGCACGAGGTTAATTCTGTTTATAATGAGAATGTGAAATTTCACAGTATGTGATATTCATTCATTGAATATTGTCATGCATTGAACATCGAATAATGTCGCATATTCTTTATCTGTACTTCCTAACTTGATATGTAAATATCCCGGTGCCTCTGTAATCATCTGTAATCTGTCAATTAACTCCACTGACTCCACGGCATAACAATGTCTTCAACAACAACTACAGGTCCTTTTTTGGTGGTGGGGGGTGGGTCTCGGTTTGTTATTGTGTTCTTGGTTTATTTTCTTTCTTTATGACTTTTTTTTCTTTTTTTCCCGTTTTTCAAGTGCAGCATCTTGGATTACGATGCCAGTGACATCAATCACGATGACTGGCATCCCGACCTAGGAGGTTGTGGGAGGCAGAAGACAAAGCAAAACTGCTTGTTTTGCTGGTTATTGTGAAGGAAAAACGTCTGTAAAATGTAAACTGTTGAAAATGCTGCATCTGCCCTGCCTTCACAAATAAAAACAGTTGGGAAAAAATTATATGTATATATATATAAAGGGAATAAGATTATTGTGAGATGATTTAAGGACAACTTACTCTTATGAAGTAAGGTTCAAGAGGACAGTTTTGAGGGCTCACCTGAGTCCATCACAAGTGCTGATGCTTACAGATGATTCGCTGTCATTCACAATGCTCCCATGATAGTAGCAGTGATCCTGGTAATGACACGAGCATTAAGCACAATTTTTTTTACAGTCAAAGAAATGCTTGCCGAATAGAAGGTTTGTCACATCCTCTGTATGGGGAACTGAAAATCGATTACCAAAGCGAAACACTTACGATGTCATTGGGAGCTGTGGTGACTTGAGTGCCATCATCCCTGTAGTACGTCTCGGTGTAGTCTTTGGTGAGTAATTCACTGATGATAAAAAATAAAAATAAACTGCCATCATGTTGTACCCCCGTAGTCTATATGACTGAATTGATTTAGTTTTGGAATTTGGGAAATCACGCCAGATGTTCATATAGAAAACAACTGAGTTCAGCAGTAATTTGCAAATTTGTAATAAAAAATAATTACATTGTAAGGCTGTAAAAATCTGTCAAACAAAAGAAATAACATCAGTGTGCCTAACTGCAAAGATGAGAACCAACGGCATGAAAATCTATTTTTGTGAAAAAAAAAAAGAGAAGTAAAATCAGGAAGTAGCACTGAAACATTTTCACATTTTCACATATCACTGACACAACTTCTTATCATGTTATGACCTGCTTTTCCTCTGGCGTCACCATCCAGTGAACCAGCAGCACTTGATGTCGCCTCTGAATACTCAACACTCAACAACACTCAACAAGCGATCAATATTTTTAGATATTCATTAACACTGGATCGAGAGTTTTATTACTGTTCGTTTTTGACAGAGGCATATTTTTAGGGAAGTGAAAACTTACTCATTTTTTTCTAGTTGCATTTCGATGTCTCTTCCTCCCACAGTCATTGCGTACTTCACAGTCTCAGGCCTGAGATTCTGCGGAAAAGAAATATTTATTCTTATTTTTAAATAACTGACATCACAACCATAGCTTGATTGCATATGCAGGTCTGCACGAACACTGTCACCTACGTAAATCTTAAAAAGTTGAATGTACCTCCGTGTGTCTTTTTCTAACTGTGTGAAGTCTGACGGGTCGAACCACCTCATAGCTTTTCATCTCCTCAAAGTCATGCCCATGGCTTTCTGTGGAGACACAAAAAACATCATTACATGTTGTGTTAAGAAAAATGTGCTCATTTTGATAATGTTTTAACTAGAATCAACTGTTTTATAAAGGTTAGGGTTGGGTTTATGCATAGCACTGTGAAGAGTCACTTCACAGTGAGGGCTTCAATATCACTCAAATACTCCCCAGCACTCCCTGGTATGTCCCCCAGCTGTAAATTTGAAATGGGGAAGCATTTTAATTTGGCAGTTTTGATTTAAAAAAATAAATAAATAAATAACAACCTCGATAAATATGTGAATAAACAGCAATAAAAAATTGGAATAGATACATATTCTAAAACTTCTAGATCTATATACATCTGTTCCAGATAAGTAAGAACGTGAAAAATTAGAGCTTTAAAATAGAGACACACACACACACACACACACACACACACACACACACACACACACACACATACGTGTATGCCTTACATGCAATGAAATATAAATTAGAAAATATAAATGCTCACGATAATAAGCGCTGTAAGGGCTGAGGTTAAGGTTAGTCCAGCACTTAACCAACTGCCTCCTTTTTTGTGCTAACTAAGTTAGGCTTAATATGTCCCATGCATTATTCCATTCTAAATGAAAAAATACATTGGCATTGCCTTCAAATAAGTGTGGGAAAAAAGTGCTGTAGGTATGGAAACATTTGTGGTCATAGTTAAAATCACTTGAAGAACCACGTCAATAAGATTTGAGAAATATTGTTGCTAAACATATTTCGGTGCATCAAGCCAACATCCTGCTGACCTTTTTTTTTGGCAGAGTTTAAACAGAAACATCATCTCACATTAAGAATTGTAATTCGTTATTTCCACAGCCTAGAAAAATGTCATTAACATTTGTGAACATAAGCTAAGACATAAGCTACTCTCTCTCAAAGAAACCAAAGAAGTCTCAAACTGTTAGTTTTCTTCTTTTTTTTTTTTACACTCAAATGAGCTTTATTATATTGTAGAATTCTCATTTCTGAAACAGAAAATGTACCTGTATATTCATTCCCTGACTGCTATCAGTGTCATCTACAACATCTTTCACCATTCATTGTCTATGGAGCAGCTCTTGACCTAGTAACAAATTTGAGTTTAAGCACTCTAGTTTTGGATCTGGGAGACAGTTATTTTTTGGACTGACCATAGGAATATGAATTTAAAAACGGCTGTAGTTTCCCTTATTTTTAAGATGATTTTTTTGGCTTTTTATGCCTTTATTCCATAAGACAGGTTAAGCGTGAAAGGGGGAGAGAGAGAGGGGATGACATGCAGCAAAGGGCAGAGGTCGGAATTGAACCCGCGACCACTGCGACGAGGACACAGCCTCCATACATGGGGAACCCGCTCTATCCACTGAGCCACTGGGTGCCACACATAGTTTCCCTTTAAGCATACGTTGCAGTACAGTACTACCACATGTGATCTTCTAGCAAAGCACAAGGACCTAAACTTGTCTTCAAACGTAATTAAACATCTTGTCATTCCATACATTTGTATTGACAAATCCAAATTGTTTCATATTTGTGTGATGGATGCAGTGTTTTGTTTTGAGTTTTTTTTAACATAGAAGTTAGAGGTAAAATTCAATTATCTGATTTCTTTAAATTGTGGTTTTCCTTTCCAGCTGACAAGAGAAACACCCAAATGATGTATCTAACATGGAATGGACTGCACTTGTTTAATGCTTTTTTATTCTCCTGACCACTCAAAGCACTTTTACACAACATGTCACATTCAAACCATTCACACACACATTCACAAGGCTACCATACACAATTCACTTGCTCTTGCACTCACACTACAGTGATGCAGCATTGGGAGCAGTATGGGGATCAGTATGTTGCCTAAGGATACTTCAACATGTTGCCAGGAGGAGCCAGGGATCAAATCACTGACTTTAGAGGATGACCTGCTTTACCTCTTATCCACAGCCGCCCTTAAATCATAGACTATAAAAATAATGGATGTAGCTACTGTGACGTCAGCCATTGGTTTATGGATTACCGTTTTAAAGCCTCAAAGTCCATGCCATATTGGTTTTTGGAGCCATAAGTGACCATATTTGCGAGGGGTGGATCTGATTGAGGAGCTGAGGATACTATCGGCAGACAGCCTGTCACTCACAGTGGCCCTCAGCTTAAAGCTTTGAAAAAAACAGGTGAGTTATATAAACCCTGTACACTTGTCATGATGGTTGAAATTAGCAAGAGAACAAAACCATTTTTTGTACCAGGCTATAAACATGTTTTTTTTCTGCTAATATGTTGGGCATTTTAACATAGGAGGTCTATGGGGAGTGACTCGCTCTTGGAGCCAGCCTCAAGTGGTTATTAGAGGAACTGCAGTTTTTGCCACTTCTGTGTTGGCTTAATTTTTCAACCCTGGGCGTCTCTGCTTGGCCATGAAGGTTAGCTTAGCATAAAGGGGGAAACGGTTAGCTTGAATCTGTCCAAAGATAACAAGTCCACCTACCAGCGTTTCTAAAATATTGTGTTTGTTTACATAAACCAAAGCACAAAAATGACATGTTCAGGCATGAGAAATGTAACAATCTCCTCATCTAATTGGTAGGAACGCAAATATTTGTGTTTCATATCAAACTAAAAGTTTGTTGTTTTCTATATGAACATTCATGTGGAGTTTATTTAGAAGCTGAGTCGATAACTCCGGGTTCTTTTTTACAGTCTGACACCTCCTGTGACCCCATCTGCATACTAATGACCCCATACGGGCCGTGAGCCTAAGGCTGAGAAACTGGTCTTGCCCCTGGCCTATGCAGAGAGGACAAAGACAAACATTGACACAGCTGTTTTACCACAAGTTTAAGTCTGCTCTTTTTTAAATGACAAAAACTAAAGCCAGCAGAATGATTACAGCTACAGACTGGATCCTTTGATGACATATAGTTATGGATATAAGCTATTTATATCACATTTACAGCAGATTGGAGATAAAATTAGGACAAAATACTTGCTAATGCTTGCCTGTATGCCCCTGGGTGTTTCTGGCTCAAGCTTAAACACTTGAGTAACCAGCCTGTTCAGTAATTACGGGATTCAATGTTGCCTCTGCTTACTAACCCATGACGCATTAATATGAAGTGTATACAGTATCAACACAGCACCTGAAGCTCTGTCATGGAAACCAGGGATCGGTGGAGGGGTTCTTTGACAACCTTATCGGCAGGAACACTGAAGGCTTTGTGTGCAGGAAAATGTGGCTGTCCTTTTATCAGACTAATCATGGTAAACATACTGTTTAACTACTGCAAGGGTGTCATTTACATTGGTGTCCCCTTCACTTTCTAAAATAGCATTTATTCTTTTCATACTTCCAGTTGGTTTCCTACCAAAGTGTCTGAACATTGTTCACTTATGGGGTTTTTTTCTGACCTGCATTTCACCTCTCAGGCTTCACAGACTGCTTTGCTGTATTACTACCCCAAAACCCTACATGAATTCAGATTAAAAAAGAAAATAATCTGCATTTAAGTTAAAAAAGAAATTAATGGGTCATATTCTAAGGCTAAAGCAAGGAATCACTGAGCACACTGTAATTGTAATAAAGATGCAACATTATCTATTATTGCTGTCAGTCACATTATTTTCAATAGCATCATACATCAGCAATACAAGATATTTTTTTACAAGAATTTATATATATTCTTTTATATATATATAATCAATCAATTTAATAATTTTCTCTCTTGATTGTTTGCAGTTTGTGTATAGATGTGTTTAATATGGCAAAAATGCACAAATTGAGTAATCTACAAACAAATTACATGATATATATGTATTTTATAATAATAATAATAATAATAATAATAATAACAGTAATAATAATAATAATAATAATTATTATTATTATTATTATTTATCATTACTATTATTTTACCTATTACAATTAAATACATTACATACACAGTCTCACATTTGTTGTCGAGTAAATTTGTGCATTTTTTTTCCCATATTAATAAAACTGTATGGAAAAAAACCTTTCTCCACCTCTTGCGTTCTCTGTTGATTTCATCAGTTCCTGAACATGAAACTCTTCTTCCCTAAGTTCATTGTTGGCATCTTCCACCTTATCTTGTCCTCTCCACAACATAAAAAAAACTATTTTAGCAATCCTGGTTCTTCCCAGTCAGCATACGTTGGCTCAAGGAAATGACTAAGACATTCTGAGTCACGGTTACCTGTCTGCCAGGAACACAGTGGCACCTGAGAGGGTGGTGCCTTTGTTGTGATACAAATTCCAGCCTAGTAAGTGTGTCACAATATTAACAGTGTGTTTAAAGTAATTCTCTTAGACTAGGAAACATTTTTAGACAGTAATGAGTGTGCTTATAATTTAACAACAGCAATGACAGGTCATTGTTTAGCAAGATATTACACCAGGCAGGATAAAGGCACACTGTCACTGTCTAGAGCATTTCCTTCCTAATCACCTGTGGCGAAATTTAATTGCACTAGGACCAAAAAGTTCCATTATCTCTGATGCAAACAAGATAAAGTCAGCCCAGTATATATCAACTATATTTTCTGGTGGAGACAGAAATCATTATCCTGAAGCTAATAAAAGTATAGTGTCTTCAAAGAACATTCACAGTCATTTTATTACAATTTCTGATATCACACTTTTTACTTTATGCTCAGTAACAGAAAACCAAGAGTTAAAGTGCTGTGAATAAATAGGAGCTAGGCTTTAGTTATTAATTAGCCACCATGCAGAGAGGAGGTAACAGTATCTGGTGACTTACCTGAAGGTTTGAGGGAGGCATTTAGGATGAGGACCCACAATAGGAGTGTTGGCATCATTGTCCAAGTGCAGACAGTCCCTGTAACAGAGCAGATCGGCACTCTGATCAGGCTTTATGCTGTCTACCTGCATGCTATTTTGCGAGGCCACACCTTCGCCTGCCTTCCAGGACCTGTCACAGCTACTTCCTCTTTGACAACACATCTACAGCATGCTCACAACCAGCCTGAACACGCCCCTGTTTCTCTTCAAGAATGCAGGAAGAAAACCATCAAAAACAGTTGTGGGTAAAGTTTAACTTGCAGTCTCGCACATTAAGTTTCATGACATTCATATCAGATTACAGAGCAATAAATGATATATATTTTAAGACAGTAAATTTCCTACCTTTTTGCAAGATAAGATTTTAACCACTTCGTCTTTTTTTAGACATAAAAGCCATAAATCAGCTGTTTGACTCATACTGCATTGTGGTTGCCTGACTCACAATACTTCAGCCGTATGGTAATTTCCACACACGTCACTTGTCACGCTGCCGTCACTGCATTAACTGTCACAACATTTGGTTAAAAAAAGACCCTAAAATCTGCAGCAGCGTGGATGCTCCTTCCTCTGCTTGGTCCGTCACCCACTGAACACATGCTTGGAGTCACAGCAGAGGCAAAGTGTAAGAAGACAATAAGGCCAATGTGCGTGCTCCCTCAGCGGCAGGCCGGGACAATTCAGGACACAGATCAGTGTTTTGTGCCTCAGTAGGTGGAACGCAGTGGAGTTAAAGTAACACTGCAACAGTTTCATAGACACTATGTCTAACATTTTCTTACTTATTTTCAGTATAATTGAGCTTATAATCAGTTCATGCAGCTCTTACTGTAACATCAGGTGTATTGGTGGTTTTGTTGTGTAAAAGAGGCACACAAGAAGTACAAATACTACATATTTGCAGTTTGATTGGAATGATCACAATTATAATGGTTATCTCTGAAAACCCTCACAAGTCAATGGGGAAAGAGGGGCAACAGGACTAAAGTAACTACAGTATTTTGTAACCCTGGTTCTATTAGCACAGGCAGAGCCCTCTGCTGGACCCATTGGGTAATACTTCTCTAATCACAGCACATTCACACACAGAGAAAAGTAACAGGCCAATCAGGATGTGACTACCTGATTACGTGCAGACCCCACAGTATACAGGGAAGAAGATTCCCGCCATCAGACAAACTACATTAGTGATACTCAACTTATGGCCCGCAGGCCAAATCCCTGACAGGGTGCTGAGTGGCCCCCCAACAATTTTCTAATTCACAATGAAAATAAAGTGATTCACACTATAAATTGTTTTTGTACTTTTAGTATACATAAGGTGCCAGCATCAAAACAGCTTCAAAATAGAGCCTGTTTATCAAAAAGAGTGCCAGTGGAGGATCCACTTCAACCCTCGACATAGGTTTGAGTTGACTGATTTGATTTAATTTTATTATTGTGTCATGCATAAACAATATGCCCTGCCCAACGGGCTTACAAGACACCATTAAGAAAACAAAAAGACCAGAAACCAAAAGCAGACGATGATAAAACTAACATTAACTCAATAAAACATCCTGACGTTTCTTCCAGGCTTTAGAGACATAAGTGGCTAACTTACAGACATCGAAAGTAAACAAGCATTCCATCCTGTCATCATCAGTGCTCCAAAACATTTCAGGATTTTGAACGTAAATTTCATTCATCAAAGGTGATCTTAACTCATCATAAAATGTACAATATAACAGGAAATGAGATTCATTCTCAACTCCTCCTGAATCACAAAGTTCACACATTCCTTGTTCCTCTGGGTTGTTTTTAAATCTGCCGACTTCAAGAGCCAGAGGAAGGATTTCTGTTCTTAACTGAGCGACTAAACATCTCTGACTTTTTGTTAAGTTCGCTTCAACATAAAATTCTGTATATTCATGCTTGATTTGAATATATGTCTGTAATTTAGGCTTTAACAAGATGTCATTTAACCATTTGTCTTCAAATTCACCATTGGACTTTTTTCTAATTGTATTCACACTGTATGGTAAAATATTTGTATAGACACATTGTAAATCAACTTCTCCAAAAACAGCAAAAGCAATTCTGCAATTTACTCCAAAGAAAAATGTTCTTATTGATCCTGTTATCAGACATATTAATAAAACGATTCCACAGTCTGATCATTCCACATTTCCTTCTTATTAGTCCAGGAATCAAACCCATGTCACCTTGAGCTGCTAAAGAAGGTGCAAATTTATGAATGCCCAGGAAACAACGTAAAGCTCTGTTCGGTATAGAATCTGAAGTTGTGCTCTCTTTAAATCCCCATACCCCCGCAGCATAATTCAAAATGGGAGAAACACAAGCATCATATAGTTTAGAGTAGGTGGAATATCCAAGATCTTTGCATAATTTTAACTTATTAACAACAGACCCCAAAGCTCTGCTAGCTGAACCAGCCAAAAGTTTAATTCTATTTTCATAAGTTAAAAATCGATCAAGCGGAAATCCCAAATATTTATACTCAGGTGTATATTCTAATGTCATATTCCCAAATGTGAAAGTCTTCCTGCTTCTTGGAAACTGTTTTTTCTAAAGTGAATTATCTGAGATTTACTTTGGTTTACTGAAAGCCTCTGTTTGTAACAACAAGTGTGTAATAGATTTAACATGTTCTGTAAATCCTCTTTTGATTCAGCCAGTAGAGCAACATCATCTGCATACAACAAAATACCCACAGTTAAATCATTCAAGTGTATTCCTAGATTAGCATTAATAATTTTAAGTGCCTGTTTAACACCAAAGGGGGTTCTGAACCAGTCTGTAGATGATTTACTTGAACACATCAACAGAGCAACTATACATTGATCTTGATAAAATTTGCTGTCCACCGCTGCTTCTAATAATTTTAACGAAAGTAGGTCTCTATTTATCCAATCAAAGACTTTTTGGAAATCCACAAAACATACAAAAGTAGATTTACTCTCTGTGATTCTTACCCTAACAATAGTTGAAATTGAGTGAATATGTTCAGTGCACGCTCTGTTTCTTCTAAAGCCATTCTGCTCATCAACCAAATAATCTACAGTTTCCAAGTACTGTGTCAGCCTGACATTCAGAGTATTAGAATATATTTTATAAACTGTACTACGAAGACTGATTCCTCTGTAGTTTAGTGGTATATTAGGATTACTTTCAAATTATTTTGGGATAAGTATGATAATGGATTTATACCACGCTGAGGGAACAATACTGTATTTAAAGCAAAATCTAAATTAACCGAAAAGTGTGTCTAAAAGAGGTGGTGACATTATTTGGGATTTGTTCTACACCTACAGCTTTTTTCAAATTTGACCCGTTTACAGCTGATCTTACTTCCTCCACGGTAATATTATTATTCCAAATTAAATTTGATGAGTAATGTCCCCGATTCATATTTCTCTCCATATCATCCTTAGATTTACATGCATCTTTAAAAAAAAGTATCATCAAAAATAGGTGGAATATGACCTCCAGAATATAAATTGGCAAAATCCTGCCCTCACTTCAATACAAACTCTTTTCTGCATTATTTGTCTTTAATTCCATAACTTTTGAAGGTGAAAGTTCCAGTACAGCTTTGAGCTTCTCTTTACCTGCTGAGATTTATTTTTAATTAAATTTCGCAGTTGACATTTGTTGACTTCTAAAGTTAACATATCACAAAATCCATTATACCATCTATCAATACTACTTTGTGAACTTTCACAAGTTTCGAGTTGTCTAATTAATTCTGATAATTCAAAGTGACACACGTTGGAGGACAGAAAATCCTCAGGAAGAAGAGTGTTTCTTCTTCTTTGGGTTGTGAAACTGTTATGTTTTCTTCTGCTATTGCAACTCTAGCTTTGAATGTTAATAGCAATAAGGAGTGGTCAAGTAAGCGACATCTCTCACCAATGAGATTAATACAGGTTGCAGCATTTTGATCCATAAGCTCTGTTGCTGTAATTATTTCAAAGGCTAGACAGGACTCAAGGCAGTTATGAAGTGTCACTATATAATCCACTGCAGCTTTTCCTCTTACTGATATGGAGCTGAAGTTATCATTATTCATATTTTACCTACCATTTAAAACACAACATTTAGAATCCCTCAGAAATTCAAGAAAGGATTCACTGTAAGTATTACAGCACAAACTAAGGCCACTCTTGGTGGAACGTTGTCTAAATCCCCAATACAGTCCTCTTTATCAGCAATTTGACTGTTGAAGTCACCACAGATATAGATTGCGTCCGTGTCCAAGGAATAAACCTGGTTTAATAAACAACTGAAAAATGAATTAGAGTCTCTCCCTCTTACAGATCCATCAGGGGACAGATAACAAGAGTAAATCACAAAGCTATATTGCTGACCCCTATGTTCAAACCGCACTCCAATAATACCATCCACAGATTTGTTCACAACATTATTTTTAAAGTGTTCAAAAAGTTCCTTTTTAACTAAAAGTCCAACTCCTCTGGAGCCCTTTGGAGCACGTATGTGTCTGTTTCTGTTGTTTCCGTACCACGTGTAGCCACTTAACGCAAAAGCATCACCACTGGATATGTGTCTCATTAAGGGATATAATATCTGTATTTAGCGACTGTAGTAATAAGCTTCTAAGCTTGTCATTTGTAATAGTCCAGCTATTTACATTCCAGTGAGCTAAGAAAAACAGGATGGATCTTACAGGTTGGGCAGCAGCTCCCCAGCGTATTTTTGCACAGGCGCTTCGCTCACCTCTTGCAGGTGCTGTTGCCTCCTGTGCACCTCATTTGATGAGCCTCCCGTTCCCTGACACATACACATCCTTCCTGACTGGTAGATTCCACAGAAAAAATTTAAAGTTGGATTCCATGAGTCGATCACTGTGTGACTTTGCTGATTGAACATGCACCTTTTGAAAATTCATGTTGGATTTCAGGTTATGCTTCCCACGCAGCACTGCCACCTTTTCGCTCACCGAGGCAACAGCGCCTTTCACCACACCGGGGCCCGTACCTCTGGCTCACAGTCTCTGCATTGCAACTGGTGTCAAAGTTTGCTCATTCAGCTCTTTTTCAATGTTGTCCATTTTCATCTGAATCACTTTCATCTCTCTCAGAAGCAAGTTTGTCTCCTTATCCGTGTCTTTGTCCTGCACTCACTGATTTGTTTTTTTTAATTATTTGTTTTTAACTATAAAAAGTCTCGATTACACACAAATGTTTGTCAGAGACCCTCCTGTCCACGTCTGGCCTGGTCTGACGTCACCAGTCACTGGTGCCAGCTAAGTAACTAATGTCCTAAAATCCTAGAAACATCCTAAATCCTAGATGTGTCCTAAAATCCTAGAAATGTCCCAAGATCCTATAACTGTCCTAAAATTTAAAATATGTCCTTAAATCCTAGAAAACATTCAAAAATCCCAGAAACATCCTCAAATCCTACAAAAAACATCCTTAAATCCTAGAAATGTCTTGAAATCCTACAAACATCCTAAAATGCTAGACGAATCCTAAAATCCTAGAAATGTGCAAAAATCCTAGAAATATATTGAAATGTAAGAAACACTGTAAAATCCTAGAAACATCTTAAAACCCTATAAACATGTATGGGCCAACTGCGACTGGTCCCTGGCCTCCTGTCATTTGCAAAAGTGGCCCCCAAGCAAAGCTAGTTGAGTGTCCCTGTCAATCAGCCTCTTCAGCATAGGCGTGACAGGACCCAAAAACAGAGGGCTCCGCCTGTGCTAGCAGAACTTGGGTTACAATATTGTAACCTTCGTTCTAGCTCATACTGGCTCCACCGTCTACTCTATGGGTACAGTAGGTGGAACCAGATGAAAAACGCCCTGTTTCGACATAACATGGACCCAGCATCACTGATCTTGTACACCTAAATGTAAGTTGCAGTGGCCGACTTACGTTTTTTCCCCCCCGAGAAGTAGGAGCCCCAGCCAACCCAAACGATAAGCAATGTAACTGGGTGGAGCTTTGGCCTAACCTTGCAGGGGTTAAAAGACAGTGTGCTACTCACTGTTACTGAAGAGAAAAAGGATGTATGATGGTAGGAATCTGCCTTCCTATTTACTGTGGGGGCCGCATGTATTCGAGTAGGCACGTCCTGATTACGTTTATGCTTTTCTCAGTGAGCGAATACATGCTCGCGATTAGAGGATTATTGCCCAAAAAAGAGAGATAGAACACGAATTCTAAAGTAAATGACATGATTACCTAACACCTAATGCAATCAAACATGATCTCAAGGAATAAAAAGACCTGGTGATTCTATTAAATCACACATGAAGTAAACAACTGGATTCATTTGATGTCAGATAGAATCCTGTTTCATTCATACAAATCCTGCTCATTAACTTGTGTTTCTGCAGTGTTATGATGCTCATTCATTTCATGATGCACCATTCACTGAGGACATGACCTGACTGAACAATTGCCTCACTGTGAGCGGGGAGGCCACAACTGCACTCAGCAAAAAGTCAGAACCGCTGCTTTTCTGGCTTTGCACTCTGGCTAAGGACAACTCAGGACGAAAACAATATGACTTCAGATACTATGCAAATCAACCATGACAATGATTCTGAAAGCATCTTAAAGGTCCACTGTGTAAGATTTAGGGGCATCTCATTATCTATATTTATACAAAGGCATTCTCTAACTTTTATTTAATTTATTTTTTTCATTTCTATTTATTTTTTTCAATTGACTTATTTTACTCTTTGTCATATTAGCTCCTTTGTCCCATGTTGAAAAAATTTAGAATTGCTCTACATGTTTTCTATTATATATAATTTGTTTTGTTAAGAATTTTGTTTGTTATGAAAAGTGCTATGTAATAAAGCTTATTAATATCACTATTATCTATAGGCAGAAATGTAATTTAATATTCATAACTATCTTTTCATTAGTTTATGTTCACCTGTCACTTCATTACCTTAAAATAAGCTATTTGTATCTACATACGGACAGGGTCCTCCTTTACAGAGTCCGTCCAAAGCAAACACTGGCTCTAGATAAGTCCATTTGCATTTTGGCATCAAGATAATGATGTACTATAACTATAATAATAACTTGTTAAAGCAAATTCATTTTAAACTCAACAATTTTTTTTGACACACATTAACCCACACATAATTGTAATCATGACCCTAGGCCCACCCCGTAGTTTGGGAGGAACAGTAATGTTGTGGACAGCAAGGAGAAACAAACCTCTGTACAAAAAAAGGCATAAAGAATGGGTTTTTTTTGAATGACAAGTTCTGCTATAAAGCCCAGCCAGATGGTTCTCTCAACAACACCAAAGTTATCTGTATGGACTGTCGATGTGAACCGAGTTACCACCATGGTACGAATCAAATCTCAAATACCACTTGCCAGCCAAACACACAACTGATGCACAGAGCCCTCTTCCCCCTCGCCAAAGGCAGACCACACTAGATACTTTGCAATGCAGACACCTGGACAACTCTGTAAGCAACAAACTTTCAACAGCAATGTTGTTGCTTGTTGGGCTTAAGTATGCCATGGTATGCTTTCAGCATTTTTTTTAAGCATGCAGTACATTTGACATATACATCAAACGAGGTGCACAGGAGGCAGCAGCACCTGCAACAGGTGAGCGGAGCGCCAGTGCAAAAATACGCTGGGGAGCTGCTGCCCAACCCGTAAGATCTGATCCATCCTGTTTTTCTTAGCTCACTGGAATGTAAATAGCTGGACTATTACAAATGAGAAGCTTAGAAGCTTATTACTACAGTCGCTAAATACAGATATTATATCCCTTAATGAGACACATATCCAGTGGTGACGCTTTTGCGTTAAGTGGCTACACGTGGTACGGAAACAACAGAAACAGACACATACGTGCTCCATGTGCTCTTGTACATTTCCAAATGTGCTCTTGTACATTTGGCTGCATGTGGAAAATAAGTGAGGATAACCAGGTTTTCATTTTGACTGTTGGTGAGCAAGCCATTCCTTTATTCCATACTGACACCATTACGCAATCTTTAAAAGTTATAGATAAAAATCAGAGAGGCTTTAAAACTTCAATATTTCTGTTATTAACACTATATGTAATTGATATATCACCTACTAAATCATTTTGCACGAGGAAGTCCAGAACAAATGAGGGAGAAGTGCATACATTAAGGATATGTGACTACAAGTTTATTTGGTTGCCATATTTGTATGTATAATGTTATAATAATATTTAGTTCAACTGTGTCTGAAATGGATGCATCACAACAAATCATATACAAAAATGATGCATTCAATGTACTCTGTGAAAACTGTAAATCAGAATCTTTTAAACGTGTCATGTGTGCAATTTACAGCGAATTATTATAACAACACACAGAAGTTTTGCTTTTTATAGTATTTGTTTCATTAAAAAGTGGGTTGGATGTAGTAAAAAGATATGCCAAGTCATCATTGATATCGGCTGTCAAACACAGTAGGGATGTCGGATGGGGATAAGGAAGTGAATTTAAGAAGTACATTTTAAATACAAAGTCATTATCAGCAGTCTTATCACAGCTTCTGCTAAGTATGCAGATGAGTAAAAAGCTTTTCTGTGAAGCTTTCATTGATGATTGAAACTTTTCTTCCCTAACAATATGTCTGGTTTCCGTCAGAGGCACAGCACAGAGACAGCTCTCAGAATCGCAAATAACACCTTTCTTCTGGATTTCAGCACGACCTTTGATATCAGCATAAGCTATAATTTTTATTAAAGCGTGCAAGTGAGTTGGAAAATCTTCTCTAGCACTTGAATGATTTTCCTCCTTTGTGTCGTGTGTAGACTGTTTCGGATGGGATCGCCCAAGTGAAGCAATGACTTATACAGGCGTGGCATGATCACTCAGGCTATTTCTTAACTTGTATTACTGTTATCCAAACAATGATACACCACATACCTGCACAAGAATGAGTGTATATCAAATATATTGCCATTTTTTTTTAAATGCCACCACAATTTCCTATGATAATGTCCTTTATCTTCTTAAGTCTTAAATTTCTCACACGGACAAATAGTCAACGCATCATGTTGCATCTCATCATGTGACTGCAGATCCTTCTACTCACCGTGTACACAACACTACAAAGTAAGCAATGGGAGCTTAAACTGTTAATAAAGAATCATATGGAGATGCAGCATTATATGTCATGAAACACAAAAATAAGTAAATAAATATCTCACCATGACCCTTGGGGAGCTCCGTAGTCATGCCACATGATGAAGACATCCTCACTGGTGTTTTCTTCTCCAGGAGCCCCCTCTCTCCTCTTGCTTTGGATTAGAAGATCCTTCATGATGGCAGAGGGAACATGATTTCTAGGTAACAGGAGGAAGGGGGGAGGTGAGGAAGCATATGTTAGGATGATGAAAAAAAACCCAACTTACATTCAAAGCAACTAGCTGCTTTATATACCCTATCTGCCGCAGGTAATTAGGGTGACAAGACCACTTGAGGGGGGATCTACATCTTATGAAATGATAAATATTTATACAAAACCAATACCTAACCAATAAAGAATCCAAAGAATGAATGTTTACATAAATAAGAATTCCTATTAATAAATCAATAACACATAGACCCAAAATAATCACATAAGTCAGCATTATTTATACCTCTGTACCCCCTTCATCTTAATGGTTCACTCCTAGAGATCTAATGCAGGTGAATTGGCCTTCCTCAGTCTTTTGCCACTGGCCCCTGCTGGAGAGACAACCAGTAAATGGTGAGCACTGCCAATGTTTGACTGAGCTGTTTGAGGTAGCTTTTTAAGTGTCAAAGACAAAGAATAAACAACACATAATACTCTGCTCTAAACTGTCACTGCCACTGATCACTGAGTTTCTTTAACCACCCTCTGGAACCACCCGAGCAAAGACAGTTATCAAATGTTCACACACAAACACATTTACACAACTTTTTCTTTCCAGATATGCTGCACAACTCCTATTATTGCATTAGATGATTTTCTTTTTCACCGAAATTTCAGATATCGTAATGGATTTAATCATCTGAAAATTTGAAGACAGTTTGACTCACTTTGACACTGTAATAATAAGCCTGGTGACAAGTGTTGACATGGCCCCTGACTCAGAGTCAAAGGATTTATCCTTCCTGCTTGCATTAAATCTTCATAATTACTAGTTTGCACTTTGCAACATCACCACCAGAGAGCGCTACCTTCATGCATTAACCACTCAGCTGCTGTGAGTCTCAGCTGCCTGTAATGAGCTGCCACATAAAGCCTATTACAACAGGTCATGTTAAAAAATCTTTTCACACTGGAGTGCACTCATTTTTTGACATCTTTTCTTTAGCACTGTCAATTTATTGAAATATGTAAAATCACTGCACTAGTTTATTTGCTCTCAAGACAACACAGAATTTCCCTTTTTTTGTAAAAACTCAAAGCTAGCCCCACATGACCTCGAGAAATGGGCTGCTGGTGCTGCTGGATGGCCGTGCTGTAGAAGGACAACTGCGAGCGTGACTGGGCCATGTGGAAAAATGTGACTTTATTGACCGCACACACAGAAAGCGCAACAACGTGAATTATGAGGCTGATGGAGTTATGCCAGGGACACTGCAGTCTGTTCCACACAGCCATTCTGACCTTGATGATCACAGATGAATCAGGCAACAGGATTTTCCAATTTCCCTGCAGGCACAGATCCATAGCACATCAGTGCTGCTGAACAGCTTCAAATTCACTCTCAAATTTGTCAGATCTTAGTCTGCAGGGATCCAGATATAATCTTTTCTCTGTTCATTTCTCTAGCTTTAAAGGTGAATTGGCATCAACACCTTGCATATTTAATACAAACCAGATCTCAGCTACTAGCATCCTCAGAAGAAAGTGCCTCTCACTGTTGTTGATCAACCCACTCATTAACAGCTGACCCTATAGGAGATACAAACTATTTAAATTTGCTGCTACATGAAGTTTGCCAGATTCTATCTGTTTCCCTTTTTCTATGGGAACAGGGGAATATCATGCAATGTAAATGCATTATCCATCAAAACATGTGTTACATGGGAGTCTGTGGACATGACCAGATGTAACTTTACATTACAGTAACAGGTAACCCATTTGCCAGAACAAAAGGTTGGAATTGTGTGTCTCCGCAAACCATGGAAATGTTACATTTGTACGTGGTTATGCAGCAGTTAGACTGAAAGTTTTCATTGAGACTTTATACTAAAACTTTTAAGTTGTGGTTTGATTTAGGGCACAAAAAAAACAGGTTAAAATTTAACATTTTAAACACCAATCAGTGGACTCTCACATGCAGACTGAGAAACACAAAATCACCTGGAAAGCAGGACAGAAATGCCAGATATTGCTCACTTCTGAACGTAATCCAGATACTTTTATGATAATATAATACTTCCAGTATGTTCCATGTGTTCCACTCTAAAAAGGGTTGTTTTATCAACATTTGACATAGATAATCTATGACTGAATTTCTAGTGGCATTAAAAAACCTCTACTTTGCCTTAAACTGCAGGAACCCTGCAAGAGAAGCAGTGATGGCCCTCAAACAGTGGTCTGCAGCTTAGCAGGCATCCTACCTAGGTGACACACCATTCACCATTTCTTCCACCTTCTGTAGACAAAGTCAGTTCTTATGCAAATGTAACATATTCGACGTTAGCAGAATCTAACAATGCAAACATTTTCATCCGGTGATTGGGTTTTAAATCTATTTTTAAGAAAAACCATAAAAAACAAAACAAAAAAACAAACATGACATAGAAATACTCTATTGTAAGTAAAAATCTTGCACAGAATACAGATGTACTACCAGTAAAATATAGTACAGGCATCAAAGACCTTTATCAAAAATCATAACTGAGTAAAAGTAGAAAATAATTTGTTTATTTATAATTAGTTCGTTTTTGTGCAGAATTGATTATTTCGTAAAACAAGATAAAAAGTTGGAAGTTTTCAGAATTTAGTTAGTAGGTTATTATAATTAAACTGACTCACCTAAAATAGGTGAGGTCTAAACTCCCAGTTGTTTTATTTATTTTACTGGTTGTAATCTCTCTCACTCTGTTGTTGACGTGCTAAACCCAAGTGACATCCAATCCTTAAAACTTGTGCCAACACATAAATGCCAAAAAATGCAGTTCTCTAATAACCACTTGGGGGTGCCTCAGAGAGCAGTCAATCCCCATAGACCCCCATGTTAAAACGCTTCAGTTTACAGCAGAAATAAACATGTTTACAGCTTAGTGTAAAAAGAAAAAAAAGGCTTGTCTGAGGATAGTGTCCTCATCTCTCAGTCAGCTCCACTCCTTCCTCCACCAGAGCTCCACCCTCTCATCCAAATATGGACACTTCTGGCTCCAAAATAACTGACGACAGTGTCAACATTCATTATCTTTAAACCGTAATAATTCTTGTTACTGTAATACAGCCAGTCATAGTGACATCACATAAACCCCAGCATATTGTTGCATAACTCAAATCTGACCAAACGTAACCCGCCACAGTAACAGCAAACACCTGTGTGGAGGTGCAGGACTGTGACTTTGTAATGATCCTATTATCTGTTTATCTTTTATATGATAAGAAACTAGTAACTGAGGCTGTTGTGTGGAGTAAAAAAGTCTCATATTTACACATTACTTAAATGTAATAAAATGGAATAAATGGAATATATTGAAGTTAAGTACACTTTCCAACAGTGTAACTAAATGTAGTACTTCAGTAAAAGTATTTACGTAAGTAAGTATGTTTACAGTACTGCTGGTGGCATGGGTGGACTATGAGACAATGGGCCCGGGCTCGTCGGGGGCTGGCACACTTGGCCCCTGCATGGCCCTATGCTCAGGCATAGTTATCCATCCAAGGCTGGTGGGTAGTTAAATGCAATTATTATCATACTATTATATGCATAATTATTGAGCATCATATTCTAAAAACCGATCTGTTATAAGTCAAATATTTATCTGTTTAGTGGAATTTAAAACACAACGTAGAAATACTTCAGTAAAGTACCTAAAAAAGTGTACTGTACTAGACTTTGTTACATTTCCATTGCTGCAAGTTACATTGAATATAAAAACACATCAGGAGAAAAATCAGGAGCACATTTGCCTCTATGCTGATGATATGACCTGATAATTTTTGCTTGTTTATGTTCAAAAAAATATTGCAATGTCATCTGTCATTGCTCCACCGATGAAAGCTGCTCTGGACGGTTAAGCGGCAAATAACATGAAAAGCAGGTCTTACAGCTTAGAGCTTAGAGAAGTAATGCTCTGAGCACTTGTCATCCAACACTGAATTTGCGCTGCGATACAGAGCCTCCAAAACAAACTCAGAAAAAACAAACAAATGGAAATTTAATAGAAGTGTAAAGGCTATTTTGCACATCAAAACACACACTTCTCATTATGATGTAGTGCTGAATATTACAAAAGAAACTCTTCCATAACAGCATGTTCTGGTTAGGGACATTGTAACACCACACAGGCTGCGTGCACAGATCCATCTTTTTTTGTTTTCCTTTGTTTTGTCATGTTCACATACAAACTACCCAGTCTCTGCAACAAATCTCCCCCCTCTGGCATCAGCCACTCTTAAATGTTTGAAAGTCTGTATACTGATGACATATGGTTGAGCAGTTCTCGGTTTGTTTTGTATGCATTCCTCATCTTTTGTGCAATCATTCCAAGAATAGCTGTATAATAATAACAATACACGTGTCAGAAGAAGTGATGGGTTTTTTTGTAGCTGGAGAGATGCTGCTGCCAGCTTGAAGATCTCGGGCTGCATTAGCGCGCACACATGGCTGTTATTTATTTACGCCACGTGCCGCTGCCCAAAGTGGAGCATGGGGGATGATGCCTGCCCTGCTGTCCCTTCTACTGCAGAACACCGACTTATGATCAGCAGTCCCTTAATACCAAATTCTGAACCTTATGACTCCATAAGTATTGCAGTGTGCATGCTGAGTGGTCCCCTAATACCTGCAGATATGGAGTGACTGTTGACCTAATTTCGGTGATTTACTAGTTATCTTTCACCTCCACTCCTGTCACCTCCCTCTCTGCCTTCTTTGTTGTTGTTGTCACATATTTTAAGATGCGTTTCATGTGAGATCAAGAGGCCGGAGCTCAGATAAGAGATTTCGTTTCTCCCCATTGTTCTACTCTATTACCTGCCATGGATATAATACACCCTAGTGGTGAGTTTACTCATCCACGAGATTTCTCTCACTAGCAGACCGGTTTGAACCAGCCTGCAACTGAAACTAGGCGAGCTCTCAGTTCCACCTCCAACCACCACAGTAAGCATCATTAAACCTCCCTGAGCTCATCAAATTTCCTTAAAGACCAGCTGATAGGCTTCCTCTTAATCTGTTTCATGAGCAATGTATAATATTTTTTCTTGGTTTTTCAACCTTCTGAAACCTAAGCCAATTGGCTTGGTTTCCTTCAAAATCATGGGAAGAGAGAAATAAGCAATGGAGGAAGAAATGGCCCAGAAATTAGCAGAAAATTATTATATTTTTTTAAAATCAAGAAAATTACCTGAAAATTATAAATAAATAAACTAAATTGAAATGAAAATCATATAAATAATATAAAATAAATAAATAATAAAAGGGAAAAGACCTGGAAAAAGCTCTTAAAAACAATAATAATCTTGTACCATAATCACTTTTCCTTTGTTTTGTTTTTCCAAGACATTTTCCTTATAGCTTTTTAGAAATAATTTTCTAAATCTACTGATTTCTTGAATAGTGTTGAGCATTTCCCCATGTTTTTGAATGAAAGTGCACAAACTTGTTCTGCGTTCACAGGTTTAAATATTTGTGAAAGGCGTCTGAAATCAGCACAAGAAAAGTGTTGTTGTTCCAGAGGGTTAATGTTTATAGATCATCATATTACTCTTGCACTGTGAGCTGTTTGTTTCATTTTCCTGCTCAGACAGCAGGGTTGTCTGCCAGGAAGAGTCTCTTAAAGCTGCTTCCAATCTCCTAGTCTGTCTCACTACAGTCTAATAAATGTCTAATAACCGTAAATGAGAAGTGGTTTATTTTGCATAAGTGGCGTTTTCCTCCCTGTTTCTGCAGCAGTCTAATTGTGTGACTGAGAGTGTCTCAGACTGTCGGTCATGCCTCTTAAAAAAGGGATGAGTCAGTTTCATGGTTCCCATGTGTCTGGTTTGGGTTGACATATGTGGCAGCAAAGAAGTGCCATTACCTTCTTGTAATTTGGACACCTAGTAGAAGGCACACTTGTTTAATCTCTTTACTACATTTCAGAAAAACACATATTACAGTCAAAAAGGCCAAATTAACATGATTTCTTCTTTTTTTTTTAAATTGTTCATAGTCTGGTCTGTATTTCCTTTGTCAAGCATTTTTGGTTTGACACTTTAAAGGGCAACTTTGGTACTATTCAGTCTGGACCATATTTTCCCATGTTTTTGTGTCTAAGTGACTAATCGGAACAGCATTTTTAGAGGCAATGGCAAAAGAGTCTGTATGTAATCTCTTGGGGCAACTGAGCTCTGTCAATTTATGTCCACTATAAATGCTTGGTTACGGCACTGACAGACTCAGGTTGTTATTGCAAGTGTCTGCAACATTATGGAAAGGATCCCTATAAGGGTTACAAACTGTAAGCACATTCAGTAAGTTATTATTGGTAAAATTAACAGTCGATTAATTATTATTTGAAAAAAAAATAAAAACTACCAAATGCGTTTTCTCCTCAAGTAAAGCTCACAGACAGCAACGTATTGCGTCCTATTGCATATATGTTGGTTCTGTACATGCTTGAGTTACTGTTTTTTTTTTTTAGGGCTAGGGCGACGCGTCGACGTAATCGACATAATCGATTACGTGAATACGTCGATTCACGTAATCGACATAATCGATTACATGAATACGTCGATTCATGTAGTGTTACACTGTTTCACATAGTATGCGTAATGAGAGTGTGCGCAGCGCCCAGCGTGTTGTTTTTTTGTTTCGGTGCTCATGTATCAAGTTAGAGTGTGCACACTGCTCGCCCGAGCAGCGCTTGTCAGGCCTCTGAGCTGCGTGTCAGCTGCAGCACATCTACAGAAACGGTGGCTAGCCGTGTTTTTACGCGTAACGCTCGTGTTTGTTGACTCAGTACCACTTTATACTGCAGTTTAAAGTCTCTGTCTGTCACAGAGATGAGGAAATACAAAGATGTTTGTTTTACCTCAACTTCCTTGCTTCCCTTTCAAAACAAAAGCCCGATGACTGTGTCTCTGTGGACAGAATACCATCAGTTGCTGATACAATGCATTTTATTTTGAAACATTTACAGGACGTGGTTGTCAGCTGTGCAGGAGCTTCTATAACTTCATAAATGAGTGGAATATGTGCTTATAAATATGAAAATACAGCACTCATATCAGCAGGCAGCTGTATGCCTTAAGGCCCAGTTAAGGCTGGTCTATTTTGATGCAGAAAGAATGTACTAGTTATAATTATTTCTGTTAGAGTAAAGTTGTAGTGTTATTCAAATTGCACTAATTTTACTGTAAGATGTTTTGTTGGACTGCTAGATTTGAGGTTTGTTACTGTAACAAAGAGTAACTGTTTTGTTACTCCTCCTGAAAGTATGTGAATTTTACATTGTTTTATTTATTTTGCTGTTGGATTGCTAAATGTAGATTGCACTACATTCCTTTTACTTGAGTGGAACAAGCTCTTGCATTAATTTTATTTTGGAGAGACTTTATATCAGACTGTAAAACACAGATTACCAGGTAAGACTGGGCTATTTTTTGTTGGGGAATAATGCCCTGCAGTGTATGACAAGTTTTAAAATTTTATTTTCTGTAAATTCATTGTTATATTAATCCTGTAATTGTTAGATCAATAAAAAAATAATCGATACATTAATCGCTAAAAAAAATAAGCGTTAGGTGCTCCTTAGTTTTTTTAAATTGAGTCTGGTGTGTTTAGCTATGGCAGGTGAAGCAACAAGAATTGCTTACTCTTTAACAAAAAGGTCCATCTCTGTAGGGATCCTTCACATAAGCTGTTAAACACTGAAAATAATCATTTGAGCCCATCAGTGGCAAAAACAACCACTTTTGGTGAATGCAAATTGATGGTGCTAACATTGCAACCAGTTTCGTCACAGCTGACTGCAGCAGTTTCACACAAAACTGGACCAATTTAAAAAAAATCTTGTTCTCTTTAGTCACTTAGACATAAAACCATGGAAAAACAGGGTCCAGGTTTAAAATTAGGGATGTACAGTTTAATTAAATGGAAATAGATAATTCGGGGAAATAAACTTATTGGTTTTCTTGGCAAGAAATGAACGAGAAGATTGTCTTCTAACCTATTTCTGTGCATGAATTTCCCAATATATCAAACTGTTCCTTTCAGTATACTTAAACACCTATAGGTGTTTAGAATACAGTTGAAAAAAAACTGTGTTTGAACTAAATATTTTTCAAACCTTCCACCCCTAAACTTCTGTTAGCATCGTCCTCATTTAGCCTTTATCTAAAAAGCAATCCAAACCTAAGACTTGACACGCGAATACCCTCAGCACGACATTTCCTGTCAAAGGGTTCATTCTCTCAGATTAATCAAGACTCTGGCCACAGATTACTTGTACATCAGTTTAGACTTGCATGTTCCTCCCACCGGTCTCTCAGATGTGACCTTGCCCTCCCGCTAGGATGAACAATGGGCCTGCTGTCGGCCGGCTCCAGCACTTTCCTTTACCTGGCGCTGGACCAAATGCCATCAATTCATGTGGTTCTCTGTTATACTGTTAACTGGATGTGGGGTCAGCACATTTGACCATCTCACATCCGTCCATTTATGTACCGGCAGATGAGTACAAGACTGTGGATGTACTGGAAATCTTCCAGTGTCTGTGTGAATCAGCCAACAGAAACCGCGATCTGATGAAGAACTGAAGCATATATAAAAGTAGGGGTGAAGGGGTTAAAATGATAGGGAAATATGAGTTTACAGTTTTTTTCAGTTCACTGATGTATTTTACAAAGCAAACTGTGTATAACTGACAGGCTATAAATGACCGCCTACACACCTAATTCGGGAATATTAACCCTTTGATAGCTGGATCGACATCAGTTTTCTTGTGCTGCATTCAATGCCTTTTACAAGTATGCCAACCTTCGAGCACGGAGCAAATGGGTTTGAGTTCTTTCAAAATATGGCGAAAAAAAAGGCAACAAACAACTTGGCAAGAAATGACTTGCAAATTAGTTAGTTAGTTGCTAGCAATATCGCAATTATATTTAAAAATAAAGAACTATTAGAATTTTGAAGCACTTTTCCAGGTAATTTCCTTTTATTTAGTTATTCATTCATTCATTCATTTATATATTATTTATCTATTTATTTATTTTTGCTCATTTTCAGGTTTTTGTTTTTGTTCTTTTTACTAATTAATTTACCATTTTTGGAGTAATTTGGGGGGTTGTTGAAAGACAGTTTTCAAAGTCTTTGTTAATACTTTATTTCAAAGTCAATTTTCCCAGGTTTCAAAGAGTTTAATACAACATAATTATACTGTCACCTTTTCCAGATCACTCAGCAGAGCCTGAGACTCACCCAGGCTCCATAGAGACTGTTTGTGCCTCTACTAACAGGATGTTACAGTGTCTCAAACACACTGAGTCACTGCTTGTTTGCTGGTGCAGTGTTATGGTGACCCAGTCAACTCACAACGTCCTCGTTCCACCTCCACCCACTGGCTCTCTTGTTGCCCTCCATTGTATCGCCACGGAGACGGTAAGGCATCTGAGCTCCTGCTAAGCTGTCGACAGCAGTGCATCCAGGGTTACCTCACCACGAGTGAACAGAGCTGCACTGTGCATCTCTGCTCTGCAGACTCAGCGAATGATAAACAGAAACTGTAACAGTGCACATGGGCATGGGGGTTTTATAGTATTCCTATTGTGTAAATAGTACTTGAAGCCATTAAGGCTCCAAGATTTGTTATCATGAGTGTATCTATATCACTAATTTACAGCACACGTTGCACTTAGCTCTGTTTTACATGTTGCAGAGAATTAGTTCAGACTGAGACAACTCAAAAACAAGACCTATGCTGTGTCCAACTCTGCATACATTAGGGGTGTGAATATTTCAGTATCTCACGATTCAATTCGATTTCGATTCTCGGGGTCACATTTCAATTCAGAATCGATTCACAATTCAAAATGATTTCCAATTCAAAATCAATTCCCGATTCAAAATATAGGAGGTGTAATTTCAGGATCTACTCCAGTATGTTTTGCCAGTGGCGTATTATGTTATGAAAGCAAAGTGCGTATGAAATTATGGAGGTTTTATTATGTACAAGCTTCTCTGTGGTAGAAAACCTTTCTCCCAAGTGTTAGGAATCAGAAAGTGAAAAATTAACATTGTAATTATTATAGTTGATAATTACAACACAGAGTGAACACAGAGTTTGCATTCATATCAGGCCCTCCTGCTTGTTAGACTGTCTCCTGATTTACCCTTGTCTCATTATTATTATGGGGGTATTTAGTAAATATAGTCTATAATCGATGTTTGCGATTTTTGAATCGATTCCGAATCGTTTAAAACGAGAATTGAGATTCTTATGTGAATTGATTTTTTTCCCCCACCCCTAGGATACATGCACCACATGCTCAATATGTGAATTACCATTTTCTGGTGTGAATAAACAGTGTGTATCTTTTGGACGCACTGAACTGTAATTACCATATCAATTCCTGAGAGCTTTCTTGTAAGTTGGACATATGTAACCGCAGTAATATCTCAGTAACATCTCGTGCCAATCACAACTCTACCGGCAATTTAAAAATTAATTTTAAAACAGTTTATGTCTATCAAAATTAAATCTTGAAATGAAATGAAATACTTAAGGACTTCATACACTGGGAGCATGATGAATAAGTGACACAAATACTAACTTGCTGAAATTTCACATCAAAACTATTCATACTGGCAGCAAAGCAAGTTTTTGGCAACTACTGGGAGGTGTCTGTGAGCATGTCTGAGGTTAGCTGTTGTGTAGCCTTAGCTACTGTAAGCTTTTTTATTGAGTTTTATTGTTCCAAGATGCTAAATGAATTTAACTTCCCTCTGCTAAACACTTCAGCAGTGTATAGCTTTTGTGTACAGCTTTTTTGTGAAAAGTAGAACAGAGAAAATTAAACTCTTTCAAATATTTACCAAATACTGCCTCTATTTTTTCCCCATTAAAACAGGGATTCAAATGAAAGTGAAAAGTGTGATGACCCCATTCTCCCCTTCCTCTATCACCCTATAGACCATTGACCTTAATATGATCCACCTGATCCAGCAGGGCCTGGACGTGCAGGCACAGATCAGGAGCCTGACTGGGGAGCATCGTGTGGACAGATGTACAGTAGATTTGCCCTTGGGCCCCTGCGGCCCAGCCAGCCATGAACCGAGCGGCGATAGCCGGATTGAGCTGGTTCAGTGTAATGGTGCCTTGCCTTGGTGGGTTCAGCGCTCAGTCATTTAATCTGCATGCACAGACCGATCCCTGGGTGGAGGGGAGCAGAGGGGGGTGGATCAAGTGAGAGAGGGAGGAGCAGAGGAAAGAGGAAACATGAACTCGGCTTTGCGTGCAAGTGTTACCGCTCAGTCCATTGTGGCGCTGATGCTGCTCACCCTAGCAGGTTGTGAAATATGTACCACTCCTATCTGCCTCATTAAAAAAAACCTCGGTGATTCCGCTGAAGGCTTTGTGCAGGTTTCAAAACAATTAACTTGAGACGCCACTCATGTTAACCCTATTCTATGTACGAAATGAGAAACACATAAAAACAAAAGAGGAATACTTAATGAGGCAGCCATATAATTCATGCATTATGTTGAATTAAGTGATTTTTTTCAAGTTTGTCTGATAATTACCTTGTCGGAAAACCTGAGCCATGTTGGGTTTATAGTCTGCTTGCTATGTGTCATGATGTACTTCAAGTAAATATTACACAGTTGACCCTTTTCTGGGAAATCTGTTCCTGATAAGCATTTTGCAACTATTATTTTCTGCTATTATTGACCATAATTGGGCCGCTTCTTTATTGCCTTTACTTCCCCCCCTGCTTGCACAATACCCTTAATTTCACATCAAATTCTCCCCTTATACTGCTGTTTTAGTGAGTCAGAATTGACCAGTGTTAAAATAGTTGGCAACACTGATTGGCAACAACTCAGTGTCTCCACACCATCACCAAATAGGAGGTTATTACTATAACAGAGCATAGCGGAACTATTTACTGTGGAAAAATCACTGAAAAAAACCCAAAATCTTCACAACTGGACAGGTTCCAGCAGGAATATAATCAGAAATCAGGGAGAAATGAACAACACTAGCGGCCAAGATCACATGTTTCCCTGATGTTAGCATGTAGCTACATGTAGCAGTAAACTTGCATCCAAGAAATGACTGTAACATTGTTCCCCAATGTTAGCATGGAGCTATATGTAGCGATGGACTTGCAGCCAGGGAATCACTCTCTATTGTGAAAAATCACCAATAAAAGCCTCTAAACAAAAATCTTCACAACCGGATCCAGTAGGAATATGATCCGAAATCAGGGACAAATAACCAACACCCAAATCCAAGATAACATGTTTTCCCAATGATAGCATGTAGCCACATGTGGCAGTGAACTTGCAGATGTGGAATGACTGCAACAGAGTATAGCAGCACATTCTACAGTGAAAAATCACCAATAAAAGCTTATGAATGAAAATCTTCAGAACTGGACATGTTCCAGCAGGGGAACTTTACAACATCCACAACCAAGGTGACATGTTTCCCCAATGTTAGCATGTTGCTTCATGTAGCAATGACCCAATAAAAGCCTATAAACCAAATATCTTTACAACAGCATATGATCCAACAGGAATATGTTAAACATTTAGGGAGAACGTATCTGCCATCAAGATTCCATGTTTTCCTGATGTTAGCATGTTGCTATATGTAGCAGTGTACCTGCAGCCGGGGAGTGACTATAACAGAGCAGCACTTTCTGCCATGAAAAATATCCAATAAAAGCCTCTAAACCAAAATCTTCAAAACTGCACAGAACGTTAAAGAATTAATGGCAATCAGACATGACACCAACAGTGCTGGTAAAATTTGAGTGATGTTTTTAGGTGCTTAACCCATGTGCCACCATTCTAAAAGTCTCCAGAACCAGCCTTTCTACCACACTTTGCACTACAAGAAGCTGTGTTCATTGTTCCTGTAATACACACATGAGAACACTTGCCCCCTAGAGACTCGCACTCCCCAAATGTCCTTCCTTCATGTGCTCATGTTACATAAGCAGCCTGTTGCTAAACAGACATGCTGGGTGTTTGCTGCCAGCAACTGATTCCGGTAAGGTTCTGCAGTCGGATATAAACACAGGCCGATTCAAGAAATGCATTCTCTTACTGTAAACACAAAGCCCGCGGGGATTCATTATTCACCGTTATAAGTGTGGAATTTCGTGCAAGATGCCGTGAGTCATTTAATTCTGTTTACTGCTATTGAATCTTGAAACAGCTGTTAGTTTCTTTATACCTCTGGCACACAGTTTCACTTTGACTCTACTTAAATAGTTCAGTAGGAGCCATAGATTTGCTTCTAATGTATCGAATAATATCTTCCTCTCAATCCTAATAATAAGCAAATTATCAGTGGCATTATGTATTTTCTGGTGGGTTTTAAACACACATGACTGTGAAGTCAAAGGTCAAAGTCTCAGCAGAATCATCCCCTGATAAAGCTGTTTCTGCTTGCCTCATGTGTTCGTTGAAATTGTCTCGATATCTGGGACACGTACCGATTACACAAGAGCGATTGAAGCACTACCAAAACACAGCACGTCCATTTGAGAGAAAAGCAAACACCAAACAACGTGAGATCAGTCCTTCAGTATCTCCGTATTACAGAGAACTGCATGAGTACAAATGTTTGTCTTTGTATATCACGTAGTGTTTCAACAAGCATCACTGTTTGTTCAATGGTTTCCCTATCAGCTCCGGTCAGGTTGTAATGATCATTCTGCTGCCTTTGGAGGAATAGTCTGACTTTTAGAAAATACACTTAAGAAGACTAATACCATTTTATATATAAAGCTACAGCCAACAGATCACCTTTAGATTAGCAACAGATTTAGTTTAGCATACAGCCTGGAAAAGGGGGGACAAGGCTTGCCTGGTTCTGTCCCAAGACTTTAAAGGAGCCTTGCAGCTCAATGACTTTATCTTGTTTACAAAAACTGAAGAGTAAAAACAAGTTTCATGAGGGGTTGTGTGCCGGACAGTTTCACAGCTAACTGTCTCCTGGTTGTCACTTCATGTGTTTTTGAAGTTCTTACAGAGTGTTTTTTAAAGAAAGGGTTGGTACATGAAAGCAACAAAAGTTTCGTGTAATTTCTAGGTCACAGGATGGATACTATTACAAGACATGGCTTAAGGATTTTAAAAAATTGAATAGACATGTTGAATATATATAAAATTAAAATAAGTGCTTACACTGTAATAATAAAGTATTTAACTTAAATAAAGTTTGTTTATGGGCTGCCTTAAAATTTTAAGTTTACTGGATTTGAGAGGACAAGTTGAGGTTATTTAGTAATGATTCAACTTTTAATAATAATAATAATAATAATAATACATTTCATTTATAAAGTGCTTTTAAAAGGAACTCAAAGACGCTGTACAGAAGTAAAAAGCAATATAAACAAAATTACATAAGCAGACTAATAAACAGTAATCAAAACAATAGACAAACACCTGAAGAATCACACATTGAAAGCTTGTTTAAAAAGGTGAGTTTTTAGGAGGGATTTAAATATCGATGTGTCGGCGCAGTTCTGTATGTGTGTGACTTGGGCGAAAGTCTGCATTTGTTAAACCCATCCACCACCAAAAATCACAGACTTCCTCGATCTTTATACTTTGAGGCTCTGCTAGGAAACAAATTGTCTTGTCCTTGTATCAGCTTTGGGTCTCACACTGTTCAGCCAGGGCCTTTTCAACACTTATGAACATACTTTTAAAAAATCTGTCTTTTCCTTCCTTTGTTGTCAAAAAAAAAGTCAACAAAAGCACTGTTGTAAAAAAAATCCCTATAAAAGAAGTTGTTGACTAATCAGAAGCCTCTAAAAAAAAAAAAGCTATCTCCAGATGGTTACCTGAAGCAGTGACCTCGGCAGCACATCCTGATGCATCTGTTACTTAATGTAGTGGAAGAGCATCTGCGCATTTATGTGTAAACATGAAAAAGTCCTATAAGCAGGTTAGGGCCAGCACTATTTTGACCATGATACTATTTTATACTAGACGATTCTTGTTTTTATGTTGTTTAAAGCTGTATTATTGTGATGTCTTGCCTTAGATTGCTGAATTTCCTGTCTGTACAACAAATTTACCCTTCGGTATAAATTTGAAAAAACTTGATGTCCTGCACGAAATGTCACCTAATTTGTGTCACCCCACAGAGGAGATAATACACACACTGATGTTACAAAACTTCACCCTGGAAGGAGTTTTACAAAAAGCTGTTTTTAATGACCTAAAATGAAGTTTGTTTGTGGTGAAGAGGTCAAAATGCATAGCAAAATCTATGCTTTCGAGTACATCCTTGTCCATGTGGACATGGCCTAGGTGTGACAGGACTTCCTTATAGATAGAGAATATTGGCTCAGTTGATGTTGGACTCCATATCAAACAGCGGCTGTAAAACTATTTATGTCTGTCTACCTGTTGCATTATGTAACCTTCCTGTTGTCTTCCCAAATAGTTTTGCAAAACATACAATTGAATTCAGAGCATTTCCAAATCCATTCTTAATTTTAAGCTGAAGGATTTTGCTACCGAGGAACACCTTCTTGTATCTCAAGACATCTCATGCCAGAGAAAAACAATTCTAAAGGTGGTTTCAGACACATGTGCTATCACATTTTATTACTTAAAGTACAGTACACCCATAAAATACATACGACGATGATGCTGATTCGGTCTAGATAGATAACGCTGAACATTGACCACGTTACTTAATCAAGAGGTCTCCTCAAAGTTGGTGCAGGTCTCAACATGCTGCCTGCTTTTCTTATCTGTGACCTGGACTCTATTTTTGGGACATTTTGGGAGTGTGGTTATGTCATTTGAGCCAAATGGTAAACATTTGTAGAAGGATCTTATCTATAAGGGATACAAAAGGGAGTACCATCTCCTGAGGATCCCTCCCAATGGAGAAAAAGAGGACAGGACTTTGACCTCCCGTTTAAATTTAGTGTCTCTTTTGTTATGATAAAGCGTGAATGCTTGGTGTGGGCAGGAGAACAGGGTCAGCAGCTCAAGGCTCCAGTTTCCGTCTGCTGAGATCTCATTGTGCATTGCTCGTCTCTCGTGCTGCCGGGACGACTTCGGGGTCATAAATATGCCGTTTCCACCAGTCGACACTTTTTTTTTTTTGTGTGGAAGTGAGATTTGTCTGACTCCAGTCATAATTGCCACGCCAGCTCGATACAGACAGGTATCCTGTGGCGACACATTGTTCTCACAGACCTGGAAGCTGTTAGTGAGGATCTGGGTTTTGTTTCACTTCAGACTCAGCAAGGTTCTTTATTGTTCAAGTCAGCACACAAAGTCAATGCCACATGCCGGGCATACCATGCATGAGCTCCATTCTGCAGAGGAACAAATGCACTTCCTGAGTCATTTATCACTACTGACTTTTTTTCCATATAAGGGACTATAGGCTGTGGGGACACTTGTAGAGGGGACAGTTTTTTAGGAGAGCCTCACCAACATGAGAGTGACACTTTTTGTTGTTTATGAGCTGAGTTGCCTCTTAAGGGGGAACGCCTTGCAGCCTTATCATCCCAAATCAGCCAGGCTGCATGGGCCACGGGTCGACTCAACTTGTAAACACAACTCAGTGACCCTCCTGGCTGAAGGCCAAAATGCAAACCACATATTTTTAGCACTGCTGACTAGAAAAGGGAGATATAATCGTCTGTCGCAATTTTAGAAATGGTAAAAACACACTTTTAGTGACTAAATAATACCCAAATCTCAAGTTAATTAGTGTAAATCTCACTTCCAAAATAAGATGTCAAAAATAGATGGTAGTTTGAACACTGTGGGTGTTGTGTATAAAAAACTACATTACAACAGTAGGTATAAAAACTACATTTACGTCAGAGCTCCATGGAAGTCCCAATAGGAAAAGACCACTCACTCTGTAAACACTTCTCTCTGTTGGAGAACAGACTAACAGTTTGATTTGGCTTAATCCAGGTTTACAAACTGATAGCGTGCTTTTTAATGGAAAAGATTAACAAATCAAAAGGCACAAATGACTCAGATGAGCCCAGATATCATGCCTTGATTGTCGTATCTGCGTCCTACAAATATCACGTCCCTGGTTAAAACAGCATATCATACATTATACAGATATACCATAAATACATTAAAGACCAGTAGTGGAAAGTAACAAAGCGTATTTACCTGTAAACTGTACTTGCACTTTGTTTTCTTATCTCCACTGATTTCACTTACATGGCTATAGGTGCTTACTTTATAGCTGAGTTTATTTTGTAGCCTATGAAGCTAAGATCGGCACACTGAACAGTCAATACAGTACTTATATGTAACACCAACTGCAACAACAAAAGTCTGCTTACACATAAACACATCACACATAAAAGTCCAAAAATATAATATGTATTAATTCATACAGTAAACACATACAGGAGCCAATCTTCTCCATGAAGAGTTTGGTAATTTAACTACACTTTGCTGATAATACTTCTGTACTTTTATGATATATCAGTACATTTTTTATGCAAACCTTTTACTCGTAATGAATTGTTTTTACACTGTGATATTTCTGTATTTTTCTTCAACATGGTTTCAAACAAAGTCCATGTGTCCATCATATCACAGACCACTTCTGAGTGTGAATGGAGAACCGTCACTTGAAGATACACGTACTAATAAGGAAAGACATGCCAAAAGACCATAAAAAGACACAAAAAGACCAACAAGAGACACAGAACAACTGTAAAAATACACAAATGTTAACAAAGTGACAACAAAAGGACTCAAAATGACAACAAATAGGCCTAAACAACTACAATGAGACTCAAAATCAATAAAAAGAGGCACAAATAACTACAAAAGAAACTAAAGTTGACTACAGAGACTAAAATGACCATAAAGAGACACAAAACCACTACAAAGAGCCACAAAATAACTACACAGAGACACTAAGTGTCTACAAAAAGACCGAAATGACTAAAAACAGGAACAAGCAACCACAAAGAAAACTCAAGATGACTACAAAGAGACTCAAATGACCATAAAGAGGCACAAACCCTAAAAGACAACAAATTGGGCTACTCAAAATGTCAACAAAATATTTAAAATGACCTCAAAGAGGCACAAAAAAACTACGGCGATGCAAAGCTAATGCAAAGAAACTCAAAATGAACACAAAGAGACATGAATAATGACTACAAAGAGATGCGAAACAAAAACAAAACCAGGCTGAACAATTTTAAAGTCTGTCTGGCTTGTATATAGTGGTGGGGCCTTCTGCTCGTCTATGCTTATAGGGCACGCTGTCTCACACTCCATCCATGCCTCTGAGATAGAGTTTGTTTTTGTTGATTTGTTTTTGACTGATGAAATGGTTGAGGTGCCTGGATAAAAGAGTGACACTGCGCATTCAAAATAAAATAAAATAAAATGAATTCCCCAGAGAATTTCATAGTAATTTTGTCTAGTTTACTGGAGACAGCTGACAGTTTAAATCCAGTGCATTTTATCTGCTGACATGGCACTCTAATATCTCAGTGCGCTATTTGTTTACTTCAAATACCAGTCAGGGAGTTGGTGATGTTTTGGAACGAGGTTTCATCAGTCAGACTGTCGTGCGTATTTAGAGAGCTTTTGCGCTCTCTTGGTTGTGCTGCGCCCCGAGAGAGGCGGCGCCTTTGTCTGCTTCACGACTGCTGATGTCACCGCTCCCGGCACAGTGAAACCTCCCACCGCAGCCCTATAAATACGCACAGCCTCAGCTCTTCGGTACGCACTCACTGAACCCTCTCAAGCCGCAAGCCGCTCCGGCGAAGCAGTGCGCACCTAACAACTCATCCTCAGCGAGTTGGAGGGCCACTTTTGGAGCAGCAAAACGCAAGACATCCACCGGAGAAACATCATGTCGTCCTACGTGTCCTCAGAGTGCCGCCGCGTCAGCCCGTCTGTGCACGGCAACAAGTTTGACACGGCGCACCGCAAGAAGGCCGTGGCCAACATCTTCGAGAACGTCAACCAGGACGCGGTGATGAGGCTCTTCCAGAAAACTGGCGACATGAAGGCGGAGGAGAGAGTAAGGAGCATCTTCTCCTACAGCCAGGACCCGGAGGAGACGTCCCGGGCCCTGATGGCTCTGAAGCAACGGAAGAAGGACAAGTTTCTGCAGATCGCGGGGATGGTCCGGCAGCTGCTCAAGATGCGCTGACTGTGTTTGACCAGTCTTCTATCGCCTGTGTCTATCTCTCGGCTCGTGTGTGAGCTGAATATGAAAACACTCCCAATGTGATTGGGTTTACCGCCGCAGATCACCTTTCGCCTGGAAAGGAGCGTCAGGTGCGGAGGAGAAATGTGCAGCGGGCCGCCTGGAGAGCATCACGCCGCAGATGTCGCCTCATGGACGGAGGTGACAGCGGAGAGAGTCCTGCCTGGAGCGGACGGAGAGCTGACTTGGAATATGAAGGGCATTTATGTCTTCCCTGACACTTGAACTGCATTCCTGTGGATGCCTGACTGTGAAGCAGCCCCCTGTACAGGTGCACATCACTGCTGATGGTGGTGCACAGCTGCAAAATGAGACTCTATAGTGCCGAAAAACCTGCCTATGAATGCCTGTCCTGAACACATGCCTTGTCTCTCAGCTACACTAATGAAACTCATTGGTGGCCACTAATGTGTTATTGTCAAAAACAAAATGCTATAGCACAATGCATTTATGATGTGTTCCTTTGATAATTTTTTAATAAATTATTTCATTGTATACAAAAGTTGAACCTTTGTTTGTCCTTATTACTGGAGTTACTGACATGGTTTTGTGTGATATTGATGCCAACATTGACCCTATCACCCTTTTTAGTTCTGGCAGATTAAAATTCTGGTTCTATTATGTTAAAAAAACACTGGGGGCATCACAGGTGTTGATTTTTATCACTCAAGGATTAGTGAGGTGTCAAACCACAAGGATGGACTGTAAAAAAGAAGAAAAAGAATACATCTATAGAGACAAAACAATGACATACCCAAAATTACCACAAATGAACAGAAAATGACTACAAAAAGACTCAAAATTACTATAAAAAGAGATGAAACGACTACAAATAGACTCAAAAATACTAAAAAGAGACAAAATGACTACAAAGAAGCTCAAAATAACTACAAAGAGACAGAAAACTACTAAAAAAAGACAGAATAATTACAAAGAGACACAAAATGACAACAAAGAGACACAAAACAACTACGACATTAAAAATGACCTCAAAGAGACTTAAATGACTTCAAATATACAAATGACAGCAGTGTCAGCATACAGAAAAAACATGTAATAATCTTCCAATTCTGGCACAAAATTGGATTTGATTTCTGCAAAAATATACATTTTAATCCAAGATGAAATAATGATTAAAAAAAACCAAACAAAAAAAAAAACATCTTAGCCATCTGCTGCCCAACAGCTGTGACCTTTTTATTGCTCATAAAAAGTAAAACCCCGTAGGTCAAACAATCGCCATAAAACTGGGAAAGTGATGCTATAGTTGACCTCATGCCTTAGACTTTATGTGTAAAGAGATGCACTTTACAGAAATGCAGCAGCTCAGACTGTTGACTCATGTAATCTACGATTATATTTCACCGTGAAAAGATGGCACACGATGAGCACATTTCTTCCTGTATTGTTCTGACGCAACAGAGGGCGGTTGAAAGGAGTAGAGTTACTCATGAGAGGATGTGGTTAACCTCCGTGGGGTTTCCCTGACAGCCCTGTGTGCCTCTGTAGACCAGCGAGAACCAGTTTGGCTCAGTTTGGGCTGGGAGGGAGGGAGGAGGGGGTGGGGGTTGGACGGCTTTCTCCGCACACTGTGTTTGTGCTGGAGTCTATTTAATCATCCCTGCTCTACAGATAAGAGCATGACTAAGTGGCATTAGAGGGTTTAGACGCTTCGCTTCCTCACCTTCTGATTCTCCCCTCTCATAATGATTCGTCCATCACTGCAAACATCGACCATATTTACACCCAAATTTCCAAACCTTTGTGGTGCGTCTGAGTGTTTTCATCAGTGCTGGGGTGTGTACAGTATGTAGGCTCAGCTGCAGACACACAGATCACTTGAGTGGATGCCTGCTAATCTGCTTGCTTTGATAGTCCCTCTACCGGCTCAAACCAGTTCCCTGGGTTGTTGTGCATGACGCCATCTGAGCGTGGGTGCTGCTCGCATGTGCTGACAGATATGGGAAGCTCCAGTATCAGTCGCCTGAAGGCGTGGAGCTCTCAGGTGAACAAGCACCTGCGACTGAGCGATTGTGAGCTGACGCCAGAAACAAATGACTGCGAGCCACAGACAGCCTGCCAGACACTCACACTTTGGTCTAAAATTATCCTCTAAAAGACTTTTAAAGATGAGACAGGAGGGACTTAAATAGAATATAAGACAATGGAGAAAGTGTCCAATAATCAAATAATAAATTAAAGTCAGGTGTGTGTGTATTTTCTTTACATTCACAGCTGTTTAAATTATCACTAATTTTACAAATTGCTTTCTTTCCAAGAGTTATATGAGAAGCAAAATGTCTGTATGCTTAATATGAAGCTAATCTGTTTCTAATCTTTGTGAGTGTCACCAGCCTAGTCATCAAACTCTGAAAAAAAGTAAACAAGTATGTTTTCCAATTAGTCATACAACTCCTTAAAGGATTTAAGTCTGAACATTTTTTAAGAGAAGACAATAATTTAATAATAATAATTTAATTTAATAATTTAACCCTTTGAAACCTGGGTCAACGTCAGTTTTCTTATGCTGCGTTCAGACACCTTTCACAAGCTATTTGACTCTTTGAAAACTAAGCAAATTGGGTTGATTTATTTTTAAAACAGGGAAAAAGGGCAATGGTCAACTTGGCAAAAAATGTCCTACAAATAGCAAGAAATTGTACCAATAAATTATTTTAAAAAAGGAGGGGAGTATAATAAAAAAAAAATTTAAAAAGGAACTAATGTCCAGGGAACTATGTTTCTACTTATCATGGCTTTATAACTAAAATTGTTACAGAAAGAAATATATAACAAAATATCTAAAATAAATACACAAATACTTCTGTGTCTATATATATATAGTTTTGTGAAATATGTTTTTTTTTTTGAATCGCCTGAAATACCACCACATGTGAGAGTAAAAACTTTTTGGCAATAAATGGGAGTTTTTTTTAACTGCAGTGTTTCCATTAGGCGTATTTTATATTTGTGATTTAAATTTGCTCAGTTTGAGGGTTAATGGAAACCCGCCTAGTGTTTGTCTGTTCTGGGCTTCATGGTGTTAAACATGGCGATCTCCGTAGACTCGGACCCACTACCTACGTAGATATAAACGGCTCATAACTAAGGTAACGAAAACGTAACCATTCTATTTTTAGATGATTATGCACTAAACAAAACATACTTATTATATTATATTATATACCACTTCTGCCAATACATCCCCCTAAATCCCACACACTGGACCTTTAAATAATGACCTTTATCAGAGGTTTCAGAGGTCACAGTTCACCAACCTTTAAATTGACCTTTGTATCACAGTTTGTTAATCTTGAGTCTATTTCTGCTCTTTTATCTGTCAGCTGTCCCTTTTGTTTGGCTCGTGTATATAACACCAGGCAGCTTCTTTTATTGGCCCCCTTTTCCCTTTTAGGGTTATCCAATTGTTAAGGAGAAACAAATATATATTCAAGGCAATTGTCTTGGCTGTCTTTGCTGTGTTGGCAGTGGTGCACTGCATTGGACGCGAGCCTGTCCTCTCCCACCCTCTTCCTGCCTTTCATCGGCCCTAGAAACGGCGAGTGCTTTGAAGTCAACAGACAGTGAGGCAGACAGCCCTCGCGCCTGGAGGACAGCAACCAGAGAGGGAGGAAGATACAGGGAGGAGGTGTGTGTACAGGGGTACAGTAAAAGGATTCAAATGACGATATAATAAATGGTGTGTACAACATTACAACTTCAGTATTTAACCCTTTGACAACTGAAATCACTTTTTTTGGGCTGCATTCAGGTGCCGTTCAAAGTTTAGTTTGATTTCTTTCAAAACATGGATGAGCAACTTGGCAAGAAATGTCCTGCAAAATGCAAGAAATTAGTAGACTTGGAATTCTTTTTTAAACTAAAGACATATTTTCACAGAACTGCATTTTACATTATCATAAATATATATTTAAAAATATTTTAATGAATAATGATATTTTTAAGGCATTTTTTAAAAAGTTATTTCCTTTATTTTATTTCACTTATTTTTTTACTGTACTGTTTTAATGTATTTGTTTGTTTGTCACTGTGGTAATGTTCAGGTCATTTTTCTACACTTTTTACTAATTTCTTCTTACGTTGCTAACCGCTTTCTTCCTATGTTTTTGAGAGAAATCAGGCCAGTTGCCCAGGTTTTAAAAGGGATAAAGAAAAACATTTAAAAATACTATCATGCGAAAACACACTATTACAAAAAACATTAATTTGTTTGGACATAGAAATGATTAAAATAGGTCTGATTAAAAATACTGATATTTATATTACATACAAAGGAAACAAATATTTATTTAGCACCTTTTTGTGATATTTTTAAATTTAGAAATGGTTAGAGGAGCCATAAGGGAGTCATAATGCTCCAGAGTCCCTGTGCTCTTCTTCTAACAAACATGCAGCGCATCACGTGGCTACAGGAGTATCCACTTCATCATTTTGCCAGAACAAAGAGAACCGGTTACAGCATGGTTTCTCCCTGTTTGGACAGCCAAAGCAAAATCTGGCCTGCTCCCTGAGAGCTTAAATATTAGCCTTTTTCTCATAAATGCACCCAGTGGGGGTTGGAAACAGACAGAGATGGAGAGGCGCTAGATCAGTGATTACAGCGCAGGGAGTGGCAGTCAACTTGATTCCAGCACAAACCGGTTCAAACCAAGGTCTGTGTGATGGGGAACTAAGCATGAGCTGTACACAGGCTTAGGATTAGTCAGCGTTCAGCTGGAAGATCCTGCTGTAAAATCAACAGCTCTCGACGTATAAAGTCAGCGTGCTGTGTGATGAGTCGTGTGGACTGTGACACTTGGCCGCTCTTACATTAACAAAAGGCTCCCCTTTATTCTATATTTAGCTTGTTTTATTCATAAATCAAGCTACAGCATGCTGGAAAAGGCATCAGAGCGATCTAAAAGTGGAGAGTCGGTTACTAAAATGATTATATTCCCATTTATCAGACAATGCGGAGAGGACTTTTGCTCACACTGCTTATTTTAAGAAGCTTTTTAAAAAAAGTGTGGGAGGTTACAGGCAGCCACCCACCACCATCTGCTCAAATTAGGCTCACTATGTTTGGACTGTTTCATATAAATGTCAATGATTTATTAATAGAATTTGTTATGGGTTTTAGGTGACCAAAATAATGTGGGATACGGTTTTAGTTAGTGGGTGTTCAGACTCAAAACACATTTAAAATTATGCTAGAGAAAAATTTTTTTTAAAAAAATTCAGCAATTTCTTAGGCCAAATTCTTTTTTCTTTTCTTTTTTTTGATTTTTTAATTTTTCTTATAACTTTCTTACTATTTTTTTTTTTTGCTATTTTTTGTGCCATGTCTGATTAAGTTGCTTATTGCCCTCTCCCCATGTTTCTGAAAGAAATCAAACCAGTTTGCTTAGGTTGCAAAGAGTTAAAGCCTATCAATGCCAAATCACTGCGCAAAAGGTACAAAATATGAGGAAAGATTTTAAGACTGGACAATTATCAGTCATTTATATATTGCAAAAACTGTGTTGCAAATAGTAGAAATATGGTGTTCATGATAAAGTAAAGTTCTAGAAATAGACTTGCACATTTTGTAAGTGGCTAGCGTAGCCTGATGACATTGCATTGTGTTTCTGAAAGCTTAGACAGGTTCAGTTTTTTGTCAGACTACCTTGTGTGCTTTTTGTTTGTTTTGTTTTTTTGGTGGAATATTCTACATTCGATCTCTGTCAATAGTAATTTGATTTAATGAGCTGTTGTTTTTCATCCCCAGTCAATGTCTGCTGATTGTGATCTTATGTTTAATGTAGCTATAGCACAGTTAGCTTAACACCTTAAGAATGGTGGGGTTATGCTGGCAGCTCTGTGAGACTATACTAAGGCATGCAAAGTGTTGTTTTGAGCTAAATGCTGACATCAATATGCTAACATACTGGTGTTAAGCAGATTTTTTTTTTTATGTTTACTGCAATATCTTTCAATGAAAGTACACCCACCAGCTGTACCAAAGCACAAAAGGAAGCATGTATCTACTGCTAACACACTAGCTAATGTTGCAGCTCAGCTAAACGCTGTCACAAGTACAAGCCTCTCATCCATGAGTAAATACACACTTCCTTCTGTGCGGTGATACGATTTATGGCTGTAGTTCACAACTGCTCACAACAAGACCTGTGGATTATAAAAGGACATTGCTGTTGAATTTTCAAATGTATTTTTGGTTCTTTGAGCTCTACAAGCTGAGTGCCATCTAGTTCCATTATACTGAAAAGAAGGGATGCATCTCTACAGCTGATATCTCCAACACTCGGCAAATCACACACACACACACGCACGCGCACACACACACACACACACACACACACACAAATCTAGATTGAGAAATAGCACTACAGGTAAGAGGAAACTTACATATTTTTGAACTGCCTTTAAATTAGTGCGTTAGCAGATTATACTTAAACACAAAGTAGAGCTGAGGCTAATGGGAATATCATTAGTTCTGCAGCTAATTGGTCATGAGGTAATAGATGGATTAAGTATCTATTTTATTTCATGAAACACATGAATGCCGGCACAGACTGTGAACGTAGGTGGAGTATATGGGCATACTGGGGCCTAATGATTCCCTCTCTGATAATAACTATCATAAAAGAGTAATATTGTAGTTTTCAGGTCAGAACCTAGTGAACTTAATATTGCAACACTTTCTCATTTAGGTGAACCTGCTTAAGTCTTTGACACCTGAGCAGATTGGCTGGATTTCTTTGACAAATATGGAAAAAGGCAATAAGCAACTTAAGAAGAAATTAGTTTAAAAATAGCAAAACCCAAAAAAAACATGTAAAAAGACAAGAAAATTACCTTTAGGTAAGGGGGAAAAAAGTTAGAAGAAAAACACCAAAACACAAACAAACAAAGAAATGACCTGGGGAAAAAAGCTTGAATATGATAATACTTCTGTGAAACCATTGTAATATATGTAAAGATTATGATTATGTATAGATTTAAAAAAAAATTATTTTCCAAATCTACCAATTTCTTGCAATTTGCATAACAGGTCATGCCAAGTTGTTCAGTTGTTTTTTAAAAACTTGTGAATGCGTCTGAATGCAGCACAAAAAAAGTGATACCAACCGAGGTTTCAAAAGGTTAATCATCAGTTACAGTCTCATACTGCTTGATCCAGTCATCACAATAAAGTGAAAACAGAGTTTGCCCTGAATGAGTGTTCAGTGTGTCACTTTCAGATCCGTTAAAATACTCGAGCACCCTTCTCCTTAACTCTGACTGACAAAGTTGTCTCCTCTAGTGCGGACTGACTGTTCAGTTCAAAGCACTCCCCTATTTTCTCCACCTCATGTCAAAAGCAGCTGGCTGACCGGCCGCTCAGGACGGAGCAAAGGTCAAGGGGTCACAGTGATGTAAGATCCACACAGGAAAGAGGGTCAAATGTGTGAGAAGAAGGAGAATGCCGGAAAAGAATGGGCACCGATTGTCAGAGGGTTTTCCTTGAAGCGCCGGCCTGTCTGACTCACAGCTTTTCCCGCAGGGCCCCCATGTGTGTAGTGGCATCATCCGGATTAGCTCATGATGGGAACACAAAAGAGGGCCGAATGAAAATGAAACACATTCCTCACTATCATATAAGGATTTCTGGAATTTGGCACATTTGCAGTCTGTGATTGTCTTTGTGCAGATGTCTCCCGCTCGGGAGCAGAGCTTGGTTGTCTTTGTTGTTTTTGGATGAGTCAGTGTATTGTGCACACAGGACTTGTCCTCCCAACTATTTACTTGCCTCATGGACACAGTTGTACATGTTGCGTCAGTGATGTGCGTCGGCGGTGACCCCTGCCACCTGGATGGCACCCGCAGAGGGACCACACAGACACCATGACGCTTCATCCACTGCAAAACATCCGAAGCATCATGGCAGCTCGGGATCACGATGCGGGCTGCAATACGTCCTGTAGCTGCAGCTCCTTTTTTGTTTCGACAAACATGAACTAGATGCAGATGTAGACTCCTATATTTTGCATTAAAAACAGAACCATATATGGGAGAAGCGCTGTTGCTCTGAGGAAAAAGGAAGAGTTTCAATGTGTTTTTAAGATTTAATTATTTCCCATGAAAACAGGTCATGTTTTCACATTCTTCAATTGTGTTAGCTGTGACTCATGTTACTAGCATTCAACAAAAAGGACAACAGACCGACCATTCAACAATATCACTTTCTTCAGAATTTCAACACTGTTGGTCCCCTTGTTTGTTCAGATGGTGTTTTCTCCACCATAACAAAGCAGAGTGACAAACCAACGTTAAATAAGGTAAAACAATGTCAAACACTGCTGTGAGTCAGTCTGTTAAATGGCTGGATGGAGGTTTGGGAGTCAAGGTTGGAGCAAGTTCTTCAAAACAAAAAGTAAACATGCTAAAACTAGTTTAACCCTTTGAAACCTGGAACATTTCCTTGCGCTGCATTCAGACATTTTCACATACGTTTAAACCTTTTAATAGCAAAGTGGCTGATTTCTTTTGAACATGGCCAGGAGATGTTCCAGAAATTGCAAGACATTATATAAAGGTGATGAGAAAAACTGGAAAATGAGTTTTGAAAGTGAGAGATTGAGAAATTATTGGAAGTCATTAATAATAAAGATGGAAAATTTCCAGAATATGTAAAATTATTGTTGTAATCATTCTGTTCTATTTTCTCTATATATTTATATTTTTGCAGTTTTTTTTTGCTTGTTAGTTAGTTTGTTTGTTTATACCCTTGTCTTTTTTTCCTTTTATTAAAAACCTTTTTTCTTTTCTGTTTTTTTTGGTTGGAAATTTCAAGGGTTTGGGGGTAGTTGGGTTTTTTTTTTTAACTCTTTTGTCTATTTATTTTTTATTTTATTTTATTTTATTTCATTCAACATTTTTTCTTCTTTGTTTTTGGTCAGTTTCAGGTAACTTTATTGTATCATTATTTGTAACTTCTTGTGTTTTTCAAAGAAATCAAGCCAGTTTGCTCAGGTTTTAAGGGGTTTCACATTATGGAAAGAAAACAAAAATATGTAGCTCAAAGTGCTCAATAAAACCATACACTTCTACCCCAAAATCATTTTATTTTTTTATATTATATATTATATATGATATATTATTATATAATAATATATATGTATATATATATTATATTATATATATGTATATATATTATTGTACATTTTTTAAATGCTGAAAATCAGCGAAAAGCAGGCAAGTGACTCCTTTTCAATTGCTAGTCGACAATTGTCTTACTAGTGTGTCACGTTCAATGTTCTGAATGCTCAAGATACAGGCTTAATAAACAGTAGAAAGCAGCATGAAGGCCAGTGAAAATGTTACAATAGTTACATCTTTATTATTTATTATTTATTTATCTGTTACTTTTTCAGTCTGTCTTTCAAACTCAGTTCTGTCGAATTTGGAACGATGTTTTTACACTGCTGCTGCTGCTTAGGTAGGCTTTTATGGCAGCACATAATTGCGTTGTTTCCGAAAAGGGCAGAAAAGGCCTTGGGGTTGCAACTACAGTTTACATCCATCTCTCTGAAAACTTGGATGCTTTGCCACATAGAACCTAAACCCATACCAAAGATCTGCTGACGAACAAACATTTGTTACATTTGTACAAAATGCACATTTGTTGTTAAATTTGTGTAACACATGTTGCTTGCATGGCTAAAACGCTAACTAACAACATTACACTGTTGGCTATATTCTGCTGGTGAGCCTGAAAACACTGCAGGACGAGCAACTCTTTCTGTTTGCAACACAGAACATATCCCCTATATGCATACATACCAAATTTTTGTTTTGACTATATTGACATAATTGCCAGTATAACCATGAACCACCCTCAATAAAGAGAGCTCTGTCAGAAATCACTGATCAGCAGCTTTGAATCTTGTTCCTCTGTTATTCATTTGATATGACATAAAGCATCAAGTGAAGTTTAAGGAAAACAGTTAGCTAATTGGTCGTCCTCACGTCTTACAGCAGTGATACTCAACTCATTGTGCTTGGGGGCCACTTTTGCAAAATGTCAGTAGGCAAGGGGTCATTTGCAGCAGCCTCATACATGCTTCTAGGATTTTAGGACATTTCTAAGACTTTAGGACGTTTGTAGGAATTTTGGATGTTTGTAGGAATTTAGGAGGCTTCTAGGATTTTAGAACATTTCTAGAATTTGAGGACATTTCTAGGATTTTAGGACACTGGGGACTTAGCAAGTACCTCTGTTGGAGGGTGCGGGGGATGCTTCATGGGCACTTTTTTTTTGATGAACAAGCTCTATTTTGATGCTCTTTTACGCACTCTGGCACCTTATGTACACCAAAAGTACAAAAACAATCCCCAGTTTGAATCACTTTTTTTCATCTTGAATTACAAAATGGTTGTGGGGCACCCAGCACCCTATTGGGGGCCAGATTTGGCCCGCTGGTCACTAGTTCAGCATCATTGTCTTACAGTATGATGATCACCAACTGGCTGTGCAGCTTCATATTTCAGATGTTCTACTTAAGGCCAATGACAGAAACTGGCTGCAACCAGTATTAACCCCAAGCACTTTAGAGAATTAGTGCTGTGTAAGCAGACAGTGAGTAAGCTCGAGGGCTGAACCTTCTTCTCCATGTTCTGACCTTTCTTAACCTCCGTGGTTGTAACTGTCTCCCTGACAGAACAATCTGTTCTTTGAGTTTGTGTGAGATGAGTCCCTGGAGTTACAGCATAGTCATGTCGAGGGCTGGGTCAGGATGGGGGCCTCTATTGTTCACATTTGTCTCTATCACTGTGCGTTTGAAAGTTGTGTAAGTATTGTGTGTGTTGGTGTGTGTGTGTATGCGTGTGTGTGTGTGTGTGTGTGTGTGTGTGTGTGTGTGTGTATGCGTGTGTGTGTGTGTGTGTGTGTTTTAGTCAGCTCTGGAGAAAGCTCTTTCCTGTGTGGCGCTGGAGGTTCCTTCTGGGGCTGGGCGGCCGGGGGCCCTGCAGACATGCTGTCTCGCTCCAGTTCCACCACAAGGCCTTACCATTGTTCTGCCCCGCACTCCCTTTGTCCTGTTCAGTCTGCCAACCCCTCCTCCTACACCTCCACCCTCTCCTCCTGTCTCTTGCCCTGCAGGTGCAGCTGATCCATGGCCGACAGAAGGAGGAAATGCAGGCCTAGAAACAATAGCAGCTCCTATTTATATATCAATTCTTTGTTTTATCCATGCATTTGACTGCTTATTTTGGGGGTTTGGCATCAGTATGTGTGCAATTTTGTAACCTCACTGTACTGTAAATCCCCTGTATCAGCATACAGACCAGTTAATGCCCAAAAGGGTTATGGGTTTTCCCCTTTGACCTGGTTGTAAGACTATTTTCATGGCACTTTTATTGAGTTATTTTACAATGTAGAAATTACCTTTATCTCCCACTGAGATTATTTTATATTTTAGTGGCGTCATCGTATTATAGAAGCGAAAGGAAAGGCAGGGGAACACCATGGCTAGCTGCTAACTGAACACAGGAGGTGCAATAAATGTGTGATGTAATGAATGGATGATGGTGCAGTGCTAAGGGTCGACACTATCTCAACCGGCCAAGCGTAGTGTGTCAACGATAACAATCTTATGAGTGTCCACAGAGTAGTTGCGAGATACTGTATGTGATCATCATAAAACAGGTCAAAGTGTTCGGCTGGTAAAATGTGGCAGACCGATAATGTGTAGCAGGTCAGTGAGTGCGTGCCCTGCAGGTGCAGTACGGCCATTTACAATGTTGGAGGCTCTGTCAGACTGAATGGACTCTGGACTGTAAATCGCTGATAGTGAGGAATGAGATTATTGCTGTGCATTCACACCTTCGACAACAACAGTAGCCTACACACACACACACACACGCACGGGCAGAGCAAGCCAGCGACCTCTCAGACACTTACTTAACATTTTGAATTATCATGAACCATCCTCTAAACAAACACACAGCCTGCTGTAGGGGCGCTAAAGGGTTCATTTTGCTCCAAAAGAATTGATGTCATATGAAAACGTCTCAGGCAAAATTATTTCTCGCAGTTCAGAACAGCCACATTTAATACGCCTGCTGTCACAGGGTGGAGCAAGAAACAGTGAATGGTGTAAATAAGTGCACACACCTTTGATGAGCTGTCAGGCACTTATTATGAAGCACAATGATGCCTTGAAGGGATGGTTCGGATCTCTCTAAGTAGGGTTGTATGTGGTCTTCCTACTGCTTTTGGAGGGGGGCCAACTTTAGCTCCCTGAAAAATATCAATAACAGATTAAGTGTATGCTATACTGAGAACATTTTCACTGCTTTGCCTCGCCACAGACAGCTCTTTTTGATGGGGAGGCCAATAACGGCTTCAGCTGAGCGTCTATGGTATACTCTCATCAAAGTCACCAGACACCATTGACAAAAACAGTAATTTTAGCTCACAAAAAACAGGAGCGGTTGGACTTCTTTTGTGTTATTGTGAATTATGAATCGGAATAAGCCCTTATAAACACCAAAGTCAGACAAAAACATGATTTACAAAGCAGAAGTCAACGTATTCTCATAGAACGGGTTATGTATATGTATCCTACAAAAATGCACAAACAACAGTTTGTATGATATCATATAAATTAGTGCCCCATGAATAACATTACCTCATTAATTTTCTGTTGCGTAACTAAAACACTATTACAGAGGTTGAGGCAATAAAAGTGTGGTTAGGTTTAGGAAAAGAACATTGCTGAAAACATGCCTTAAAATTACTAAAAGTTTGGGGAGACCTCTAGCTCACTTGGCAGAGTGTGCACCCCATATACCTGAGGATTCGAGTCTGGTCTGTGGCCCTATGCTGCATCTCACCCCCCACCACACCCTCTCTCTCCCACCTCTCCTGTCTCTCTTCAACTATCATATAAATATAGGGAAAATGCCCCGAAAAAATAATCTTAAAAAAAAATTTTGGTAGCCCATCTACCCCTTCTATGTAGAATTTGGGTGCACTACTTTTCGTAGGAAAACATACAAGCAGTTTGTGAGAACAGTCTGCAGCCGTAGACCAGCAGCTCTTTTGTTCAGCCATGTTAAATTACTGGTTTTCTCAATGGACTATGGCTCTGAAGAGAGGGATTTAACAGCTTCAATTCACTGATGGAGGTCACTCTCTGAAGGTAAGATGAAGCAGTGAAAATATTCTAAATATAACACAATTAAACTGATACTGAATTTCTTACGTGGAACTTTTTTAGGTGTCTAAAATAAATTTTGTAGCTCAGCAATACATTGCTTAACTTTTGTGGCATCACTCCTACCTGCCTTGTCTCACTTGGAGTGTGCTGAACAACATCTGACGATGGATAAGCACCTAATACAACCCCACCTACAAAAAACAAGTGATTCCTTTAACTCAGCAGCATGTTTGAAGATAAAAGTGCGCACATTTTAAACAGCAGGAAGACTGCCTGTTCGTCTGTCAGAGGTAAAAGCAAAAGATCTTTACGTGACTGAGATAAATTTGTGTTTCCCATGGAAATAGATATAATGTCACCTTTAAGCTGAACTGATGAAACTTGGGTGAAAGACCTTCAAGACTGCAAGAAAACTTTAGTAGTTCTTGTTTTACAACTGCTAGGTATCCAGGGTGAAGTGCATTAAGAACTGCAATGAGATTAAAAAAAAAAGGAAAAGAGGTGAAAATTCATTTAAAAACCTTTAAAAAAAGTATATATATATATATATATATATATATATATATATATATGATTATGACTATGAATGATCATGTACACACATACACACACACACACGCACACACACGCACACACACACACACACACACACACACACACACACACACACACACACACACACACACACACACATACACACACACACACGCACACACACGCACACACACACACACACACTATAGTTCTATTTACCAAAGCTATTTTTGTCAAACCTGTACGCCACCCAAAAAAGGGAAATGTTGCCAGAAATTAGATGCATATAGGGATGATGTAAACAGTGCAATATAGATTGACTGACCAGTAACAATAGCAGTCTGTTTGTTTACATCCTCGGTCTCTCTGTGTGTTGCTCTCAGACCAATTTTTATTTTCACAGTTCCAGCGTGAAATACGAACAACAATAGCTACTTCCAAGCACACAGGGCTGCCCAGCATCCATCAACTGAGACAGGAACTTGATTAAGAAAAAGGAAACTGATAAGGCTCAATTGCTCTGTAACTGATTCATATCTGAGGGGGCAAACGTCAGGCATTACGCCACAGGGAGAGCGAGTGCGTCGTCCGTCTGCTGCAGTCACGCTTTGGCGAGGGCTGGGTTTACCTCTGTGCTCTACATTAGCGCTTATGTCTTAAACAGCTGTTTGGGTCAGTTCATCAGGGCGTGCAACTTTATAGACATGCCAGGGATTTTCAAAGAGACAATTGTGCTTTGTTAACTTGAGATGTTGTGCATCATTTACTTCCTCCAGTTATGGGGCAATAAAATCCAGCCATATCTTCAATCTCATACTTCATTATGCATCTTTCACTGAGTATTTTACAGACACAATGGCTCTCTGAGTGGCCTGAGCCTGAACCTTTGAGATACTGAAAAAAAGCAGATATGGTGGAGATGATTTCAAGACTTTTGCAATCCTCTGGTAATTTAGTAGCCTATTAGAAAATTTACAGCCATGCTGCAATACTTTAATGAGGCACAGTGATGACTGAAATGCTAACATCAGCATGCTAATATGCTCACAATGACAGTGCTGGCACACTGATGTTCAGAAGAGATTATGTTTACCATCTTAGTTAGCTAATCAGCATTAAAATACAGCTGAAGTTGAAATGAATGATTTTCATTTTGCAGATAATTAAAAATTATATAACAAGCACATAATTAAAATTTTGTCCTGATGATGGCAGGAAATGAGAAATCCAGAGATTAAAGGTTTTGAAAAGAATCCTCTGTGGACCATGAACGTGTTATTTCACACCAATCAATCCAATAGGCTAGTTGTCAAGATATTTCAGTAAAAACAATGGGATCACCAAAGTCAGTCGGACACATCGTCTAGGATCATCTCTGCAAATTTAGTGCTAATGCATCAAAAGACCTTACCAATTTTAGACCAAGATTTCCATCTCTGAAGCTATGAAGCTATTGTGGTTTCAAATCAAGATTACAAAAATCATCATGCTAGCAAGCCACAGTAATACTCCTACAGAAGACAAAGAGACGCAACTTTCCTCTTCCTTCTTACCACTTGTGGGGTAAAAAACAAAAAAGCTGTTTGTTGCGCCAGAAGAAAGGCAGCTATTCAAATACAAGGCATTTATCTACCATAGTATCTATTTCACATATTTAGCCCACATTTGCATGGTTCAGTGGTCAGACCAGTGTTGCCAAAGTAACTGATTTTTATTTGTTTATTTATGTATTTATTTTGTCCATTGTGAGCTGGGAATCGAGTAAAAACAACATATATTATCTTAAGTTGATCTGTTCGCAAAGAGTGACATCTTTGAAATACAATTATTATTATTATTTAACAATGAAAGCAAGTCAATTATTTTTCAATAACTGATGGAAAAGGGTTGGCATTAAACAAGGTCGCACTTCTCGCTCCTTTTCAGACATGTCTGTATGTTTTGTGTATGTTCACTCTCTCCTTCCCTTTTTTTACGTTTGAAATAAATTTCAGTTCAGTTCAGTTCAAAGAGTCATGTGATCTATTGTCAGTATAAAAATAAAAAGTTGCTTTAAATTCAGATGTGTGTTCATCTTGTTACAAATGTTAGTATTTTAATATACTAAAGTTAGCATGTTACCATCTCTAGTTTTGGACGTATCCTGCCTTGTGGTACAAGGCAAAAAGTCAGCCGGGTTCTTCCTCTGGGGAACATGTACCAAATCCATGTCGTACCAGTGTGGATATTTCACTTTGTTACATAATGCTGAATACACTTTGTGTAGTTGCACCAATATTAGAGCTAAAAATCTCATTGTGACCCAGCATGCCAGTTATCACCTCCTGTCTGTCAGTCCTGAATATAATTTGCCTGTATATTGTAGCAAAGGGGAAAAAACTTGGTCATTTCATAGTGTCTTCTGCAACTGAGTAGACTTTCCAAAAAGTGGCAAAATCATTATGTCTGTGCTGCATTGCATAACCAACAAAAGATCTCAGAGCGTCACAAGAGTATATTTTGTCCTCCCTCCTCTGTTCAGTACTTCAGCTCCTGATAAGATGTGAGAGGCTGTATTTATCTTGGCCTATAATCAACATCACTGTGATAATCAGAGCGAGAGGGAGGCAGTTGGTAGTTTTAGGTTGTGATGGCGGGTAATGAGAGCCCTTAATCTGGCTATTGATGTCGGCTCAGTGGGCCAGTGAAGATGAAGGCTTTGGCAAACCAGCAGCCCACATGATGAGAGTATGACTGGTACAAAAAGAAGACTGTTGCAAGAGGGTCCTGAATGGGGTCAGTACTGCAGGTAGCTATGGCCATGTAATGGAATGACATTAACTTCTCCAATATTTCTCTTCACATCCAAGCTTAGAGAGAACAAATAAAACATTATTAAATCATTTTACAACATACCTTTCACTCGATGTTTAGTGTCACTAGTGCAGTGTTGCCATGTTTCTTTAACAAACAATGACCTACATGTACAATGGTAAAATAAATCCCACCAAACATAAACAGAGGAAAAACAGACTTGGTGTTTGTAAGGGTTGCTACAATTACAAACCATCTAACAATGTTTTAATAAAGATGAAAACTAAGAAAAAATAAATAAAGGCATAAAAATACATGCGTCTAACACGAAATGTTTGTTTCTTTCAAGTTCATTTGCAGTACAAAATGTAAATAGTGGCACTCTTAAAAGCATGTTTGATCATGTAGTCGTAACTGTATGACTTATGTAGACCTTCTAAAATAAATATGATGTACATTTATCTCATAGTTTAAATAATCTGAAAAATAGAGCTGCAAAAGAGTTCCTCTACCACTGGTTATCTTAATGTATATTGTGTCTGTAGTATATTGATTTTTTGAGCTATCTAATCAGGATTAATCTATAGGATGGCGATGTTAGTCTGTTGGACTGCCCATCACTTTGGTTCAGACTGAAACATCTCAACAACATTTAAATGGATTGTTGACATTTTGTACAGCCATTCGTGGTTGCCAGAGGATGAATACACTGACTCTGAGATCCCTGACTTCCTCTAGCACCACCCTGAGGTTGACATTTGTGATTTATAGTAAAATATTTTGATAACTACTTGATGGATTGCAATGAAGTTTGCTAAAGACATTCAAGGTCCCCTGAGGATGAGGATCAACTTAAAATGACTGGAGATCCTCTGACTTTTATTTTAGAACTGCCAGAGGTCAAAGTTTTCACTCATTAAATGGAATGGATTGGCACAAACTTCATTCATGGTCCCAGAGGATTAATTCTTATAACTTTGGTGATCCCCTGACTTTTCTCTTAATACCATCATAATTCATTTTTATTTATGCCTTCATGCCAGTGACAGCCTTGGCAGGAACCATTAACTTTTCAAGTTGTCCGTCCATCTATCCTGTCCCCCTGTCTGTCTGTTCATACATATGTATGTCCCATTCTTGTAAACACAATATTTCAAGAATGTCTTGAGGAACTTCCCACAAATTTGGCACAAGTGTCCACCTGGAGCCATGGAGGAATTAATTACATTTTGTTGTTCAGCTGTCAAAGGTCAAGGTCTTTGTGAATTTGTGTCCCATTCTTGTGAACATGATATCTCAGGAATGCTTTGAAGAAATTTCTTTGAGGCCTTGAGGAAACCCAAGACTCAAGGATGAGCTTATAATGTCTTGGTGGTCAACGGTGAAGGTCATTGTGAAGTTGTCCATTGCATTCTCATTGATGCATTATTTCAGGAATGCCTTGATGAAATTTCTTCAAATTTGGCACTAACATCCACTCAAACTCAAGGATGAACTGATTAGGTTTTGGTGGCCAAATGTCACTATGACCTCACAAATTCACATGCTAAATGTAACACAAATGTCTGTGTCTGTATTAGGACAGCATGATAAAGTGATGTCATTTTATATCCAAAAGGTTAAAGTTCAACCTCACTGTGTCATCATAATGTTCTGCAAAAATTCTTTTTTGGCCATTATTCAATGGCATAACTCAGGAAAAGTTATGGAGGGGAGACATTTGGCCAGATACTGAATTAGTGACACTAATCTTGGGTGTCCAACTTGAAACTGTGGTAATTGTATAAATCATCTGTGCTGCTGGGGGGGAGATGGGTGTGAAGCAATGCCTACTGTCATATATCACTGTAAAACTATTGGATGGATTGCTGTAAGACTTTAGCTTGTACAGTATTTTGGTCTGCGAAACTAATGACATTCCCATCAGCTGTAATGTTCATTGTGAGCATGGCAGAATTATTATTTAGCTCAAAGCACTGCTGTGCCTGTTGAACTATTTTTAGTGTGTACATGTTTTCATTGTTTTGCTTGTTTGTTATTTTGCATAAATAGTTAGAAAATTAGCTCCATTATATTTGACCCCAACTTTTCTCCTCAGGGGAAATTATGATTTCTTTTATGCAAACTATCCATACTTTTGCTTGCGAATAACACACATTAAGACATTTTCAATACCTGTAATATAAATACACTTCAGCTGACTTCCGTGATGCACACAACCAAATACAGCCTTTCCAGTGCAACACAGCCGCTCAAAACATGGGCTGATACAAGAAGGCTTTCAGGCTGCACGCAGAGAGAGAGCATTAATGCTGGATCAGCATACTCAACAACAACAGTGAGTACGGAGTATCTGCATGTGCTTGAGCCAGGCTGCCTGCCCCAGAACCGGTTTCAAACCTGTTCAGATTAACCCTGTGGATCAAGTCAGAGGGAGCTGGAGAGAGCACACTAGAGCACACCACACCACTGCTTTATCCAGGCAGCCTGGCACCTACAGTAAAGCCTATAAGCAGATCAGCTGTCAGCCGGCCAGAACAGACGCACCGCACCATACACAAAACAGTAACCTCTACAGAGCAGGCAGAAATTTGTGTTTAATGACACAATTCTGTCATTTTTCCCCTGGGAAGCCTCTTCTTTTTTAATGCATTGTTCCTTCATTTAGTGTTCAGACTCAGGAAAAAGACGGACACATTGCTCTTGGTACATGCAATAATACACCAATACAATACAATAATACTGTCACCTAAACCTGCTCATTTTTTTTGCATTAATAACCAGGCTGATAGATCAAACCCCTAAATCATGAGTGGCTCCATTCCTGCAGATGATGATGAAGGAATTACGCACTGAAGATTTAGGCCGCTGAGGAGTTCTGCAAGAAGTTAGAAACACTAAGCTCATTATAGCCCACAATTATGAGTCATTCATTTGCCCCGGCTGGAGTTATGTCACAGCGCTGCAGATCAGCTTCTTCAGGAGGCAGTTCAAAGCTTATTGGCAGCTTCTTATGCTGCCACTGTGCCATTAAACTGATTTCAGCTTTACTTTGCCCAAATTATGCTTTGAAGGGGTTGAAATTAGAGACTTTCTCCAAACCCTTAAGTTTTTGCAGCAGGACTCTTTGTCTGCAACCTTTCACTAATCCAAGTCGTCAGGAGCTTTCACACACCATCTGTCTGGAGTCATTACTTGAATCTATTTACTGTAAGTGAGACAGAGCAATTAAGACAAGAGAAGAGGATCTGTTTGAGAGATCGGTGTGGCGCTCTGTGCGTGGCTGTTATTGCAGCTTGTTTACCACCTCAGACGACATAGAAGAGATGACTGCTGTCATCCATCTGGAGCCGTGAAAACTGGTTCGAACCAGTTTCTTGATTTTGCATGCAGAATGAGACTCCTTTGTTCTGTGTACTTGTATCACCTTGTGATGTTTGTTCAGCGACAGTGATCTGTGTGTGGATGCCAAGAACAGGGCCCGGCTAACGTCTGGAGTGAGTTTCGACTCAACTGAAAGGTCACAGATCAGGTCGCTCTAACCTTCTGTGTTTATTCTAATAATCATAACCCTTTTAGATAAGCTATTACATCAACACAGTTTTTAAAACCAGTTTGCTTTTGATTCTTTAATTTTTCAATGTCATATCGTTACACCATAGTTTATATTCTCATTAACACGTTGTATCAGAGGTGGAAGAAGGCATCTTTTCCAGAACAGTGCCATTCTGTGACTTTTTTTCTGCTGTCATTTACATCACCATAACATAGTAAGTGTAAGGTGTTCTTAACCCTTTGATACCTGGACCGAAATCAGTATTCTTGCTGCATTCAGATGCCACTCACAAGCATTCAAAGCTCTGAAACCTGAGAAAATTGATTTAATTTCTTTTGAATACATAGCAAGAAACAACTTGGCAAGAAAAGTCATACAACTTGGGGGTGGAATTATTAAAAAAATTATTTTTAAATAAGGAAAATTGCATGGAAAACTATATTTATGAATACTAGAATTATATATTTAAAATTATGTTAAAGACAGATAGACTTTTTAAAAAAATAGCACTTTTTCAAGGCAATTTTCTTGTTTGTTTTTGTTTTCATATTTTTTGCTGCCAATTTCAAGGTCAGTCTCATGTTATTTTTGTTACTAATTTCTTGCTTTAAACCAATATGCTCAGGTTTCATAGTGTTAAATTCCAATTTCCTATGTGTATTTATACAGGAGAAGAATAAAAAGAAAAATTAGGTTATAGTTAAACTGGCCTGACTCAGTTAAAACTGGTCAAAGCCAGTTCTCATGCTGCAGCACATGAAAACAAAGCAGTTATTACATTAGTCCATTGATTCTTGCAGAGCTTCACTGAGACAGAGAAAGAGGAGAGCAGCGCCAGTGTGGAAGCTAAGTGGAGAGCGCCATCTGGTGTTTAAACAGTGTCATAGGTTTATTTCTAAAAAACATCACCCAATTTATTTGGAATATATTGTTAACTGTGCTCCGTTCTCACAATTGCTACCTCCACTGTTACTGTATAAATAAGTTGCTCACTATTAAAAAATATATATAACACAAAAATAATGTTTACAGGTGAAATCATCTGGGTCTAAATGTAATAAATACATCTACCTGAGTTTTATTTCTGTCTTTGTGGATTCTTCATACAAAGCCACTTGCGTCCTCAATGACTAATCATAGCTCTTGCTGCGCCACACTAAACTGATAAATTAAGTAGCACAAGTATTTTAAATAAAAATAAATGTTGAAAATTTTTTTAAATTGAATTCAGCAAGAAACATACACAAGAAATGACCAATATTGTACTTAAACTAACCGCAGAGTGACATAATGGTGTGATAAGTAGTCGCAAAGTCTGCAAAATATAGACTGTACAAGAGTAATGTGATACCAACATAACACTATATTACTATGTGATTGAATGAGTTTAAAGACAGTATAACAATAATGGGTTTGAACTTACAGTGCTCTCTAATGGTGAGAATACGAACCACTACACCACTGTACTAACAACAACGAGTTTAACATATAAAAACAAAATGGAATTCGGCCATTGTTGATTTTGCTATGTTGTTTGAGGAATGCTCAGACAAAATATCATTGTTCTTTTTTGTTCACACAATAAGGGACAAACCACTGTTTTTACCCACAGTGTGCATTTTACCTTTAAATGATTCAATCAGTCATTTTTTTTTTGTTTTTTTTTTTCATGTATCTTATTTTTCCTGACAGTCTTTTTGCTGTTTAAAGTGGTATATTTTAATGTTTGCATTATTTTTTGGTTTGACTCAGCTTAGCATGCTGTGTGTTAACAATATTGGAGTGTGTTGGATAGTTTTGATTCAGACTGGAAGGTGTGTAGCAATGGTGGGGTTTTTCTTATTCATTTGAGATATATTTTGTGACTAAATGCCTTGTTTTGGCATAACTCCAACACAGTCTAGCCCCATATTGTTTGTTTAGTTATTGGATTTAATTATTTTTGTGACTATTTAATGCATGTGCCTTTCTTTAGCCTGCATTTAACCCTTTAACACCTGAATTGACACCAGTTTTTAAATTATTTAAAGCTTGAGCTCTGAGCAAACCAATTTGATTTCTTTCAAAAACATGGGGAAAAGGGAATTGAGCAACTAAGCAAGAGGTGTCCACTAGTAGATTAAGCATTTTGAAAAGACAATTGGGAAATAAGAGAACTAGAGAGAATTAGAGACATTGCTCGTGTCCCTCTTCCCATGTTTTTGAGAGAAATCAAGCCAATTTGTAGGTCTCAAAGGGCTAAGGCTTCTATTGACCCTTTATGCTGCTATTTCCTCAAAAGAGAAAAGTCTCTTTCATTTGAATGCATTAAGTCTTTAAGTCTGCACAGGCTGTTTCTTGGCATCATCACCCCATCTAGTGGTCAAAATGTAGACTTCAACTTTGTTCTCCTGAAGTCTACATCTACGTAAGTATTCTATCAAAGTCCTGACTGAAATTACATTTATATTTCCTAAAGAGACATACATTCTTGTCCTGCACTGAGGCAATGCCACTGCAAACTAAACGAAGATAAATGTATGCATTAGCATCTGCAGGAAACAATAAACAAAGAATGGCAAGGAATGAATGCCACTTCCTGTGTTTGCATCCAGCAGCCGGAGCTATTTTCTATCCATTTGGCATGCTGATTCTTTACATTGTGCTTTGTTCGTATTCCAATGGTCATTGTTTTTTTTTTTCTGTTAATTCTACAATTTGTCACGGGGAAAGCTAAACAGATAGACGCAGGAGAAAAGCCCAGAACAAACATGAGGCTTATGAGTCACTGCATTTCATGTTTGCCGGGAAAGAGAAAAAAAAACAATGCTTTGATCTACTGAAAGGAAAAATAACACTCTAACTCATTTTATATAATACCCAGTCCCACAACAAGACGTACAATTTGAAAGAGTGAGATAACCAACAACTCATTATCAAGAGTGATCAAATCAATCTATTGACTACACAGAGCACATATCAAACAATTAAATTATCTTCTATTTTCAAATTTTTCTAATTGCAGTTAACGGGCTGTTGAAGTGACAATATGACATTGTTTCAATTCTTAATACTACGTATCACAAGCTTCTTCCCTTTGATTCCTGCAGCATCCACGTAAATCACAAGAAAATAAACAAATGCTATCTGCTTACTTTGACAGTTCACTGATGTGTGAACCCCTGAATATAGGTGTTTTAAAATAATACTCAACTGAAATAAATGCCCTTTCCATTCCTCATGTTTTGATAATTTTGCCTGTGTTCATGCATATGGCATGTGTTTTAGCCAGACTGTGTATTTTTGTTTTATCTTGGAATTTCAACACTCAGCTCCTACAATATGTCTAAAATAAACTGGTTTATTGTTACAATCATACTGTTGCGTGCAAATCATTGACATATTCCAGGCTGTGATAATAAAAAAAAACTACTCTGCATGTAGTATATTGAAAATAATTCATTTTTGTGCTTTTTTTTTTCATCTAAAAACAAACATAGTGGCAAAAAAACTGTCATTTAAAGGATTAAAAATCTGAAAATGAATTAATATTTGATATTTATGATCATGACTGATGTAGGATTAAAAAAAAGTGAAGAAAATCCTATTAATGTATAATATTTTGTATGGCCTAAATTTGAAAAGCGCAGTATTTGACACTGCACCAAAACACAAAAAATAATACTGTAAAAAAAAAAAAATCAAAGTTGCTGCTAGTCATTGACATATCCTAGGCTGTGATAATATATTTTTCAACTAAAAACACAGTAGCTTCATGACAAAATAACTTTCATTTAAGTGGTTAAAAGTCTGAAAAATAAATAAATATTTGATATTTATGATAAGGACTGATGGTGGTTAAAAAACAAACTCAATGAAAGAAGAAAATCATATTAAAGCTCTATTTTGTACGTAGCGCAGTGCGAGTGTGTGTAATATTAAAGCGGGCCCTTAAGGGTTAAACCAAGTGCTGAGTCTTCATTGGTGTTGCTCGTATGCTGGCTGGGGTATGAAATAAATAAATGTAAGGCAGGCAAAGGTAAAGAGTGCAAGGCTCAAGCGCTGAAAGAAAAGAACAAAGAATCACTCATATTAGAGTGAAGAAAAGGCCACTTGGTCCCAAATGTATGAAGCTGCTCTTCTCTCTAACCTGAACCAAGAGTTTGAAAAGAGAAGCAGCTGTTGGGAAAGTGATTAGGTCATTGTGGTTCTCATACGGTATACCCTGCAGCAATGACAGAGCCATCAAGGCCCCTGCAAACCAGCAGCTTTTCTCAATGATTGTTACTGCCGAGCACCCGATTAAAAGCGCGGCACCTCTGTGATGGCACAGCCCGGGCCCCAGAGCCACTCTGTAGCAATATGTTTCAAACCCAGTCAGCTGCATTCAAGGAATCAAGGGTAAAGAGGTTACAGAATGTTTACCAGTGGTGAACGCTCAGTGCCCCGCGGCCAGCATTACTGGCTAATCTGACAGATATTTCTATTGTTGCTGTTGGTAATATAATGCTACAATGGTCCTTCCGCTGCATTTTACTCCTCCTGTCATCCTCCTCCTCCCACTGTGTCTCCTCCGCCTGAGCCAAGCATTGCCGAGCCACCAAGATGGTTATAATTATCTTGACAAACGGAAATATGGTCGTTGGATTTGACATGGCCATTTTCACTTTAATTGCTTGTTTAGATGCCAGCAGCCCCTTTTGTCATGCGGCGCAGCTTAATCATCGCGGGGGAAGAGGAGAGCTGGTGTGTGTGCAGCCCCAACTGGAGCAATCGGCATAGAGATGAGCTGAAGTGTCAGCTGTAACGCGTAAACACAGACACTTGCTCAGTCAGGCACACAGAGCTCGGCAATAATTATATAGCCTGGGTCACTATGCAGGGGCTGGAGTCAGAGGATAGAAGGATTAGTCAACTGAGAAAGACAAAACCGAGGATTTTAAACCCTGTCTTGGACTCTGGAACACTATGATATTAATGCTTCTTGGTCTGTTTTTTTAAACACATGCCTTTGTTCCTCAAATCAGAACTGACCCCCACGAAAGTGCCAAATAGCCAATACTTTTTTTTATCCTCAGCTTTTGGGTAAGGATTTCTTTTCAAATTAGACTTGATTGATGTCCTGTTATGTGGGTTTTTGCATCATTGTATAAGTTCCATTTGAGTGACATTTAAGGCTTCAGATAATGATATCATTCCTGACTAAAATCTTATTTAATTGTAGAGCTGCGTGCAGTATATTGATTCACTGAGCCCCTGCCCTACCCCCTCTCTCTCTATGTTTATCATGAGACTACTGTCATACACACAGAGTGACAGAGCTAACTGTGATTCATACAGGTTCAATACGGCAGTCAAGCCATTCTGGTGTCGGTGTGAAATTGTTGGGATAGTTTAACAGCTTTGTTACGGATGTTAAGATGCTCATGCCAAAAAGGCTGAAAGAGCAGGACGAGAGACAGTCTTTCAGCCTTGTGACAGTTAAGCAACAATTAAGTGTCGACAATCAGCTGTTGGCTCCCCCACCCACCATGATAAATAAGTTCTTAATTTTGTGAGAAACACTGAATGCATCTAACCTGAGACAGCATCACTGCTATTTTGCCATTTTCCCTTAACCCCAATATTTTGTTGCAAATAAACGTTAAAAAAAAAAAAAGAAGAACAAGATGTTACTTAAAATGCTGCAGTAAAATCAGAAATTCCAGGGCATTCCAGATATATCTACATCTAAAAATACCATTTGAAACCTGCGTAAATATCTGAGGGTCAGGATCTTTTAACACACATGCTTTCAACATTCCCCGAAGGACTCCTTCTTCCAAGCAGGTTTCTTTGGGTGAAAATGATTTTTAATGGAACCCTTATTCATACAAAGACGCATTTCTTCAAAGAAGGGTTCTTCAAGAGCAAATGGTTCTGTGTACAACCTCAGCCCTTCAAAAAAAATAATAATAATAATTCTAAAAGCGAATCTGTCTGACGCCTCATATGGAAATGAATGTGACGGTCTGAGCATAATCAGTGGCATTAACTGTGACGTAAAAGACAACAAAAGAGGAATCTTGAGTGGTTTCAGTTCATCGTAATTCAGGTTTCTGGATGACCCAGATAAGGAAGTAAAGCACAGACTGGATCACATGATCTGAGCTAATATTTAAACAATCTCATTTGACCTCTGAATTGATTCAAAGGAGATTGCCCTCTCTGACCTGCTACCCTGTACTTCTGTCTAACCCCATTAAGCTGAGCAGGATGTAGCTGTCAGTCATGGGAGGTATAAATGCACACAGACACCAACAGAACCAGGCCATCCTGCGAGGGCACTACTGTGTATGTTCACCTTGGAGCTTTGTTAATTTGATGTATTTGAAGGCTAATGAACTTTACCATCTAATCCACATAAGATCTCCCTGAGCGCAGGGAGTTATCAAGCTGTCCAGACAACTGATTAAAAATGTCACAAAGGGCAGATTAAAAGCACTCACCCAAACTTAATGTATATATGACACTGGGTGACAATGCCATGCGTGACATATATGGCATGTTTGTGGTTAAACTATAGGCAATGCTTGTCCTGTGCACATTTGGGATTACACACACACACACAAACGAACGAAAACACACACACACACACACACACACACACACACACACACACACACACACACACACACACACACACACACACACGGTCAAATTGCTCCACATTCAATATGGTAATTACACAGCCGTCCTTGTTGTTTGCAGCTGCACGAGGCTTAAAACATGGAGGCAGATCCAGATCTTTAGATATGGAGACCAAATCTCTTGCCTGTGAGGCGCCTGGAGGCTGCACACTCTTCCCCCTTGTTGTCGCTCACAGTCCTTTGATGGGCTAGAGCCAGAGAGAGTCAGATGGGAGAGGAAGTGCATGGCGGAGCATGGTTAATTCCCATCAGGCCTCAAGTAACGACAACAACCACGGGGCACTGGGAGCTCATGCAGCCAAGTTTGATGCAGCAACAGTGGAGAGCATGAATGTTTAATGGCCGGCCTTACAAAGAGACAGCACATATTTGACGGCGTGTGACTATCTAATGGGATGGAGAAGACAGAGGATGTCATATGTACTTGATACCATCTATGGAAAATTAACAGAGCATACTGCACGGGCACATGTGTCCTTGCGTGTGACACATCAGCCTGATTGGTGTTCAAGGTCCATTTTCACTCAGCCTCCTGTCCTTGTTTCATATTGTGCTGTGAGCTGATACACTGTAAACTGTCAAGATGCTTCATCCAATATGGCTCATTAACAGTGCTGCTAGCCCCGAGTGTTTATCCCACTCATTAACAGTGTTAATTATGCAGGGACAAAATGTGCATTTTCTTATAGTCACAAACCCCAAAATAACACAACACTCTTTACATAATAAATGGCTATTGCTTTGCTAAGTCAAATGTGTGCAGAATGAAATACTTAAATTCTTATATTCTTCTCTTTCTTGATAATTGCAATTGAATTAACTTCACAGAACAAGAATTCCTCTTCTCTGATTTGATTTTAATACTTCTGGCAACAGAACATCCTGACATTTTTTAAGAAATCTCATCAACTGAAATTACTTGCTGCACTGGAAGCAAAATTTGCCTGTTTCAAAAACTGATATTTAAAAAAAGTCACTGAAATTTTATTGTTTTTTTGTTTTTTTGTTGGGTTTTTTTTTGCTGTTGCCTGGCCATGTCTGTATTATCAATCCCCCCCTGCTGTGACTTCATCCATATTCATGTTCTGAATAAGTTATCTGAATTGAATACTTTGGCACCCTTGGGATGGATAATATATCGCCCAGCACTGGTAAAAAGATATCTTAGCTGTAATCTGATGTTCATGTTTATGATGAGCGGCTCAGATGGAAAATTAGTTGCTGTGAATTAATAACTGGGTGCAGTGGTGCAAGTTAGAAAAGACGGGCAGTGCTGACTTACTATGACAGGCCCTTAGTCTCATTAGTTATGAAGCACACAGGCACACACACAGACACACACAGAGGCACACACAGAGGCACACACACAGGCACACACACAGGCACACACACAGGCATGCACACACACAGGCACACACAGGCACACACACAGGCACACACACAGGCACACACACACAGGCACACACACAGACACACACACAGGCACACACACAGGCACACACACAGGCATGCACACACAATTAGGCAATATATACAGTACCAACCATGTGTTGGACTTCACAGTGGGAATGTGTTACCTTGGCTATTGTATTTGCAGAGTCCAGAGGACAAAGAGAAAGTGATCAGAAGCGTGAATAGTGTTGTGACAGTCAAAGTTCGCAATCGTGACAACAAGCGGCTGAGAGCAGAGATGTTCATTACACTGCTAAAATGACCACAGACTTCACATGAAGGCAAGAGATGATAGCAAATAAGAGAGAAGAGAGCTGCAATACTTATCAACAAACAACACCATGTCCCCAAAACTGGCCAGCTACAGCAGCACGCACAGAGTTTACCAACAAAAGTCCATACACACAATGAAAGAGGTGCGGCGGCGACTCCGAAAAATAATGACAACCTTTGAAACAGGGGCACGGCGGCCCAACAGATACCCCAAATCCCCTTAAAAAAGGACTTGTACTCACCTAATTGAATGGTTCTGTCTCTGACTGTGACTGGTTGGGCCTGCAACCAAAAGAATGTAAATTTGACAGTGTTTTATGTATTGAAGTGTGTTCCCCTGTCAAATAGTGTTTCCCCATTAATGCGTAGTTCCTTCCTCAGTGGCTAGGTTTGGTAGGCGCACTTGTGGACTATGTCAGTAAAACATAAAAAATTAAAATAATATAAAATAAAATAAAAAGGGTTGGCAAACATGCTCAGGGAGGCAGAGGAAGGATCAGTTCTGTAGCTCCTATAGTTAATCACTGTTTGGGTGCATTGATCAAAGTTGTCATGTTGAAATGACTGTTTAAATAACATAAATATTGCTCATAATATAAAATGTGCAAAATGAATAAGGGGCTGGCAGGCTGTTGGCAGCTACAGAAGACGCAGGCCCAGTCAAAACTTATTTTCCCAAGTTAAACGAATAATAGCACACAGCAGAAGTTCAAGTCAGAGTCCTGCAGTCAGGAGAGGTTGGCCTATTATCAGCACAATGAGCTTAAATTAACCTTAAGTTTAAGATGGAGCTTTTAATTTTCCTACATTGCTTGATTCTTTAATAATAATAATAAGTATAATAAATGTCCTCCTTTTTTTATTTCTTGGATAATAACTTTGGATAATTAAATGATATATTGAATACCAAACTAGAAATTTCCCTGATTTTTCATTTCATAACTGTTTAAAACAATTAAATGTGTAATAATAGCAGTTGTAAAGTGTGTCCCCTTAATACGAATATTAATTACTATAATTGCTAGTACTAATACTCAGAATAATTTATAACTATTCTGGTCAGTAAAAAGAAAACGGGGGGGGGGTACACATTTAAATTTTCATATGATAAGAATGGAAACTGCATTAATTGTATCAAAATATAGAGTGTTTATGAAAACAAACACAAAGAGTTAATTCCTTCTGACCCCCACTACAGAGATCAGGTGATAAGTCCATGGCATCAAAATCTCAGTAATAAGTACCACAAGTATGAAACCAGAGGGTTTAAGTAGGGAGAAACATAAATAATAACAACGTTATCTAATGCTGGGAACAGCTAGCATCTAATAGGCTAATAGTTAGCTTATCATACGAATTCATAGGCTAACTATCCACCTGGTAGAGACATTAATGTAACAGCAGCCCACAACATATCCTACATAATACATGTATGCCTTGTCAAATTTACACCTTACACAAGAGCCAAACGTTACGACCATTTAGACCAAGGTTATGTAACTTGGTTAACTTACCTGCTACATGTTTGTTGACACACATGGAGGGCAGCGCGAGGGGGGCTTCTCCCTGAGCTGGTGACTGTTAGCTAAAAATAAAACAAAATCTAATTTCGAGAGCTTTGCGACCTTCTCCTCCTGTTATTTTCGCTTCTTTCTTTTTTTGCAAACCGCTTCTGTGTTTGAATGCCATGACTGCTCGCTGGCTCATGCGAACGTGTGCTCAACATGTCAGTGTTGAAGGATTTTGCGCTTCACGTAACCGGAATCGTATCCTTGTCACGTGATCAAATAGAGACTTGCGATTGGACAACACACCGTCATTTCATTTGATTTAATAGTATGTTATAGTTTGTTGATAGTGTTTAAAGTATATGTCGAAAAAAGCCTATAATTTTGTTATATGTTACGTTGGTTATGTTTTTTGTTGTTGTTTTGTTTTATTGTTTGTTTTTTAATAACAAAACAGCAAAACAGCAACTACATTGAAGCAGATTGTGCAGGTGAGATACAAAAAAAGTCTGGATGTTTATATGAGAATGGCACCTTAAAATAAATGACAAAATCAAATAAAGAATCTTAAAGTATTAAGAAATAAGAACAAGTAGACACAGGACCGATAAAGTACAGTAAGAATGCCTGCATGAAATAGCAGAAAACATTTAAAAAAATGAAAACATAATAATAAAATAAAACATTTAGTAAGGGTAGTATCTATCTATTTATCTATCAGCTGTAGCATAATCTTCACAGATCTCACTCAACTTATCAACACATCACAACAGCTTAAACACCAACATTTCCCACAGTCCTTTACAATCCTTTGTCTGTGTTTAACACGATCATGTGACTATTTGAAACCTGTCTCAAACTACTTGCCAAAACCTGAAGTGACAAAACGTTTTGAAACAGTTCTGTGTCAACATTGCCATCTCTCCTCCATTATAATTGCAGTATCTTTTCTAATGGTTGTCTTTTTGCTACAATAAGAAGACAGCTCTGCCAGGGGTCCTCCCTCCATCTGATGGGGCCCACTCACGCCATTGCCCCCTGTACAGTACAGGCCCTCATGCACTCCCAGCACTGTTATACTCACGCCCCTGACTGTAAGCATTATTCAGTATCCACATTAAAATTGCAGTTCTTTTTTGTTTCCTGAAAGAGAGGCTCCTGCAGGAAAATAGCTGTGTTCCAAAATAGAATTAATGAAATTAAACCCTTGGCTGATGTTGAATCTGTATTATTTTTTAACCTATAGCTAAAAGATTGGATGGGGATCAACGTTTCTTCTCACTGTGTGGAAACAGTCAAACAAAAGAAAAATATTCTGTGGAATCTGACAGTGGAATCCTGATTTCTGCTCTCGTGGGGAGCAAAGAAGCTTTTCATTTGCACCCCTCCAGTCATCACTGATCATCTACCAGAGATAATAAGCCTAAAACACTCATCAGTGATTAATCAGACACATTATAATGCAAGCATCTGACAAATTCAAATGACACCTACACAGAGGTCACATGATGTCAAATTGTTTAATGGTTTGCTTTGTCGGTCAAATTAAATATGTGTGTCTGAGGTGGAAAGCAACCACATATATTTGCATTTGTACCACTTTACAAATATCTGACAACTGTAAATAAATAAAATGAATAAATAAACGTGGTTGTACGGGTTGGCGGACTTGTTGTCTTCCACACAAACAATACAAAATACTCAAATTTTATAACCCTGTGTCCTTACAAATAAATATAAATAATATATCAAAATGTATTACTGTTTATATGTTTGTTAGCATTTAACCCTTTGAAACCTGGATGGACATTAGATGTCTTGAGCTGCATTCAGACACCTTTTTACAAGTTATTTAACCCTTTGAAAACTTGGTAATTGGTTAGATTTTTTGGTTATTCACATGGAGAGAAATATATTATATATTATTTTTTGTGCTCATTTTCAGGTAATTTTAACTTTTTAACAAAATTTCGCTCATTTTTGGGCCATGTCCTGTTAAGTTGCTCGATGCCTTCTCCCCATGTTTTTGAAAGAAATCAAACTCATTTGCTCAGGTTTCAAAGGGTTAACCTCACTCAAAGAGCTTTTATTGCCTAAACCTAACTACAAGAACATATCCTGATCTCTGGTATTAAAAACTCCTGACTTCCTGTGCCCTCCATCCACTCCAACCATCCCCCTATGATTTTAGAGCAGTACATAAATGTATCACTTCCAAAACTTGATAAACTTTTGCGGGGAGCATAATCCACGCGGTGAATACGTTTCCTCAAATATGAAGTTCATAAACTCAGAGTCAGCACACCGGTTGTATCAGTGCTCTTAGAAGTCCTGCTGCTGGCTTTGGAAAAATTGGAAACCAGTTAAGTGAGAGAAAGAAACAATATCAGAAACAGTCTCAATCCAATATTTCAAACAAAATAAATTGCTATTGACTGCAGTGACTCCTCTAAGGCCCTGCTTATCTTGGTCAGGACTCTTCCCTGCAGAGTCAATGTCCATCCTCCACTACAGGCTAAAAACCCACCTCCTTAGATTATACCTCACTTACACATGTACATTTTTAAAACAGAGGACGTGAAAAACAGCCTAAACATCAGGTTTGACAGGAATGCACTTTTTTTTTCATTTTAGATCTTTAATTGTTAACTTCTTTATATCTGATTGCACCTGTTATAACAGATTTTTTGGTGAACATTACTGATTGATTGTAAGCCTTTGTTAATTGATCATATTTCTCTTATACAGTTTAAATATTTTTATAGATTTTTTTATCATTTGTTAATTTTGCATTTCATTATTTTTTATCTGCTCGACATCATTGTAAATGAGGGCTCACCCTCAATGATTTTTGAGTCTAAATAAAGATAAATAAATAAAAAGTAACTTTTGATTCAGAGATGTGAGCATTTTTGACTATTTTAATAATGTCTTTTAGTTAAGTGTTGTCACTATCTAACATTAATATTTGTCTTTTTTTACTGTAACTGTGTGTTGTAATTCTTATTCTGTTGAGTATTGATGTAAATATTAACCTCTATCGCTTTTCTTTCTTTTTTTTTTATACAATTACTGCTATTGTATGCATGTTGTTGTATATAACCTTCATATCCTCTCTTTTTTTCTTCCTATTTTTCCTTTCTAAAAGCCTCACTAGGGAGAGGAGTCCCTTTCAAATACATTTTATAAATAAATAAATGGCATCTAGCTTGTTCCTTCTGAAGTTGCTTTAGATATAAACACCTGCCAAATGAACATAATGTAAATGTACACATTAGAATAAAATGTTCTTAAATGGAGCATTTTTCAGAGAGCACTTTGCCTTTTGACACACTTTGATACTTAAACTTCAGCAGATATTGCACTTTTAATAAAGTGTTTTTACATAACATTTAAAGGTGATAGATAATTGAAGGTGTTAAGTTCAGAACTGTAGCAGATGAAACATATTTTTCTCACCTAAAATAGCTCTGAAAATAATCCTCCTGTGTGAACTTCAGATTTTATTTTTGGTATGTAAAGGTTAGGCTTTGTCAAAATGAATTATTAAGTCATCTGAAAGCTTCTGAGCAGAGTAAAAGTCATAAATGCAGAGAAAATGTATCTTTTCTGTTAGTGAGGAGGGAAAATTGCTTTCAATTGATCAATAGTACAAAATTATGAATAATGAAATTTTCTGGTGCAGTAATGTGTTAATTTATCTCTGAAGCCAGCATCACAAGAGGGATCATTGAAAAGGGATAAAGTGTTTGGTTTGCAAACAGCGATGTATTCATTTTTAATGTCATGCTATGTTATGTAACCAACATGAGCTCAGCTGACATTTCACAAAAGCATCATCAGAGACAGAATGCTGGCTTTAGTTCCACTGTACTTTACTGTAAAAATAAAACAGGGCCTTTGGTTTGCAGTGCAGCTAAACTGTCAGTCAGCACAGTTTAACACTTTGAAACTGAAGTAAATTGGCTTGATTTCTTTCAAAACATTGGAAAAAGCTTCAAGTGACGAGCAACAAGAAAATTTCCGGAAACGGAAAATGTTTCCATTGCAGTTTTGCGAAATATGGCTCTTTTTTTGGAATCGCTTGAAATACCACCATATGCAAGTATAAAACTTTTTTCAATTTTTTAAAAATTGATGTGTTTTAATTAGGCATGTTTTATTTTTGCATTTCAATTTGCACAATTTGAGGGTTAATGGAAACCCGCCTATTAAGAGCAGTGAGGAGTCAAAGAGGGTATAAAGTGGTCAAGAAAACACGTTTTTCCACAATTGTGAATCATCGCGACAATGAGAAGACTTTGAGCATACAATCATAAATGTGCACTGGGAATATTAGGCTGATTAGTCCACTAGTTTGTGAGATTAGCTGTGTACAGACAGATACACACACTCATTCACTCATGCACATAAACCAATAAATGCATGATCCCCTTTAGGCTCATGTTGGCAGAGATAATGAAGTGACGAACCCTCCATGTCAGGTCTCTGGACCGTTTCAGTGCTTTTACCATAAAGAATATAAAATATATTCTTTTTTTTTTTTGAATATAAAAAAATAAATACATAAAATAATGATGATGATGATAATAATAATAATAATAATAATAATAATAATAATAATAATAATAAACTTCATTTCTATAACACTTTTCTAAACCAGAGTTACAAAGTGCTTCACAATACAATACCATGTGATATAAGAAAACAAGGTAAAACAACATAATTTGCAGAAAATACAATTGAAATATAATATATACACATCCATATACATACATATACACACATACACATATGTATACATATTATGCACACACTTAGGTGTACTCGAACTGTTAGGGGTGGCTGCTTCAACAAAGGACATACAAGGCTCTAGTAGCCTGACTGTTTATTTTGCAAAGATAAGTTGATTAATTTTTTGCCTCCCCAGTGTGACCAGGGTGTCATACATTTTACACCTTCTACTATGAATAATTGCATTTACAATAAAGTTAATATTTGCATTCAGATTGAATCCTTTCCATATTTTTACTTTTTTTAAAAAAATCATATCAAAGTCTGCTGCTTGGCTCCAGTCAATGCCCAAGTCCCACCATGCATTTGAAATGTGAGAGAAGAAGGGCTGACATTTTCTGATGTCGGACATCACCGTGAAAAATATTCAGCTGGTATCCACCTGGTGCACATCTGCCCTCTGTTTCCATGTCCGCCCATGCAGTATTAACCACCCACATTTATGGTAATATTGATATGACAGCAGCTTGACAGGCTTGTCAATTAACTTGCAAGACTTCAGACAAAAGATCCAGAGAGAAGCTTGCCAAAGACCTGTGCCGCAGAGGGAAATTAACACGACGAGGAGTATTTCTGCAGCATTTGATTACAGAGGGGAGATAGTGTTTCAAATAACACCTGCCACTCAGGTTTAGAGAGACAATGCAGGTTTTCCCCAGACTATCACCAAATGTTTTTTAAATGTGATCACAAGGGATTTGTCCTAATCCAGATATTTTCCATGTCATTGTGTGGGGAAGACGGAAGTCATTGTTGCAACTGAATTAAAAAACAACAATGGGAGCTGTGACACAGGCTTCATTTCAGTCTTAAGCTGTTCTGAGAGAGTGGGAACACACACTCCCCGAGTATTACTTCTGTCCTGAAGCACCAGAAAGCCAAAGTAGGAAATAGAATATTCAAGAAACAATCCTAGCAACATGTACAATAATACTGTGCAAGATGAGGTATATGAAGCTCAGGAGTGTTCAGATTGTTGTAGAAAATCTTGTGCTCTTGACGATTTGATGAATGATAAAGTAAACTTACTGTTTTTGCAAACAGCTCACATCTGTTCATATGGTCTCTTTTCCAGGGTCCCTGCCGTCTTTCTGATGTAGTCAGTGTTTCTTCCAGCTGTTGCTGTGGTGTACTGTGCCAGCAGAGATGTTCCGTGCTGACTTTGCAAAGTAAGGACTCGGACTTGATGTTCTGACGGTCCAGCCACGATAGAGTGCCATTGGGATTTTTCTTAATAAAGTTTTTCTGGAAGATACCATTGGTGACAAATATAAATAACCAGGAGCTTGAACCCATAAATCAGCCTGTGCATGCTCACTTCTGTTTCCTCAGCAACAGTCACCTCAGTGTGGCAGGAAAACCAAACAAGCCACCTCACCCTTATCTGTTTGCAGCTCCACTCTAGCTCTGATTACTTTTATATCTCAGTTTTACATTAATTCAAAGCTGGGAGAGATGGACCGCTATTCAGCACAGTCTGCCTCCTCTTATCAGTCCTGCCACATTCATCCAAGGAATATGAGTATGCTAAGATGGAGATGATGAAGCACCTGAAAGACCTTCATAAATTCAGCTTCTTTAGAAGGAGCGCGTCCATCCATCAGGAAGATTTAGCAGACAGTTGAGTCTTCAGTTAAAACCGCTGTTCTCAGGGCTGCCAAAGTCAATGTCTAAACAGCCTGTTCATCAGACTCATCAAAGAGCTATCCTTTCACAAAAGCCTGTGTTTGACTTGGACTCATAAATCAACAGGAAATGCCTCACTGTATTGACTGCCGAGTCCATTCATTAGTCACTTTTTATAGCAACAAATCAATGGTCACAGTGCTGGAAAGAAGAGTCAGGTGATAAAGAATTTAACCACCCTCTTGTGTCTGATGACTTTGCCATTTTGGAGTTTAAAGGGTATGGATTGAAAATTGAATTTACACTACACCCACAAAAATATAACATATGGGAGGGACTTATTTGTTGATTCAGTGACACTTATTATGATTATTATTTGATTGATTTGATTGATTTTTGATTATTTGCTATATGCTATAACCTTCAATTAGGTACTTCTATGTATTCCGTACTGGACACTCATTACATTAGTCGGCTCAACCATAGTATGCAACAAGCCACATTTAGTCTTTTTATCATTTTTATGCAATCAGCTGACAGCATAAAAATGATAAAAAGACTAAATGTGGCTTGTTGCATACTATGGTTGAGCCGACTAATGTAATGAGTATCCAGTACGGATTATGTATTTTCTTATGAGTATTATCAGAGTAAAACCTGTTAATATTTGCACTTATGATGAAGGTGGGTTAATCATGTGGGTTACTAAATGGTTGTCTTAAGGGCCGCCAATACCAAGAACCATAACCATGATGATAATGATGTAAGCATCCACAATAATGAACGATCTTGTAAACAGCGGCACAGACCACACGCTATGCACTCCACGAAAATGGATGTTGATGAGCTGCTACTGTTGTACACTGCGAGGAAGTTGAGGAGAAACAAACAGAAAACTAGAAGGACATGGGTTCATGAAATTCTTCAAAGATGACAGGAACTTGGAGAATCAAAACAGAACTGTGGTCTTTTGATGACCAGCTTCATTCACACTTTGGTTTGAGTCAACATCAGTTTGCTGACATTCTTAAAATGGTAAAAGAGGACACAGATAAAGACAAACCAATTTCAGAGACCATTTGGCTGGATGTCTCAGGTAAAATTACTTTGCATCGGCAGCCCATAATAGGTACTGTAGCCACTAATAGCTGCAACTGAGTGATTATACCATGTTAAAGGTCGTTCCTAAATCCTAAATGAAAGAGGTAAGCTGCAGTCCAGACGCTGATATGTTACACACTCCTGAAACCTCATTTTATGGAAAAATGTCCTTCAAATGAACTGATGACACCCAAAATGAACACTTTAAATTCAGAGGATTTGGATCTAAATTAAAAATTCCTTATGTAGCCCATAAATCCTCATATTAAGGTGATGTTTTTTAATCAACATTAGGGACTTTTTTCTTTTATACTCTTCTCCTGATAGCAGTCAACGGCACCATCTACTGGCTGGAATCTGCTACAGTCAGGGAGGCTAATCAATTATTGATAACTAAATTCACAGGAATAAAAACAAAAAGGAAACAAAACAGTAAAATAGTCCATAGCTTCATACATTTTTTTTTCAACATAAAAAGAGACATTTTGTGGTCCAAAGGATCAACTATGTTGCATCTGGAGTCTGACGTTAGTGTTTCTATCATTCATGAAATCACTTGAGGAGTGATCAAAAAAATATCATTTGCCACTTTCATTGTCATTATAGTTGTAGTGTGGACTCTGCCATCCACTTGAAATGGAATGATTTTTAAAGCTATCTTTTTGTAGTTATAGTTTTTATCCGTGGTGTGGACGGCCCTTTACTCTTGTAATTAAAAATTATCTGAGCCTCAAATTTGAGGCTGTTCAGTCAACACATTTCCAATAAATAATGTAACAACTCCTGATCAGCCCATATCAATTTCAGGCTTAAAATAACAACTTCATTTCTGTTTTAAACTGCCCGTTCCAAGTACGGACATAGATAATTAAGTTGGTTGAAGAGATGCAGATAACAGTATACTGCTTCCTTCCTATTACATACATAAGAGAAAAAAAGTAATCCCGCAGTTTCATTGCATACATACATACAACTAAAGTTAGCTTGAGAACAAACATTAATTATTAACATTAATGGCATCAGGTTAAAAAAATCATGAGGTTAAAAAAATGAGTGGAGTAGGAGTCACTTCCAGCTCAGAGGTTCAACAGTGTTGTGACATACTGATGGTGGTGGCATGGACCAACCTTTTACATAGGCAAACTATGTAACTGCCAATGGGTCAAGTCAAGTCAATTGTTTTTATGTAGCTCAATTTCACAAATTGGGGGGCTTTATAAACTGTACAGCATACAAGAACCTCTGCCCTCCAAACCGTCACTTCAGACGAGGAATTAATCTGCTCTGATCCGCAGCAGTAATGGAAATAAAACACCTGGGTGAAGTGGTAATTTTAGCCCTTTTACCAGCATATTTCAATGATGTGCCACCACAGAGTACCATCTGCCTCCATCCAGGCAGCACTCAAACGTTGATTCTAATTAGTAGGCACTGGGTTTGAAAAAGAGAATGAATTAAGCAAGAAATATAAAAAAACAAGTAACCATTCTGACATTTTCACTGGCCTCTATGCTGCTTTCTACTGTTTACAAACTTCACTACTGTTTACTAATCTTTCTACTGTTTATTAATCCATGACATCAAATTTGACACACCAGTAAGAAAAAACATACAGGCATACTTGTCTACTGCAGAGCCGTGTACACTTCTGTGGTCTACAGGTAATGGGAAAGGAATCTATTGTTCTATTGCCTATTTTTAGCAGGTTTCCCTGTGTTTAAAAATCCTGTGTACATACACTTTGGTGGAAAAGGAGATGGCTGCCAATTACATAATGATGCAATAAGCAATTAATTAAAGAAAAGGCAAAGTTATTCGTTTGGATTTAAATGCCTTAACAGACTTTGATGTTGAGGAGGTTATTCCAGAAGGAGGGAGTATCACAGGAAAAGGCCCTGTGGCCTGCTGAATTCATTTAAACTCTAAGGACAAACAGCAGCCCTGTATTCTGAGTGTGAAGTCTGATTGGAGAATAAGGTTTAAGGTGATAAGGCAAATAGGACATCCATTTGACATATTTTGTAAACCATCAAAAGCACCTTTAAGTCAGATCAGACACGGAGAGGTCGCCAATAAAGAGTAGCTAAAACTCTTGTATTATGGTCAAATTTTCTAGTTGTAGTTCTTATACTGGCTGCAGTGTTCTGAACCATTTGAGGACTTTTAGTACTTGCACATGACAGGCCTGACAAATACACATTATATTAATCATAATCATATAATGTGAAAGAAGAAAGTAAAATTTCAAAATAACAGTGGGATTCTTGGCTGTCTGACTTTGGGATATTACACAGTCGTCTAGAGTTACTGTTACTTCATCAAACTGGTGAGGCGTGGAATGCACAGAACTTTGTGTTAATGAGGTTTTAAGCACATTTTAAAACACCAGTTGCTGCTTTATGTCACATGGTCTCCAATACCTTGTTGTTCTGCAATCACTTTTCAAGGTTGTCTGTTATGTTTGTTCTCATTTAGGCTATTTGACACAGTCCAGTGGCTTAACAGTCAGCTATAAAATGAAAATTGGAAAAAGTCTCTATTTGAAGTGTGACATTGTCTTGATAGCATTTGGCAGCCCCGCGTCAGACTGAATAGTTTGCACTCACACTGATCACCTCCACTCAAAAGATATTATTAAGAAACCACTTGGCTGCTGCCTGCTGAGGTTTTTTTTTTTTTTTTTTTAATTTTAATCAGCGTTTTATCGGCACTGTCATTGGCATGTCATTTTTTTTCTCCCCATTTCCTCCTCTGCCAAACTAGACCAGAACAACCTTAATCTGGATTTAAGGTCAAGGTAGGACTAGACCGTTTCATCCCATTTCATCTTTTTCTTTCAAAGATGTTTTGTTATTCAACATAGAAATGCAGAATTAACTGTATAATAGTTTACATGGTCTGCACCAATTTTAATTATTTCAGCTTTGATTCTGAAAAATCCCCATAAAATACCCTTGAGCTTTGGACTCAATTGCCACAGGGAGTAACGCTTTTCATTGCAGTTGAGAGCAAATACAGTGGCCTTTTTATTGATTTCATACAAACTTGTATTTTTGTGTAATCTTGAGCTTCCCTGGTGCACATCACAGAGTTTTAAGGCAGTGGATTGTGTGTTTCTTCCTAAAATGCAGCTCGGGAGTTGTAATTTACATCTAGCCTTTATGTCCATAGGCTTGTACCTTCAACTTTTTTTTCAATGGTGTTTTCTAAATCAATTCTTTATCTTTTGGACGAATCAATTAACCAGGAGAGTTTCACGTCCATCCCAAGGTATAAAAATAATGAACATACTGTAGCTACTGTGACTGTGTGGACTCCCATTTTGAAGCCTTAAGCTCTGCATTTTGGCCAATGCTATCGTGAGGTTTTTGGAGGCAGAAGTGACAATATTTGAACAACAGTCTGGCGCTGTGGAGGAGCGAGGGGTGAACCTGACTGAGAAGCCAAGGACACTATCCAGAAACAGCCTGTGACTTAAAGCAGTCCTGCCCTTAATTATGCACAATTTAAGCCTCAATTAAATGTAAACAAGTTATATATAGGTAAAGTAACCCCCTGTACAGTTTTCATTAACTTCAGCTGTTAAGTTAGACATTTTGACATTGGGTTCTGTGGGGATTGGTCACTTCGGGAGCCAGTCTCTAGTGGTCATTAGAGGTACTGCAGTTTAGGCACTTTTGTTATGGCCACATTTGTTTTAGCTCTGGAGGTTGTCACTTGGTCCAATCAAGCTTTGGAGATGCTTGCATTGTTGGAATTTTACCTAGCCAGAGGTACCAGAAATAACCCCTCCCACTTTGAAACTCTTGGAGTGTTTGTTAGCATTAGAGGAGAATGCAAGCTGCTCACCTGTATTAGCTGACAGGATTTCTGATTACCAGCCTACCACAGACTGTCCCATGGAGTGTGTAGGTAATGTAATGTAATGTTTGTCTGCTGTACAGAAAGTAAACATGTCCATGAATTTTGGTTGGAAAATGTACAAACAGTCTGTGAGAACAGCCTGAATTTACACTTTAGTAAAAGTGTAAAAGTAGTGTTGTGTCATTTGTGGGTGCTTTAACTGTTGCTTTTTGTCCAATCAGCTGTTTATATTTTCAGCATGACACGGACACAGCATTAATGCCATGGCAGATTAATCTGTAAAGCTCCATAATGACACAGACATACAGCATGTGAGCAGGCTAAGGTGAGTCCACAGAGATTCTTGTCACCCTGAAACTAAACCCTCACTGATTAGCCATAGCTCAAGTTTGCTACTTTTAGCATCTTTTGGCAAACTGTCTGATCTAAGTGTTTACTCCAGCCCCAAAGTAAAGGGAAAAATCATTAAAGTGTAATAGAGAGCAAAATGTCAACACTTTCATTCTCTGTTGGCTTCCTATCTCATTTGCCACCTCTGCGAAGATTTGGCTGAGTCCACAAAGGTTGATTAATCCACACATGACGGCCCTCGTGTTTCAAAGCTCCACTGTGGCCGTGCTCCACAATCTCTGCCTTGTTTTTAATAATTAAATTCACTGTTCTCTTTACAAGCCTCTCTATAGATAGAGGCTTGACTTCCGCTGCGAAGTCACGGATGAGAGCCCCGGCAAACGGGAGAAGGGTGTGTTAGAACAAACCTCTTAAGGTTTCAGCATGCTGCCCTTACACTCCTCACTGCTGATCCTGTAAATTCACTATATAGGATGAAAGAGATGCCTCGCTCAAGGGCAGATTTAAAGTCTCATTTAAATGTTGAATGAGGCAAAAGCTGCTATCTATCAAATCAAAGTGGCCTCGCACATGTTTTAATATATTTGTATTCACTTCACACACAAAGGCAACAGAAACAGCAGTGACCTTACTGTTATGCTAATGTCACAAGAACATATAGTAGCAACCCTTTCCCCAGACCAAGAATGGAATTGGACATATCTGCAAAATCTGGAATCATCCTCTATAATTATGTTGGGTTTTTTTGATAGACACTTATCAGTTATACATATGCACATACATTCCTTACTGTAGCCTCACTAGAACTTACCACAAAAGAAGGCAAAGCACAGAAAAGACAATAGTCATCACATATTGCCGCCTGTCAGTGGACTTCTGTGTCTACATATTAAGCTTTAGATATCTTTTTGCATCTGCTGTTGATGTTCGGGGATGCCGCGACCAACACCACGATGTCAACAAAAGCACAGGATTAGGCAACATAGGCATGGCTGATTAGGTTAAGGCAAAAATGGCACATGCAAGGTGCATTACAAAACTATGCCGATTCAGACAGGAAGTGAACACGGAACTCACCAGGTTGATAGTGTGGGGTTTGTCCGGCCAGTTCTCAACTGATGCCATCTAGCGGCGCATCATATGGATGCGAAAGGTGTCTTTTGGCAGTGGGATCTTATGCTAAAATTACAACAAAAGTGGTGGTGGTAGTTGATGACTTTAGAATAAGAATGCTGTCATATTAGCACTTGGTACTTTGGTTAGATGCAACACGCGGCTGTCGTGCACACAACACCGTGGATGTGATTTGGGTCACTTGTGTAGACTTGTTGGGTGGTACATTAACTCGGTGATTAACGTAGATTCAATACTTGTTGTAGTTAAAAAAAAAATCTAAATGGGAGAGGCAAGTCTAATAACTTTATATACCCCAAGGAGGGACTTGTGATTTTTATTTGGGCACAAGGGAGGAGCATACAATTTGAAATTATTGTTTTTTGTATTTATTTTCAATCTTTTCAAAATAAGAATTTTACTGTTCTATGGTGATGGGACTCTCTAAACTTCCCCTTCCCCTGCTTTAACTACATAGGACCTCATAACCCACCTTAACCACCCACTGGAACCTGTATGGTGACCTCTGAACTACACCTGTCTTTAAGTAACAATGCTTTTTTTAGTTGGGATTTTGTTTTCAAGTAACTCTGTATCATCAAGGTGTATGAATTTAAAATCTATCAACAGCATAGTTACTTATTCCTATTATTATAACTTGCCTTCTTATTATTATTCTGGCAGCTGCATCCTCTGCTGTGTGTGTTACAGTGTGTTTTGGGAAAAATGATTATTAATATGTACCTGTTGCTAATGCTGGCTTTGTGTGTGCTGTGATGTCTGTGTGTGTGATGTGTATGACTGATTAAATTTGTTGTTTTTTGTGTGCCTGTCATGCACCCATATCCTGCTGAAGTGCACGCACTCTGTGTGACAATGCAATTTGTAAGGGGGATTTGCATTTTGCTTATGAAATTAGCTGTTTGTTTTGGTGATCACTCCCCCAGTGCTGTTTGCTTGTTGCATTGGTTCCAATAAAACCTACACGAATGTGAATCTTTAAAAAAAAAAAAAAGAAAGAAAGAAAGAAATATCTCCACATGGTTTCATGCCTTCATGCACCGGTGTGTCTGTGTATATTCAATCTGATCTCTTTAAAAAAGCATATCTTGTTGGTTTTAACAAGTCATCTGTCATGTCCCGGGGCCTCTGGGAAAACACAGACTGCTTTATTCTCAATGCAACCACAGTAGTATTTTTTCCTGTTTTGAAAAGACTGTAAGTTCAGTCTCCCGTCAAGCCTTGATCTCTCTCTCTACAGGAGCTTTCTCATTTCCTCTGAGGTGGAAAGCTGCCCTGTGTAGCTCAGCGATACAAGGTTAAAAAAACAAGCAAGGTCAGCTTGATTACAGTCTCTGGAGTGAGGCAACATTCTGCATTTGAAACATGTACTACTCTGTTAATTCTTGCTTTCAATCCTTTAATGTTTCATTACAAAAACAAGCTCTCTGCAGTCCTCTGAAGATTTGTCAGGATGCTTTCTGGAAAACAACATCGGGTTCTTTTTGAAAGTCAAACCAAAGTATTGAACTAGTGCGTCTCCAGAGCTTTGACTTTCATCCTGCTGAAACAGGAGGATGGCATGGACATGGTGTCCTAACAGAACAACAGGAGCCTATTCTCTAATGGAGCTTTAAGTGGATTATATTCTCCTTCATCACTACAATGAAAGTCAGTCTCCACCATCAAAGGCCAAAAAAGTTAGTTACAAAAAGATGAATGTGTTTGGAAGTAGCAGGACATATAGGAGAATTAGTGGCTTAACCTCAGCCATAGTAATTATACAAATCAGTTAGTTGACACTCGAAATTTGCTTCAATCTGCAATTACATTTTTTTGGCCTCTTGAAGGCAAGAAAAAAAGCTGCTAATGCAACACTGACATATTATCAACTCTTGAGTTGGAATGGCAAACTGTTGACTAATAACACATCCAGCAGACACACAGAAACATTAGCATTCAATTGGAGTCGTGCCTCTGGCCACCTGATAAGTCCAAAATTGACTTCGCTTTCAGCTCTTTTTTTGCTCTAACAACTCCAAAGGGTATGCCTGGCTCTTAAGCTGTTCAAATGCTTCACTATGTCCACCAGCTTGTCCATAACTTTGCCTGTCTGCTGTTTGGTGCTGGGTAGGTAATGTATAGTCAGAGTTTTGTTGCTGAAGACAGCTGCATGCTTTGTCCGGAAATGACGATGAAAGCGGGGAGAGTAAGCAAAACCCAGCCTGGTCTCACAGAAATGCATGAAATGACCACATTAGCTTATCACTGTATTATATAGTGGTGGCACGTAATTTCTCAGAATTATGTATCTGCACCATTGGAAACAATGTCGATGAAAGGTCAATCAGGATAATTTGTCGTGGTGGACATGCAAGTTGATTCAATCACATTAGGCAATGGGTGGTGGTACAACCTCACAGGTAGGATAAAGAGCTAAAAAAGTGCTCATAAAGAGGAGGTAACGGTGGTAGATTAGTTAAAACAAATACAGGACTTACATCCAGGAGACAGCTGTTTGTGTCCTGTGTGGAACTACAAGTAAACATTGACTTTTTTTTTAACTTAACATACTTTTGTCCTTAACATACAGTATGTAGTTACAAAACTCAACACACTTGTATCACTTTATAATGTGCAGCCTGTACGAAACAGACTTGGTACTGCAATGGAAACCACAATCTTTTTCTAAACCAATCCAATTAGTTTTGGTTCCTAAACCCACCCATGCTGTCCTGTATGTAACACATGCAGCTATTTTTGCAGAAACAACAATCTTTCCAAATAGTTTTGGTGTCTCAACCAGACCGTACCGCCACACATTACATAATGCAGTATTTAGAGATTTTGGTCATTTCACATATTTCTGTGAGATCATATAGGCAAAACCATAAACGTTTAGGGCCCAAAACAATGGGCCACATTCACCAACCATGCTTAAGAATAGATTTCCTCCTAAAACCCGCTCACCCAGTTTTTGCGATCATTCTGACATTTACCAATGAGATCTAGTTTGGGATTTGTTTTTGGGTATGACACAACCTCAAAAGCACACCTCTTTCTGCATCCTAGATCTACTTGCACAGCGACATATTTACTGCTGCTACAAGGTGTTGCAGGTTGTGCCCTGAGGAGGAACACATCTTCCACAGAGTGACAAGTACCTTTTGGGATGGTTTATTCTATCAAGAGCTGTCCTCTTGGAGCTTTGCGATAGCTTGGACCCAGCACTGCAGAGCCATACCAAATGGTCTAACCCTGTACCACCATACATGTACTCCTCACTTCAGGCTTTTTTTTAGCCACGAGGACATATCAAGGGAGCTAGGAGACAGGATTGGCATATTACAGACATCCATCAGCTGAACTTTTTCATTTGTCAAATTTTCATATACAGCAGAACAGGTCCCGTTCAAGAGAGAATTCCATTTGAGTGCTGGTCTACCCAACACCATCAGAGCAATAGTCTGCATGTACGTACACCTTAAGGCATCCTTTCAAGGTCTGTTACCATTCCTCAGCTGCAGGAAATACTACTCCATAAATGCACAACTGATCTGTGATTCCAGAAGTGTCCCACTTTGAATGGGGAGCACGCAACTCTAACCTTTTACAAATCAGTTCATTGGTAATCTGGCTTAAGGCAGGTCCTGGTGGAGATGCATGGCTCACTGGTAAGCATCTTTAAGTATAAATTCCAGCAACAGTAGGCTTCTGTTCCCATAATAAGTTGTTTTTGAGAAGATTGAGCATATTTTCAGGCCCCCTGGGTAATAACACCCCTCATCAACCCTAAGACTCACCAGGAGGTGTCCTTCACCCAGCAGATGCAGGTACTCCTACCCCACCACTGAGTGTTCAATTGGCATCTTAAGAGGACGCATGATGTATATGGTCACAGCAGGTGGTAAGCTACTTTTCAAACTGGAGATGGTGTGTATAAAAATAACAGCTGAAAAATTGTGTTTTAGTATTAAAAAATGTAAGAGGGCTCATAAACTACCTCAGATAAATTCTCTCACAATTTTTCGCATTTTAGAATCTTAGGGCATCTTTTCATCATTTAAGATTTGAAGGACAATCACGGGCTGCTGTGTCCTGCACAACATCACCATGAAATGTGGTGTACCACTTCCCTGTCAGCCACCATTTCAACAAAAGGATATGCGTCCTGACCCACTGGGACAGTAATTAATTGCTAATTTCTAAGTCATTGTATTTAAATTAATTCAACTTTGACAATGTGGTTATGTAGCGCTTTCAATAAATCAAGAAAAAAGACATATCACTTCACAAATAAAATACAAAATTTAAATTAATTCCTAAAGGTATCTCAGAGATTGTGGCCATTGTTGATGCTGTCTGTGATACCGTTGCGGTTATGCTGCTGTTTGTCCAGGACCACATCTGAGATCAGATATGAGGCTGGTGAATGGGACTTGGGTGCACGCATGGAGGTACTGCTGGAGGAGGGTACTGGCTGTGAGTTGCAAGGTTCCACCTCAGAGGGTGGTCGTCATCTCTAAATAAATAATAGAAATCAAACCCATGTAGTGACCTTTGATTCTGGTAGGGTTGGTTTAAATTATGCAATGTTTTGTCTATACTTTCAGCTTTTACTGAATAAGTTATAGGGTCTTACACATCTTTTTTGTGTTATTTTAAATACACTACTGACACCACTGAAGATGTAAACTTGTTTGGTGTTGACTTCCTGCAGAAGTACCTCCACATTAGAACTATTTCAGTATTTTTACATGTTTGAAGTCCAGTCCCCCGACCTCTTATTTATTTTGGGCATTCTTAACATTAACCTTTTAGGATCAAGGCACATACTTTTAAACTCATGAGCACACTGGGCAAACACAAAGAATGCCTCATCAATTGACATTTTTCTCAAGAGGAAATTTCAGTAAAAACTGAGTGATGGAGTTTATAGATGCTAAAAAGCTGTGTAGAGCTAAGGGAAGCTGCAGAGTTGGTACAAAAATAAATCACTGTGGGTTCGTCTCTATAAGCAACATGCTTCACATGGTCATTTGACGGGAAGCAATTCACAGCTTTAAGGTAGACTAGATAGGTTTTCATACTGTTTGAGGCTTTGCAATTGTGCTTTGAGCCAGGCACTAACATCATTATGCTAACAAGCTCACAATGACAATATTCACATTTTTAAGAAAGTGATGCCATCTTAATGTAATATGTAAGCATGCTAACTCCAGCTTTGTTTGTCTGTTTAGTTCTCAGCACCCAACTGAAAAACAAAGGCACTGGGCTGGTGTAAGTTGGGGAACACTAATTGGGGGAGTGAGAACAGGTGATTTGACTGCAGGACTAGAGAGGGAGAGGTGAAACTAATCAGGGTGGGGAAGACAATCAAACCTGGCAGGAAAACACTAGGACAGGAAGTAAAGGGATCTGAAACAAGAGATGTGAGTAACAAAGTACAATGGGAAACACTAAGCATGACTAAAGACTTAATCCATTATTCATTTATCACATGGAAATTACAAATACAACTCCACTGAAATGTGATCTCACCAGCTCCTTTTACTTGGTATATCAATTTATTATTTAAAACATTTGTATCTATTATTATTTGTTCTGTTATCCTTTTATTTACCCCTTATCTACTATTTAGAGTATTTTAGTTAGTTAGTTTACCTATTATTAATATCATATTTATTTTTATCTTTTATGTATAGGTTATCTATCTATCTATCTATCTATCTATCTATCTATCTATCTATCTATCTATCTATCTATCTATCTATCTATCTATCTATCTATCTATCTATCTATCTATCTATCTATATCTATAGATATAGATATAGATATAGATATAGGGCGGCGCGGTGGCTTTGTGGTTAGCACTGTTGCCTCACAGCGAGAGTGTCCCTGGTTCAAATCCCAGTTGGAATGGGGTTCGGTCCGGTCGGGGGCCCTTCTGTGCAGAGTTTGCATGTTCTCCCCATGTCTGCGTGGTTCTCTCCGGGGTCTCCAGCTTCCTCCCACAGTCCAAAGACAGTCCAAAGACATGCAGCTCAGGTTAATTGGTGACTCTAAATTGCCCTTAGGTGTGACTGTGAGTGTGTATGGTTGTGTGTGACAGCTGGGATTGGCTCCAGCCCCCCATGACCCTTATGAAGACAAGCGGTTACAGAAAATGACTGACTGATATATAAAAACAAGGAAAAAATGAAAGTAGTGGAAGTGTAGTGTAGTGACAGTGTAGTTGTGTGGCAACATTCCCAGTCAGATTGATTTGCCACATATCAGTATGATACAATCAACAGTTTTAAAAACAGGAAAACCTTGTTTTAGTCTTCCTATATTATTGGAACTGCTGCACTTGTATTACAGCTAGAGATCCAACCAGTTCAGAAAAGCTCCAGAATGTACAAAGGCTTTTTGAAGGTAATGAAGCAATAACTAGCCTAAGTCTTCCAATCCCTCCCCTGAATTGTGTTTATCACTCGGCAGATCAGTAATACGTGCTTTTCTCAGGGTCAACTCTTATTGAATAACACCCCTGGGAGAGGATGCTGAAGGATATCTATACAATACGAGGCAGATATATCTACTACTTATAATGAGCTTCCACTTTTTCTTTTTGTTTTTCATTATAAAGCTCCAGAAATTCTATTCAAAATGTCTTTAAATATTCCCAGCCCGAGAAACTGCATCAATGCGTAATCATATGTCAGCAAGTTTCTTCCAATCAGCAACAAAAAGAGCCTCAGATTATGGATCAACAGATGAGTTATGGACTCTTTCGAATTACATTTTTTGCTGTTTCTTTTCTTTTGTAAATACTCATCACCCAATGAACAAATGTGATATTATAAATACGCAGCCAGCTAGGGCTCAGCTCATATGCGATCTTAAAGAATGATGTATGTAATATATATGTATATGTGTATTGTCACACCAATCATAGCCATGAATTGAATCTTACCCATCAGCCCCATTCATCCCACTTGATGTGAATACAATCATTTAATCTGTGTGTGAAAAAAGAAGGACCTCTTACATATAAACAGCAGTAAAAAAAATAAGGCAGGTAGGACAAAAAGTATATAACCAAAACAAACACAAAGAACATCAATAACATGAAAATAAACCAGAATTACAGTTTTTTTACTTCTGCACACCAGTGAAGTTGCAGTTAGTTTACATCTACGTCTGTGAAAGATCTATATAATTGGCATATTTACAAGGTGTGCAGCCAAAATTAGTGTCACCAATTCAGCAAATTCAGCAAGAAAAGTGTTTTCATATAGCATTTTGATGTCAAAGTGACCTCTGACCTTTAGATAGATAATGGCATCACTTCATCATTTTGCCCCATTAGACATCTGTGTGAAATTTGAAATAAGAAATAAGAATTCCTCAGTTATTGCCAAAAATATGTTTTGTGACATCACAGTGAACACCAAATTATAATGAGCTCTTTGGGTTTTTTTTAAGATTGATTTTTTTGTCTTTATTCGGATAGTCAAGTCAATTCTAAGTCAATTTTATTTACAGAGCCCATTATCACAAAACATGGTTTGCCTCAGTGGGCTTTACAGTGTACGACATCCCTCTGCCCTTAGACCCTCACATCACCCAAGGAAAAACTCCCGAACAAAGAACGCCTGTAACAGGGGGGAAAAAACGGAAGAAACCTCAGGAAGAGCGGTAGAGGATGATGAGGGTTCCCTCTTCCAGGACGGACAGGCGTGCAATAGATGTAGGGGGGAATGAGATGTAGCAAAGGGCTGTGGTTTGGAAAATTGCCCCCACTGCTGCTGCAGTAAGGACATAGCCTTTTAACTGGGAGCTCGCTCTACCAGGTGAGCTACTGGGTGCCCCCCAAATTATAATTTAGTTCAGTTCATTCCTAAGACCAAGTAGATGTTTGTGCCACATTTGTAGAAATTCCCTAAAGGCGTTTTTGAGATATCACAGTTACGAGAATGACACCAATGACATCTTAGTGACCTTGACCTTTGACCTATGAGAATCAAGGTCAAATTGGTTCATCTTTGAGTCAAAGTGGACATTTGTGCCAATTTCTAAGAAATATCGTCAAGGTGTTCTTGAAGTGTCGCAATTACAAGAATGAGACAGATGTGGGATCACAGAAACCTTGACCTTCGATTGCCACAATGTAATTATTTCATCGTCCAAATGGATAATCATGCAAAATTTGAAGATAGTTCCTCACAGCAATCTTTGAATATTGCATTCACAAGAATGGGAAGGATGGATGTGTGGACTTTCGGACGTATAAATGGACAACCCAAAAACATCATGCCCCTGGCCTCGGCTATGGCCAGTGCAGAGGCATAAAAACACAGTCACAAAAGGGACATCCTCAAATGAATTATGCATCATAGTCAGATACTAGTGTAGGAGTATCTGAGGGTGGATGGAACTGGATGATGATAGTGTTAAAACAAAAAAATAATGTACTGTCTTCCAGATTTTTATTCTCTTCAGAGTAAAAAGGCCTGGAAACCAGCGTTCGTTATTGAACACTGGAACACAGAAACAACATAACTACTAGACCAGTCACGCTATTATAAGGATTAATAATCCAAACACGCAATCAAACACACTGCAGAATACAAAAGTGGGACAACCCTAACTGCCCATAATCACATTTTCAATACAAGTCAATATCTGACAATGGATATCAGTCTTACCCTTTGCAGGCTATTACACTGCAGAATCCTCTTTTCATGTGTCTATTAGTCATGTGTATGAAGGCCAGAGAGGCTGTCAGCACAGTGCGAGTTGGGAAGCCAGTATCATCTCTTCCCATTCGGTCTGGCAGATGAATGGACTCATTTTGGAAGGTCTGATTTCTCTTGGAAGAGCTTACAGTAGACTGGGAGAAAACAGGCAACCTTATCTATCATTTATTTTCTAGATAAAACCTGAGAGCATGTTTTTCCAGCCTCTCTTGCTCAGACTGCACAGAGGAAGGGGTATGTATCATAGTACTGGAATCTTATCTCTGCTACCACTAAGGAGAGCTTCACTACTGATGAAAGGATAGATCGCTAAGGTTGAGATTTGCAGTTAAAAGATGATGTCTTATTACCTTTGTCTCAGGAAAGAAGAGGTTTACATCATCCATGTGTCATAAATGACCTCATGCACCTCAGCATAAGATCAGCCTCAATTGAGTTCCAAAGGAGAAATACAAGTGTTGGTAGCAGCACAAGGACAGAAATAAATGCTCTGTGCTAACGTTTACTACTATACAAGGGAGGGGCCACATATGAGAGATTTCTGGGAGGTCTTAGTCCGAGACTTCACAGAGGAATTGTGGATTGAAAACTTCCGGATGATCCGCTCAACTTTTGAAGAGTTATGCAACGCAGTATCTCTTGTAGTGCCTGCTGCATCATGCCCGAGGGAGCCAGTTCCTACCTCATCATGTGACCTATAAATGCCAAAAAAAGTGTTTCCATTTCATTTTTGCAAAAAATAAAATAACATTTTTTTCAAATCACCTGAAATGTCACCTCATGCAAGCATAAAACATTTTTTTGCCATAAATGGGAGGTTTTTCTTCTTCAAAATTGATGCGTTTCCATTAGGCATGTCTTGTATTCACAATTTCAATTTGAACAATTTAATTGTTACTGGAAACCTGCCTGGTGTCTAACAAATGTCCTTTTAAATTGTTTTTTAAAAAAACCTGAATCAGCCAAATTGAGTGAATGATCCTCACTAATCCTAAAGAAAGTATTTTCTGTTACAGTTCACAGTCTCTCTCACAGTGTCAGTGCCCTGACAACAGCTTTGGATCTTGACTGAATCACAGTGTCTGCAGTAATAGTTTGACGTACACACTGTCATTTGAATGCATCACAGTAATTCCTCCCAAAAGGGAGAATTCAATTACTTTCCCACAAATTAGGGTCACTGCATTAAAAGAGCTGAAAAAGAAACAACGCTGCCGTCTTTCAAATCAATATGACTCCACAGGCCAGTCAGTGGTGGCAATTACTCCTCTGCTGCCTGTATTGGACTCAACCCGAGCTTGTGTTACCACCACATTTTGACTGGAGATGAGATAGACAGTGTTTTCTCTTCTTCTTTACGCTCTGTATCCTGCCAGACAAAGGAGATCCTCTTTTCTCAGATCTTGATTAGCTGATTTACTTCTCCCTCTCTCCAGCTCCGTCTCTTCGGCTTCAACCATTATTAACGATATCCTGATCATGACGGGTCCTCCTTTGAAGCGTTGCTAATCAGGAGTCAGGCCGCTGTGCTCGGAGGCACACATGTCACATGCAGCGACTTATCAAATGTCAGTTGGCATTTATCTTTTTCATGTTTGTCTGGTATGAAGCTGCTGTATCAATAATATTAGTGTGCTTGTTTTTGCTGTTGCAGCCCAGCAGAAAGAGCTTTTTGCAAAAAGAAAAAAAAGATGCGTTTACACAGTGCTTTCATGTGATGTAATGGCCTCAGCAGAATGAATTTCATAATGAAAGAGCTGGTTGTCTCATTTAAATAAACTGGTAAACATGTTGCATTTCTGCACAGGGTTTTGGCTGAAAAATGGTCATTTTTTCAGCTGCTGTTTTTCTTTCCCACCCACAGGGAGGGAGAGTGACTTGATTTGGCTAATATCCTGTCATCAGCATCATAAACAGAGCAGTTATGTGAATGATGCCATTACTTACACTACACTTCCTCCATGGTGGGAGGTTTTTGCCCATTTCCCTTTTTCAATTTGACTTGAAATATTCATGTATTTTAACCTCAATCTTGGTTGTTTTAAGTTTATATTTTAGAACAAATGCTGCACCAACAATTGATTGGAATGCAACTCAAGTTAAGACTTCAAATATGTTATTTCCATGGCCTTAGAAAGTTTAATCAAGATTTGTGAACATGATAATATCTCTTAAAGACAAAAACCAGAGGTAAGTCTCGAACTTGTGATGTATTTAACACAATGAGTGCCCCATCTTCTGGAGTTTCTTCTTAGTAGCATATAAAACACTTTTACCAAAATCAGTGTCCAAAAACTAAAATCTTGGGCTTTTTTTTCTTCAATACAAGCAGGAATTAATGGAACTGAGAATTGAAATGGGCTAGTGTGGGAATTTGTAATAGGGCTCAGGTACATTAAATGTCCGTAAAGCCTATGTTTTCCACCACTGAGTTTTCCCTGAATGTAACACTCACTGCAGTGAGTTTTTTTTGTCCTATCTGAATCAGTTGGGAATGGCTGTCTAAATGCTGCTGGGAAAATGTTAGCTTGTAGCTTGAGTTGCTCCTTGCTTTATGACCTGTACTGCAGGGGGCAATTTAGATTGAAAAGTTACACTTTGAAGGAAATGTCATGTTGTCCATCTTTTTTACAGTCTTACATGGTTTAGAACTTGTTGTGCTGCCCCCAAGTGACCAAAAAGTCAATTAATGAAAGTTAAAAATGCTCATGTTTCTAGGTATTAGTGCCTCTTCCTGTTACATGAATTAGCTTTTGTGTAGAACTGAGTGGAAATCAATGAACCTTCAAACTGATTTAAAGGCGCGTTTGATTGTGTTACATAGATCAGTAGATCCACTTTCAAACTCAACAAAGCTCCTGAAGAGATTTCAATTAAAACAACAGGAAGTAATTGCAGCTCTAATAATTACCTTAGGATGGGATTAAAGTTACTGACCAGGTAATTTAAAAATCACCCCACCTCCACTAAAAGAGTATTTTATTAGCTGAGGAGATAAAAAAATAAGACAGTAGTCTGCCATGGTAACTAGGATTTTAACACAAATACCTTATCAGACAAGTATTTTTAACAGTGCAGCTACATCTTATTGCAATAAATTATGGTATTCTAGATGTGACATTCATTTATTTTTGGCCTTCTGGGAGCAGTGAAAGAAGCTCTAAGCACTTTAAAAATGAAAGAGCCTGATATAATTGGTAAACACAACAATTTTATAATTTAGGCTAAACTCACACATCTAGCAGACACAGAGCAACACTGAATGCTAATGTTGCTTTATGCTTGCTGTAATATTTGGAGATGTCTCTGACCACCCGATGGATGTAAGTCCAATATTCACTTTTCTTTTCAAAACAAAAGTGAATATTGGAAGCAAAAGTGTTTAAGTCTGTGTAAGTTATTGTAAAAAGTTACTCAAACTGTTACTTTATCCTGGCAGTGGAACATGAGGCAGCTAATCTGTGAAATCTGTGTGCTCATTTGCCCCTTTATAGTCCCCCTAATGGCATTTGCAAAAATCATGAAAACAACCAGTCAGAGCTGAGGGGTCTCTAAAACAGCTGTCAGCCACTGCTGGGGAACTGCGGTCAATTTATCAAATGGCAGCCCTGATCAAATATGAACCAAGATTCTGTATTGTATATTTCTTACCTCAAATGTTTTCAGAAATACATTTTAGTGCACTGTTAAGCTGTATGATAAGAACAACTGTGACCTGGCCACAGAGTTGGAAACAGTCAAGCCAAAACCAAGCATGACACACCAGATGGAGCAAACTTTTTCATTTTATGCTTCTGAAAACATTAGAGTTTAGAAAAAGAGAATGCAGTAACAGAATTTAGATTTATTATGATTAGTGCTGCCTAGTTAGGCCGCAGTTCATGAGCAGTAATTGACATGATTGACAGTGACTCTCTGAAATGACCCGTGATTGGCCAAAGTCTTCCGTCACTGGCTAGATTTGCACAAGTGTTCTCTTAAATGACACAAATTATAATATATACAAGGGATTTTTGCCTGGTGATGCCAAAATAAAATTGCCTACCCCTGCTTTAATATAAAGATTACTGCAGCTTTAATCTTTGATATATACTGTATTTCACCATACTGAGCACTGACAGCTCCTCTTATAACCTTTATGGTGGCTGCTAGAATAATTGCCACAGGATATTTGTGCAACCCTGTGTGCAGTACACCCTCTTTTGTCCCTCTGTACTATATGAGAGTCAGTACACATTTGAGTCATATATGATGCTGCACTGTGTTGATAAAGTACTGTATGCCTGTGGGCAAGTCTGTGATTCAAATTCTCATATAAACATTTAACAATATTGTTCCTTTTACAGCACAATGACCAGCTGTCCCGAAGCATGCGAATAAATGCTAAAAGTGAGCAGCCCATGCTTGAGACTGCCCAGTATGAGCATTTGACAGATGTTGATGTGCAGCTGGAATTGCAAGCCAGTTCCAGCTATTCAGATAGCTGCTACGGGTGATTAGATATCATCTACTTTCATTTCACCACTGCCAACAACTATTGGGCGTGCAAATGTTTCCTTGGTAAGGTCACTCTAACAATAACAGTGGTGTAAGTGTCAGTGCCAAGGATATTTACATCCAGTTACTGCAACCTTCATTCAGCTTATGAGCCCTCTGATTGGCTGCACTGTTATTTAAGGTGTAGATATAGTTGAGACAGACTGCTGACAGTCATTTATCTCGGTCTGGGTGTTAGGGATTGCAGATAATGTGACTTGCTCGCCTTTCGAGAGTAATTACACACGGCATTTGAAATCGAAGGCAGTTGACTAAGATTTAACAGGCACTATCTAAAGCCCTTCACTTCACCTTGACAAAGCCTGGAAGCTTTACGATATCACTTGAAGATTCGTTTTTCAGCTTTTTCACCCAAGGCGGCGTGCGTCCTTGTGCATCACAGCTGGTGTTGTTGGAAACTTTTGTCCCACCTGCTATTTGAAAGACCTGTCCTCATTCTGAGAATAGCTCTAATTTTACAATCAGATGAAGTCATATGGGGTTTTTTTCTCGCGTCCTTTGCACATCACCTCCGTCTCACTGCCGAGAACTCATCTCAGAAATATCTCCTACCTTTGGTCTTCATGAATGCTTGATGACATTAGCCTCCAACAAGAGGTCAGAATGTAACTGGGGAATGGATTCAGGTTGAAATGTCAAATGAGATCATGCTGAATATGTGATGTACGAGGGGCAAGGTTACAGCACAAGGACAGGGCCAAGAGAGGAGCCACTGACTCACAGCAGTGATTGACGGGTCTCTCACTGAGAAAAATGAAAGTAATTACGAGTTAACCTTAAAGATAAAAATGCATAATAGCATGAAGGAGCCTGCGTGATGTCCGCCTGATGGAGATGAATATTCTGTTATATGTGTCCTCACAAATAGACAAACCTGATTCATACGTAACACGGTCAAATTAATGGATTTTAATCAGTTTTGGCTTCAGTGATGATGCTTTGACAGTATATTGGGTTCCATGAATATGATTCAATTTATTTGACAGCATGAAGACAAGATCAATACTCATCCGCTCATCAGTGGAAAACTGTATTGGCTGTAATAGGTCATCTGGATATAATTCCACTCTGACAGGATGATGAAAATGATTGCATCATGTGATACTATCATCCCATGTTTCTATTGACCCATCTAGGGTTTAGTGGTTAATTTTCATATTTGGCTTGGCTGCACTTTTGCCTTTTTTTACATTTTACTGATGGCAAGTGGCAGGCGCATTTTGATTATACACATCCCAAAGGGAAGCAAACACAGCAACGTGTGTGTCCATCTTATGCAAATACACTGAAAGAGTATACCTGAAAAAATGTCAGCCACAAATGTAAGAATTTAGCACAAAACTGGGACTCAGTTACAGAAAAGCACCAAACACCAAGAACACTTTAACAGATCCAAATCTTTAAATCTGTTCTGAAACAAAGTCTAAAAATCCAAGCAGACACAAAAAACAGGGTATCAAACATGAGAAAAAGGCTGGAGAGCATGAACACACTGTGGCAACAGTGACATTCTGGCAACTAAATGGGCAAAACACTGAGCTTTAAATGCACAAGGGCTGATTACTAAGCACACACAGGTGAGTGAAACAGGTGAAACATTTGAGGTAATCAGGCGAGGTAAAAGTAGGACACAAACACATGCACATAAACATGACAGAATATCACAAAAAATCATATCAAAAATGGGGTTTGTCTTCTCTCTCTCTCTCTCTCTCTCTCTCTCTATATATATATATATATATATATATATATATATATATATATATATATATGGGGGACGTAGTTTCAAGTCCAGGAAACTAAGATGGCCAATTAGTTTCATGGTGAAGGATGTACTGGATGCTGAGCTGAAATCAACAAACAGCATTCTGATGTCAGTGCTGTTATTTTCGAGATGTTTGAAGGCTGAGTGGAGGGCAGAGGAGACGGTATCCTCTGCGGATCTGTTGGCTCTGTGTATACTGGTGAGGATCCAGGCTGGCTGGGATGTTGTTTTTGATTTGCTGGAGAACTAGTTTCTCAAAACACTTCATCAGAATGGAGATGGGTGCCACAAGGCAGTTATAGTTCAGACCGGATACTGCAGACTTTGTCATCAAGAGGGGATGGCAGATGACACCTGCCAAACTACACAACACTGTTTGACACCAACAAACCACAAAATCAGTAGTGATTTTGAGTAATTGATGTATTTCCGGCAGCTTTTTAGGCACAACAAGTGTTGTTTTTTTGCTGAGACATCACTGCTTCTCCTGCTGTGGGTGTGCCCCCTCAAACAGAATATTATAATACAAAGCATGATATTTTCTGAACCATAACCAAGTCCTTTTTGTGATATTAACTGCAGCATGTTTTAAAACAGCCCACTCACATTCCAAATTCGTTAAATAGGGCCGCTTTGTTGGTGCTTTTGGCATTAGAGTGAAACGCCATCATGCACCTTTGTTGTGTGCATTAAACACCGCTGGACAGTGTCAGGTGACAGTGTGGCCGAACAGAACCGGTCATGTTGTTACTGAATGCAGTTGGACTGCCGAACAGCACCTGCCACGTCTGCCTGATCCATGGAGTTACTTGAGAACGTGGCTGGACAGAACCTGTTATGTGCACATGTGCACATACCAGGACAGTGTCAGGTTTCGGCACTGCTGTTAACAATGTAATATTGAGGAGCACGAGGGCACCTGTAGGGCAGGTGAGTCAAACAAACCCCGTACTTTCATGTGGGAGTCTGGTGTTTGCTTCCCATCTGAATGTTAAGTTTTTTTTTCTACACCCTACCATGTGCCTCCTTCCCCAAATCCTAACTATCTGTGACTTTGTTGCCTGATCCCAACCATCTATGCTAGTGTGTGCTTTTGTTGACATCCCAGCATTGTTTGCCATGTGATGTCTTTGCCAAAACATAACCATGTGCAGCATCATTCCACCATGTGCTTGTGTTGACATTACTTTAGCAGCATCCTGGAATGTGAACAGCAGACGCATTAGGATACCTAATACTTAGACACGGAAGTCCACTGCAGAACTACAATATGTGACAACTCAGGATGAGAGAGAATTGTTGAAAGTTTACGTTTCAATGAATCTGCTACAAAATAACATGCAAATGTAACATATTTGTGGTTTGCAAAGTCATACAATGCCAACATTTTGTCTGATGATCAAGCAAGTCATCATGCAAGTAAACGTAATTTGTTACTTCCAGCCCTGACAAAGTATCAATTTTAATTCACCAAGCCCTCTAAAATGTTGACTTTTTGGATTTCACTTTCTATGTGTGCCTGGTTTCCTCACTGTGAAGTTTCCCTGCGGACAGTTGTGACCTTTGAGTCTCTATTATGTAGGTCAGATGTGATGTCAGAAACTCACTTTATTCTCATTGTTTAAGAGTCAATGCACATATTGTCTACACTTCATTAGTAAGCCCCTATACAATGATGTATATATTCTCTACAGATATTATTATACATTAATTACAGCTGTGGTGGCCTGAGGTGACTACATAAAAAAGGTAAAAGTGAGATAGTTAAAAACCATTTAATCCGTTTTTTTTGTCTCATGAAATCATACAAGGGAGGAGACCGAGCATGACCACTTCATGAATTTCCACATATATAATGATAAATTATAATTATGGAATATAATTATGTTAAGTATCATATATTTTCACCACCACCCACCAACTGCTGTTGCCCTCCCATGTTAAAGTTTACATCTGGCACTGCTGTATAGCTCCCAGATGTAATGCAATGCAAGTGCATGTATTTGAACCTGAAAAACAACATAAAGCACTGAAACAATAACATGAATAACATCCTTATTAAGCAAACAATATTGAGACATTTCAATGCCTGGAATAAGTGAAAAACAATTTCTCATTTGAGGGGATCAAACGAAACAAATAGAGCCCACTGCAGGTTAAAAATAAGCTGTAAACATGGAAAGAATAGATGAAAAGCTGCAGTGAGCGGATGTAAATACTGCGTTAATCTCATTATCAGACGGAGACACCTTCACCTGATATGAATTGCTAATGTGAAACCAACGGTGCTGCTGATGTTTCTACAGATAAGCGGTAGCGTGTAATTTGTTTGCCTATGTGATTATATTTATCCCGCTCTAATGCTAAATGATTCAGCTGCTGTTTGATAGCGGGCTGAGCCCAGTGCTCTGATTGATCCCAGAAATGAAAAATGGAACAGTCTCGCTGTAAATAAAGCCGCTCGAGTCCATTCATTAGAATATATACTCTGGTGTGTGCTGTTGTCTCTGTGGTGCATCAGAGAGCTGGTAGACTTGTGAATCACACTGTGTTTACTGCAGCGCCTGAGAAATGATATGATTACGGGCCAAAAGTAGCCCCTCGTGGCCACTCAAGTTTCAGAGTGCCCCCACTGTGTGGAGAGGGAGAAAAAAAGGGCTGCTTTGGAAAAGAGCTGTCGCAAAAAAGAGCAGATGCCTGCAAATGTATCTAACTTACAAAGCCAGAGGATTGTGCCAACAGGTGTTAAAAAGCCTTTGTTAATTAGAAATTCAACCAATTACAGAACAAACATCGTCGTAGCCAGACTAAGAAGCACCATCTGCTTTGTGAAATACCACCTGCACTCGCAGTTGGCCTCTTGAAACTTCTCTGCGGAGCTTATTGCTGATGAACAACACAATATTTAGCACATGCTGCGATGGGAGCAGACAACATTAGCCCCAATATTGTTGCTAATCATCAGCCAAGAATGTAAATTTAATCAGTATAGAGGCCCCTAAACAAAGTCTGCGGAGATTTGTCACAGATATTTCTCAAACTGTGTCACCAAAGATTTCCAAACACAATATCAGCACTGCCCACGCTCCTTTAGTTGAGACGCAGGAGAAATTATAATCCATTTAACCAAGCTGTAAAAAAACATCTGTTGTACAAGACGCACGATTCAAGTGGCTAAGTATAGCCAAAGAGGCGGTTGTAATATTTATGAGAATGTGTGCTAAATCTCTGCTGGAAAAGTCATCCAGTGTGACTGCAGACTGAGGCGGGATGCTGGCAGGGATACTCCACACAAACACACTCATGAATGCACGAACGCTGCTCTAATGGAGGGCTCTCAGGAGAAATATGGCTCCTTACAGCTGGCTTTAAACACTGAGCTCTCACAAAGATTTATTAAAAGAAACCGAAAGATTTTTAAGTTTAATATTTTGTGTTAACAGTCATCTCTAAATAAACAGCAACTGACAAGCACCATTTCTGCTCAAGCTTCCTTCAAATTCTAATGCTCTGAAAGTGCAGGAAGAGGTTTTGCCTGCAGGTTATATCTGTTTATCAAACCTTTTTTTTTTTTAAGGATTTTCTGTAAATTACTAGGATTGTAATATTATTCTAATATGAAGAGATACTCCAGAAATCCAAGTTTTTTGCATTATTTTTCATTGCCAATTGTATAAAAAACATCTGGAAATGATGACCTCCAATCATAAGCATCAGGGGTCTGCAGCTTGGCAAGTGTCTCACCTGCATGAAATGTAACCCACAGTCCCCTCCACCTTACAGTGCAAACTTCAGATCATTGATATAACTTTAGAAACACTGATATGACATGCATGAAACTTGCAAATTTAACATATTCATGGTTTGTCGAAACTTACAATTTTTTGGGGGACAACTAAGCAGGGCAATCCTGCAGATATCCAGCCCGCTCTGCTTTTGTGCCAGCTTTCATAAGAAGCAGTACAGAGACCTGTTCTTTATGCTAGCCGTGTGGCAATGATTTATTAATGTTAAAGTGGTTAAAATGGTGCAAACTATTTTTCTGTCAAGGTTAGTTTTGCTGCTATTAAACTTCCTCTGAAGTAAACTAACTGCTGCCTGGACACTTCAATATACTTCAGCCCAAGGTCTGCCTGTTCTTACTGTCCCGCAGCAACGCGTGTCAGCACTCTGTCACTCAGCAGGTGAAGCAATCTCCCTCCATTTCTGTTGATGCTCAGTCGATGCTCTGCAAAAATGTTTTTACTGCTCTGTCTTTCTAACGACAGTAAATTATCCCCACCTCTGTGCCATGAGCCTGCTGCAGAACCTCTCACTGAGACCACTGATGGTTTGGTTTTTTGCACGCATGACAAATTTCCAATGTTCCAGGCCAGGTTAAGCAGAATTTCTGCTGCATTATTGAAGAGGACATTTCCTAAATCCTGCTGTCTCTGCAGCATGTACCTGCGGGAAGATTGATGGGCAAGTATTGCCAGAGGAGAAATATTTTCATAGGTTTTTACTTTCTTTTTTTTTTTCTTTTTTTTTACCTAGAGAGCAATTTGTCAGCTGCAGCAGGTGACATTTGAGATGACACTGCATCAAACAAAGCCTGGATAAAATGACATTCTACTCTAAATAGGATTCCAGAAGTATGTGCATGCATTTGCTTGTGTGTGTGTTGGTTCCCCAGTGTTGATCTAACAGGCGGAGGAAAGAAATCACTCAAAAACACACATATCTAAATTGCATTTGACATTACGGATGGAATTTAATTCACCAAAACAAATCTGCTTCCTCGGGCTTCACACTTTTGACAAAAACTTTTAAATTGCCCAGATACATTTACACAGACAATCAATATCATTCATGTGGGCTGAATTAATGCAACCATTTTACAAGGCAGCTGTTCCTGTGTGGCTGGAGCATAAAGGTACATCTAGATATTGTTTTATTCTCAAACACACAGCCGTTGATTTCCCAGGCGAGACATTGTTTCATAAACTATAAGTCATTTTCCTCTGGCGATATCCTCAGCAGATTGCCATTGACTCACCAATAAACTTTTGGCCTGGTTATTTTCCATACAGGTTTAAGTTGATGTGCTAATGGTATATTGCTCAATATTTATATGAAAAGATGTATTAACAATATAAAAATTAACATATTGAAGTATTTCAAGAGAACCATTGAGACTGCGCTAAAAGAACAGGCCTCAGGTAATGCATCTTAAAGGATCAACCTAATAAGGCTCAAAGCATGCTACCCTCTGTAAAAATATGACAATATATCCCTCATGAATATCTATGTGAACATAACTTCTTGTTAATCAGATTCTAAAAATCATATTTAGGGACCTCTTCTGTAGAAGTTTTTCTCCAGCATCTGTAATACAGTTGTATCCCTATGAAGTTTCTTCTCAGATCCTTAAATCCTTTGACACTTGAGCAAATAGTTTATTTTTTTCAAAAGCATTGGGTGAAAGCAATGTCAAACTAACAGGACATTGTAAAAAAAAAAATTAAAAGAAATAATTAAAGAAAAAGAAAGAAAAGAAAAAAGCTACAAGAAAATAACCTGAAAATAAGAACACAAAAAATAAAAAAAATAAAAAACAAAAACAAAATAAACAAAAAAACAAATGAGTAAATTACCTTAAAAAGTGCTGTAATATATTTTTATATTTCTTATTTTTTTCCGTAAGATATTTGAATATAAAGGTAATATAATTAGAAGAATAGTTTTTGGGATAATCTTTAATAATCATCTCTTGTTTCTTGAAACTATATTTTAGGTTTTTTTTTTGTCAACTTTTACTAATTTCTTGCAATTTTTTGAATATTTCCTGCCAAGTTGTTCATTGCCCTTTTTCCCCATATTTTTGAAAGAAATAAAAGCAGTTTGCTCAAGTTTTGAAGGCTCAAATAGCTTGTGAAAGGGTTAAAGGACATGTCAACTATTTTTCAATTCTGCTTTAAAAGAATACTCCCATATGTACATTGGTTTGCTTGTGATGATCGTTCCTCCTGACTGATATTGGCCATAAAAAGAACTATTACCATTGTCTGGATGAATACTCGATGCTGATTGGCTGCAGGGTGTCCATTAAAATCTGATAATGGATATCGACTAAATAGATTCAGTGAAAGTGGAATACATAAAACTATCAGCCTGTATCTTAAATGAGTGACGCAGTCAAAGCAGAACGGAAGAACATCACAGAACGTGTTCAACTTGCAACTTCAGGCTGCATTTAACTTTAACATTACACATGGCGTATTGTTCGTGAAAATCTTGATATTGATCCGGGGACAGTGTCACTGTTAGCGAGCTCGTCTTGTTGTTAAACATCCTATCAAATTTTATTTACTGTTTGTCAACTGTAAGCAATATTACTGAATCTTGCTACTATAATGTTAGCTTTTTTGCTAATAGTTAGATTTAGAAAATTATTTTTCTTAAAAAAAAGGGGGAAAGAATGGCTTGTGGGAAAAACCATAGGAAAATCTATATTTATCATTACAGGCATTGCATATTTAAAATTATGTTACAACATTATTACACTTTTAAGCACTTTTTAGGCCATTCCATTATTTGTTTGTTTTTTTGCTTTTTATTTATCTATTTAATTTTTTTTCCTTTTTTTGCAAATTTTCAGGTAATTTTCTTGTACTTTTCACTAATTTCTTGCTAATTTAGGGGTTGTTGCTTATTGCCTTCTTCCCATGTTTTGAAAGAAATCAAGCCCATTTGCTTCGGTTTCAAAAGGTTAAAGCTTTATTTCAGCGTATGGCCATAACAACCGCCTCTGGGTTCCTGCATATAAATAAAATATGGTACATAAAAATACACATGACTGAACCTTGTGAAGACAGGGGTTGGAGGGCAGAGGTCAAGTATTGTAGTTGTACACGTAGTGGTTTTAGTCATCTTCCCTTTTTTCTTTGTGATACTGCAGAAATATTTTAGAAATGTTGTCGTATTTGAAGAAAAAAATGATCTTCTCACACTGATCAAAAACACTTTGAAACCTCACTGATCAATAATGGATATTTTGTGCATAAAGCCCAAAAATAGATGCAAGGAATGTGTAATTTTTAGAAAAATTCCATCAAAATGAAAATGAAATCCTTGCTTAGATAAAGAAATTCTCATCTTGTCTCTGTCAATTTAAAGACTCCAGGGAGGAGATGTCGGCGGACAGTTTAATAAAGCAGATCAGATGAAGTCGTTATGATTCAGCGGGAGCAGCCGTAACCGGAGCAGTCACAGTTGGCCGCCAGCACAGGCTGCCTGTCTATTGAACTGACACTGGATACGGGACGGGACAGCTTTTGTACAGAACCAGGGCTGATGCTGCTGACGCGTCCTTGGAGGGGATTGACAGCGGGACAGAAACTCTCTCCTGGCCTGTCCCATCTCACTTCAGCTGATGAACACAACCTGATAGGGTTCAGAAAACACTTTGAGGGGGGTGCTGCCTGATATCACCTAGCTAGGCACTCAGGCGACAGCGAGCGAGCCAAGATCCTGTTGACAAGAGGCTTTCATATCTTTCCTGGAGAGCACATGCAGCACTTCACACATAACACGCATACACACCCATGTGTGTGTGTGGGGGGGAGATTTCTGGGGCTCAGGCTTTGTGGTAGATGTGCTACTTTTGGCAGCATACAGGTAGAGGGGTGCAGAGAGCTCACACCAAATGACAGCAATTATCATTAATCTAGAAATATTGGATGCCACACGGTATCATGCTTCTGCTCACTAGTCAAGTTGCACTTACAGTTTACATCCACGTCAGTGAAAACATGGATGCTTCACACACAGCCTCCCCCAGCAGCACAGAGGATCTCTACAATCAGCACAGTTTCAAAGTTAGTGCCACCAAATCAGTATCTGACCAAATGTCTCCAGTTCTGTTCCTGACTTTGTGTTTTTGCAGAACATCATGATGTCACCGTTGACCTTTGACCCCTTGGATTTAAAACGTAAGAACTTCATCATTATATCATTATATTTTATATGATATCGTTTGATTAAATTTGAGTGCATGAATTCCTGACTTATGGCCAAAGAAACATGTTTTATGAGGTCACCGTGACCTTGACCTTTGACCTTTGACCAAGATTCTAATCAGTTCATTCTTGAGTTCAAGTGGATGCATGTACAGAATTTGGGGGAAGTCCCTCAAGGCCAACTGCAGATATTGCATTTACAAAAATGAGATGGATATAAGGACACAGTGACAGTGACCTTTAAACACCAATTTCCAATCAGTTCATCATTTTTTCAAACCAAATGTTTGTGTCAAATTTGAAGAAATTCCTTCAAGGTGTCAATAAAGTATTGCGTTAACAAGAATGAGACAGATGAGGTCACAGTGACCTTTACCTTTTACCTATGACCACTAAAATCTAATCAGTTCATCCATTATGGTTATATATTTAAAATGATGTCACAGAAAGAAAAAAAAACGTCCAGTTCCAGCCAGCCCATTGTTCCATATACACACTTTATGCCAGGAACTAAGCTACCAGTTACTTTTGTAACAGTGATGTATTGCTTAAATCATACAGAAAATGGCATGTATTGAACATTCAGGCCTGATGCAGTAGAAACTTTTAGTATCCTCTGCAATTAAACCCTCACAACTGCAGGATGAAAGGATGACATTTTACTTAAGAGAATTTTGGTGACATTTCTTCCTGTCAGTTACAACCAATTTGGTGTTAAAGCAGTGCGACAGACTGATAATTATTTTTTGACCCTCCCAAACAGAAGGTCGTCAATCAAATTAGCCAGGTTCAATATATTTCAAGCTCCTCTGATTTTTAACAGTGTGTTTTGCACAGTAACAACAAACAAACCAAGCCAACAAACCAAGCTATGAGAATAACAAGATGATAAACAGATTTACAAACAGAATACAGCAGAGACGGTCTGTCATCATCTCTGCATCACATTTCTCAAGCAACACTTTGCCTTTTTACATCAGACAAACCAATCATATTCCACATGGATGTAGATATATATAGAATATACATAGAATTCCTCCCACCATAACATCCCATTTCCATGAAAGACATCAGAAGAACACATACAACAGACTAGTTCTGTAGATCAACATAATCCACACTGCTTATCTAACTTTAGATACATAAGCACACAGGAGATGTACTACCTGTACATGATTTTTTATTTATCTTATTTATTTATTGATTTTTTATTTTTTATTCTTTTGTCACTCGCAGTTAGGGTTAGGCAACATATCAATTAAATATCTGCTTTTATATGAGCCTCAATATCTTCTTGTGTAGCCCAATACTGTAAGTGCTGAGTGTAGTTTTGGAGGCTGCATTATAATTAAGTGTTGTCATTTTATCTACATTGCTATAGTAGTTTTATTATTTGCCTTTACCTACTTAGCCATTATTTCAACATTATTGATGATTAAAGCACCAACAGTAAACCCTTCAATATTGTCACAACACAGATATTAAGGTATTTGGTCAAAAACATCAAGATACTTGATTTCCGCCCAGCCCTACTTTCAGTGTTTTTTGAGTGACTGTTTGCTTGAACGTTTTTGGAACACTGATGCAGATAAAAAAGCACACCAGTAAGAAAAAAGGCCTTCTTTTTCATTCACATTCTATTTTTGCAGTTTCATTTTTAGCTGACGACAGCACCATGGAGACCTGATGAGAAGTTGAAGTGTCCAGGGACCATTTCTCAAAGGAGACAACTAAATGGCAGAATTCATCTGTCGTGAGGAAATGGCCAATCACATCCATGACAGCCAATATTCCCTCAGTGAATATGTTTTGTGGAAAGATGATGCCTTTGAATTAAATGTGAAAATGCAGCCAAGCTTTAGATCTCTTCTCCTGACATCTTTGGTTGCGCTCTCTCTTTTAGATTCTGTGAAATTCATACGCATGCACACTTCATCCTGTCATTTTAGCATTTGGGTTTTATACGTGACAGTTCGATTTACTCCGTGGAGAGTGTCAAGAGCTGCAGTTGGACAGTCTTCAACCACTTCCATCTGTTTTTATGGAGCAAGATGAAATGATGTGCCTCCGTGGGAAATTTCTTAGAAATAAGGTTTATTTTTAAGAATTCTTAATTAAATTAGAAGAAACACCTCCAATGTGTTATATCAAACAGCCTGACAGATTCTGACTATTCAGATTCATAAAGCACCACAAAACACGATGCAGCGGAGGAAATTCAAGGGTTTCATGAAATCAAATGTGGCTGTTTTACTATCTTAACCCTTTGAAACCTGAGCGATTTGTTTGATTTATTTCAAAAACATGGGAAGAAGGCATGAACAATGAAAGAAATGTCTCAAAAATTAGCAAGAAATTAGTCAAATTAATTAGAAAAATTAATACCCCATTCAATAAAATAAAAGAGTAAAAGATATTAAGTAAAAATTAAAATAAGTTAAATAAAAAATAAAGGCAAAGAGAGTTGAAAAGTGTTTTAAAAATATAATAATTCTGTAAAATAATTTTAAATATGCAATCATAGAAATAAAACATTATTTTTACCTAGCTTTTTCTTTTTCCTCTAGACATTTTTCCTAGCTTTTAAAAAAAAAAAGAATTTCTAAATCTGCCAATTTCTTTCAACTCATGGAACATTTCTTAGCAAGTGGCACATGGCCTTATCTCTATGTTTTTGGAAAGAAATTGCATCACTTTTCTCCGGGTTCAAAGGTTTAAATACTTGTGAAAGACATCTCAAAGCAGCAAAAGGAAAGTGATGTTGCCCCAGGTTTCAAAGGATGAAAATTATTTGATTTTTTCCCCTCAAAACATGCCCATAATTTCAAATATTTTCCATAACAGCTTATCTTTCATGCCAGAAGGACTTTCATCAGAGTAGGTGTCACATGTTTTTTTCAGTATCTATCCTGCGTGGGAACAGCTCCTCAGATATTCCCTTAATGTTAGTTATTTCATCAGGCCATCACTCGCCAGCTTCTGGACGCAAACTGAAATTTGGGCTACACACACCCACATCTGACGGAGAGCCAACGAGACGACGATGACATGCAGCAAAAGCGTGGCCCAGGATCTATCTGGCAAAAACACTCAAGAATGTAGGGATGCACATCATCCCCCCACATACACTCAGGCATGTCCCTCCATCTACCGCTCCCATTACTGCCACCAGAGGACTCCAGCAGCTCTGACCACCCAGCGGGCGAATCAATGAGCTGGCTGCCTCTGGCCCACAGCACATTATAGTGTCATCAGCAGAGGCTGCAGTCAATTCCAAGAGGAACACTGATTACAGGCTCAGTGACATATTTAACCAGGAAATGCCTCGCTGCTGGAAGCTTGAGGAGCAATAGTGAAGTAGATACACCCAGCCCCTGCACCACAGATATATCTGTGGAGAGGGCATGTTATTTAGATTTGGGTGTGGGGGGGCACAAAAGTATCACCACAAATGCACTTTTTAAATTCAACAGCAGCAACAGGTGCATTCGTTGCTAAAAAAGAAAAAAAAAACAACGCTCAGTTTTTTGTGTATGTTTGTATTGCTTGTTTTGGAGTTGCATATTTCGATTTTGTTTTGTCCGTAACTCCAGTTGCTGCCTGTTTTGGCCAAGACACTCTTAATCTCAAGAGGTTAAACAAAGGTTAAACAAAAAATAAAATACAATAAAATCTTACTGTTACAAGAACGTTACCTGAAAATAATAGTTTAAAAAATAAAAAATTAAATTAAATTAAGAAAGAAAAAGAAAAGGACCTCAAGAACGTGCTAAAAAATTTAATATTTTGGAACATAATTTATAATATATATTTATTAAATTATAAATGTAGTTTTCTGGACATTTTTCTTTACTTTATCGTTTTTTTTAAATGATAATATCTATCAAATAATCCCACCAGCTAATTTTCTGATCTTTGTCACTTTTTACTAATTATTTACAGTTTGTGGGACATTTTTTGCCAAGCTGCGCATTCTGTTTTTCCCCTGTTTTTGAAAAACAGTTTTCTTCATTAGAGGTTTAAATGCAAGTAAAAGAAATCACAAAAATCACAAAAAAACTGATGTAGATCCAGGAGTTAAAGGATTAATTCACTATAGAGGTGAGCTCAGTGTGAATAAGAGTCAAAAGAGTGACTGGATAGGTTTCACTACTTCTATGGTTATCTCTTCAACTGTAGTTTACAAAAATAGAATTCTGGTCTTAATCATATCTAAAAACCTTTTTTTTTTTTTTTTTTTTGTTTTGAGGTAGGCTCTTGAACTGACATTAATCACACAGGGGTCCATGACCTAGTGTGTTTCAATTTAGGGGCCCTTGACGTGAAAAAAAAGTTGAGAAACACTGCCTAAAGGCTGAGGAAGTACAGAACTGGGCGTCAGATGCAGAGAAAAGCACCAAACAGGATAAACAGATAATCAGATCCATATCTTTACTTGGATGATCAGGGGTCACACACATGTATGCAGTCAGTGAAAGCAGAAAAAATGGTTCAGGGAAATCACACAAGAAAAGAAGTCCATAAACCCAAGCAGAGTCAAAGAAACAGGCAATCTAACGCAAGGAAAAGGCCGAAGAGCATGAACACACTGGCAACAAGGACAATCTAGCAAATGAATGTGGGAAACACTGAGCTTTAAATACATAAGAGCTGATTATGAACTGCACACAGGTGAGTAACACCAGACAGGTGAAACACATGAGGTCATCAACATAGGCATGAAAACTCAGGAAGTAAAAGTCATACTAAACACAATGATAATGCATTTCAAAATAAATAGAAAGTGGACACAAACACATGAACACAAACATGACAGAATATCACAAAACAAGAAAAGAAACAAAAAGCAAAAGAAAAGAAAATAGTTCCTTCATGAAACTGCTAACAACAAGGTTCGGGATTATCTTGAGTAAACAGGTCATGATTTTCTGGAAAAAGACATTGCTGTTTAGTTTTTTAAATGTCTAGTTTTGATGCTTTGCACTACAAGCTGAGTCCCATCTACTTCCATTATCTTGGGGAGAGACGGTCGATATCTGCAACACTCACAGCAAAACAGTCTAGACTGATGAATAGCACTATGTGAGAGGAAAAATGTATATTATTGATTTTTGGGGTGAACTATCCCTTTAAACAGAGAAGGGTGCTCACCTCTACCTTTGCTCTCGGCCCTGTCCTAGTAGCTTTTAAAAGACGCTGAGTCAGCTTCTAACAGTTCAACCTGAATGCCTCGGTTGCCACCAACAGGAAAGGATACAAACCTTACATGAACCCCCGGTAAGTGGCTCATATTAAACCCCGTCTTTTTGAAACTTAGCAACTAATCAAACATGATAAATGACAACCAGTGACTGTGACATTCAGCACAATTATTGCACATTATCAATCTCTCCTCATATTCTGTTTGTCATGTCTTTCAAAACTGCTTTGTGCAGCCTTTAAATGAAAGCATGTCATGAATAACATCAAACCATGTTACAACTTGGTGTCTTTAGTTAGTTTGTCTTCAGCTCTGAAATGTTATCAGAGCTCTTTATTTTGTTTCACATCATAAGTGCCAGACATTTCAGCAAGACACCATTGATTCGAGCTGTAAATGATATCAGAACAAACTGTTATTGCACACAGCAATGATCTACAGCAAGGATCTCATTTAAATAACTATTCTTTTAAGTAAATCTACAGCTCATGGATACTGGTGGTAGACGTGCTCTGAATTTTTACTCAAAGGTGCTGCATTTGCCACACATTCTCACTCTGAACTTGCCACAGCCACTAAAGGCAGAAAAAGCAACAAAAACGTAAATCAGTAAAAGTACAAAGGAATTACCATAACAAATCTTTTAGAACTTGTTCAGAGTGGCTCATCTGAGAATTATTTATTTGGACTTATTGTCGCACAGAGACTTTTTCACCGCCAGTACTACACACAAACATACAGACATAAACAATACATAAGATCTTCATGAATACATTCATGCCCAGCTTAAAACAATGTCAACAAAACAGTTTGTTCAGGGCTGAAGGGACCAAACTCCTGCTCAAACAAGCTCTTTTTTTGTTTCACAGAATGTTAAATCACTTTTTTTAGACCCAATAAACTCATCCAGACATTTTTATAATCTTTTATTCTTTCTTTCTTTTAATTTTTAAGATTGAGATTAATTGTCATTAAAATAAAGCATGTGGAGGCGATATGATGGGGTTTAATTACATTAAAGCTTGATCAGTCTGAACAGTCAAGAACCTGCAAGAATACGCTGTAACAAATGTTCCAGTTGTATTTTAGTATTCTACTGTAGAATTTGAGGTTTACAGTGTAATATTGGCTCCAAAAGTCAGATTTTCTGTATTTTACTGTATTTTGGGAAACTGTACATTACTTTTGGAATTTGGCAGTTTCTCCTGCAATTTTCACTTGAACAAATTTTCCTGTAAATTTACAGTAAACTACTGGGAGCTGCAGTTGCCAGCAGTTTACCATAATTCTACAGTGTCATAACTTTACATTTCTTCAAAAGTATATTAAAGTATATTACATTTTTTACAGTATTCTGCAGTACAATGTTAGGTTCACAGTGTAATATTGGTTCCAACAGCATCAGAATTTAGTGTTTTACTGTTGTTGTTTTTTTTTAACTGTACATTTATATGAGAGGTTATCTGTATTTTGGCAGCATTTTTGTTACAGTGTAGGCTATGTCAAAAGTAATGATAATCAGGGGTTTTAAGCCCGATATCCACCCTACCTGAACTTGAACTGAATGTTCTTAGAGTGAGAATTGAGACTTTTAAGCCTGTCAGCCATCGACCCGTCTGTGCGCTGTCCGTGGTGCTGAACAGGTAGGCTACTGAACAGATGAACCTGCTGCAGAGAAATCCTCATTACAAGAGGCGTTTCACTTATGCCTCAAAACAGTTCTGACTGACTTACATTTTTATCCATAGAGTGTAAAATATATCACCACCCTACAACACTGAAGCTTCTCATTCACAGCTTCCAGTAAATATAAAGGGGAGAGTTAAAGGAAATGTTACTTTCAAACTATATCAGAAAACTTTATTATTCCCCAATGGGGAAACACATTTTCCACTAGGAACAACTCGTGTACAACAGACAATGAATAGAGTACATTAACAGAACACAACAAATACAAATGCACAATACAACAAATAAATTACACAATAAAAAGCCCTTTGAGACATAATCATAATCAACTGCTAAGACCACAACTAAAAGTGTTCATAAAAAAAAATCTAATAGTTCCTGAAACAAAAAACCTTCTGAGTCATTCAGAGGAACACATTTTGTCTTTCATTGCTTAATGTGGTCTTTTTGCAGCTGTTATTGCAAAAGCATGTTAGACATTTAAGGTACAGCCTTAGTGCTCTCTGAAACCTAATTTCACAGTTGTTAAACCTTTATTATATTTGTAAAGATGAAAAAAGGAATTATATAATAATAATAATAATACTCTTTATTTGTATAGCAATTATCTAAACAGCGTTATAAAGTGCTTTACAAAGTGCAAAGAATATACAAAGAAATATACAAATACAATAAATAAAACAATGTTATGAGTTAGGATAAAAGTGTAAAGGACATAAACACAAAGATTTCCATATAACAAATGTGTAAATTAGTCATTAAAATAAAAGGCTTTCCTATAAAAATATGTTTTAAGCAATGATTTAAAAGCAGGCAGTGTGTTGGAATTCCTAATATCCTTAGGCAGAGAGTTCTGAGGGTGGGGGCCCTGATGGCAAAAGCTCGATCATCTTTAGTACCAGTCTTGTAATGATGAAGTACTAAAAGATCTTCGGTCTTGACCAGAAACATATAAGGTTAAGAGTTTAGCTGTATAGCTTGGGGCTAAACCATGTTTGGCCTAAAAAGCTTTTAAAAGAATGTTAAAATCAATTCTAAAATGAACAGGTGGCCAATGGAGGGAGGCAAAATTTGGAGTGATGTGTTACCTACGAGTTGGTCCAGTTAAAATTTGAGTAACAGCATTTTGCACAAGTTGAAGCCAGGCCAGTGATGTTTTGCATGTAAATAATGCATTGCAGTAGTCAAGATGTGAGAACACACATGCATGAATAAGCCTTTCAAGGTCAGGAGAGGACACAGGAAGGACGCAGTGAAATTTCCATTTTTTGCTTATTTACGAATAGGACAAATGTTTTACACATATGAAAGTGGTTTCAGAGAGCATTGAGGCTTCATCCAAAATTTCTAACATGTTTTCACCACACTGAGAGGTGCACAAGGCCAAAGAGCAGACACTCATCATAATTTTCCTATAAAAATGTATTTACTCAAATCAAGTGCGGTTCTTAAAACCAGATGATCCATCTTTTACAAATAACATATAGCAGCTTAAAAGCCATTTTTTGACTTAACAAGATATTTAAGACACATTGTCTTAATGCAAGTCCCTCTATCTTGCTGAAATGTGATTGTGTCTTATATCAAATGGGATGGAACATTTTGACTAGAAATTATACAAATATTCTTGGTAAGAGTTTTGAGTTTTTGCGGTGCATCACTCCAAATCATTTTTTCTTTAACTCTTAACCTTAATGGTCGACTAGGAAGCGGCAAATTGGAAGCTCACTTCAGCATCATTGTTAAACTTGAGTGTTCCCACAGTTTTTATTACTCAATAATACATGGCTGTAACATGTCTGATAATCCCTTTTGGCCTTCCTTCACAGACTACACCTCTGCATATATCTATATCTCACCACAGGTATGGCTCAGATGAGCAGGCCTCTGACTTGCCCGTTGGGAGCGAGCGAGTACGAGACACATGCCAAGGCGGGATAGACTCTTGCCTAACGAGTGTAGTCAATGAATCTCTGATTAAGCCAGTAAGTCAGGAGTCTTCCCCTGTCACGCATGAAATCATAGCCTACCTAACACACACATCACACACACGCACACACACAGCCTTCAAGCAAAAAGTTAAAAAAAAAAAAAAAAGAAAAAAGAGTGAAATGCTAATTAAAAATACATGGCTTGGCTTATGGGAGTACTTGCAAATTTGCATACATTAACGTGCTCCCTGAAGGTGCTGCTGGCAGTTGCATGCTTCTATACATGCAACATACAGCACAATGTATTTAGACTTGTTGAACATGCTCTCATTGCAGAAGAATTAACCAGAAGCGATGTCAACTCACTGGAAAACAAACTGACAAATGCATCGTGATCTACACGCCTTCGTCTGCAGTGATGAGGAAATGTGACAGTTATCTGAACAATAACCACTTGATGAATCTCTGGAGAACAGCTTTCAGGACGAGACGTGGCAGGAACATATCATTCTCCGCCAAAGGTCATATTCCTCCTTTTTCCATCGCTCTGCTATTACAATAATCTTGAGGGATTCAATTATGCTTTCCACTTTCCAAGCTCTCAGGGGGGTGAGATTGAATGTGATTGGGAGGCGAGCCATCCTGCTGCCCTTTAGGCCCATCGTTTATGAATGGGCAACATTTGCTGGTGAATAAACAACAGCCTGTTGGGGACCGGTGTTCAGGGTGCTTGAAATCTGCTTTTGACGTTCACAAACAATCGCAGACATTTGAAAAATAAATTCAAAAAGGTTATCTTGAATACATGAACACATTTCAAAAACTCATGAATGATATAAAAATTGTTGTTTCCAGGAGGACATCACACGTGTTTGGACAGGGCACGATCAGAAAGGTGTGGGGATTTTCTCAGTATTGTTGAGATTAAAAGAAAGATGGGGGAAAAGCAACAACCTACATGACAAGACATGGCCCAAAAAAATGCGGAAAATGAGTAAAAAGTTACCAAAAAAATCACCTGAAAATGGACAAAAAATGCCAAAAAAAACAAGAAGATGGCCCAGAAAAAGTGCTGGAAATAAATCTATATTTATCCTGTAGCATAATTTTAAATATGAAATTTTTCCCTTGTGGGACATTTCTTGCCAAGTTGGTCATTGCCTTTTTTCCGTATGTTTTCAAAAGAAATCAAATGAATTGCTCAGTTTTCAAAGGGTCATATACCTGTAGAAGGTGTGTGAATGCAGCACAAGAAAACTGATGTCAATCCAGGTTTCAAAGGGTTAACGCAACCCTGGACTGGGTTGATTTTTACATGAATCATTTTAAACGCTCGTATTTGAGTGGGACTGAAGGTAAACACAGAGTGGCCCCCTGAAATGGATCAACTGCACAGGGGTCTGGACCTGGATGATCAATCATGGCGACCTTTGTGTCAGATTTACTCCATGCTTTTCCAGAAAAGGTAACGTGTGTGTGTGTGTGTGTGTGTGTGTTAATGAGACTCAGGAGGTCAGGGTGCTTTGCGTGGTGCCACTGGCCCTCACTAGTGTGGGAGTTGTTCTGGCACGCTATGCAGCCACAGGAGCACTGCTGTATGGCAGCCTGTTTGACTGGCAGCCCTGCCTCACACACACACACACACACACACACACACACACACACACACACACACACACACACAAACCACCTGCAACGCTAAGTCATCCTGACAGGTCCAGACCCCCCCAGGACGGCATCAAGGGGATGCACCTAGCACTAAAATAAAAAGTGTGCCAGTGCCATGTATGTTTTCTATCTCTTTTCAACAGAAACGGCATAATTTGGGATTCAGACTGATGGGTGAGGCTGATTTTGATTAAAAAGCTGGAAATCACATAATCAGTGTTTGTTCATCTTTATGGTGCATGCGACTCAGATTGTTTGACTGACAGTTAATTGCACTTGCCGTCTGTGGGAAGTCGTTATGAATTCATCCAACTTTGAAAATTATGATTGGATTCTGTATTAATGTGATTATCACACTGTGTTTTAACGTCCCACCAGTGTGCTGTTTCGAAGGAAACACTGAACACATTAATCTCGTGGACTTTATTAGCATGAAAAAGTGTGACTAGAAGATACTGAGTGTCAACATGAAACACAGCTCTAATCTAAAACGTATATTTGTAATTAAAACTGATGAAAAAATTACACTTTTCTGCGTAGAGGACTGACTTGAAGTGACGTGCGAGGGCACCAGTGGAGACAGGCGGATGGACAGATGTACCTTGACAAGCCTGAATTCCCTCCGGACATAATCTGGGAATTCAATCATGCAGGAGCAAAGTGGATAAAACAGCCTGCTTCCATTTCCTGGATATTTCACCAGCAACATGTGACTCACAGGAGATGGACTGAGAGGGTGGCTTGTTTCAAACATATTATAGAGCAACATGTGACATCTACAGAGGAACCGTGACATTTTATTATACATTGTGAACTCTGCAGGATGATGGTGAAAACCTTTAAAGTCATTGTCATTATCATAACAAAATTACAAAATGTGAACATTGGTTAAGCAGAAATGAAAATGTTTGTGGCAGTGACAGCACACTCAGTCCATAAAGGAATACATCCCATAAAACTAACGTTTGCTGCAGTGTCTCAGGTCATGTCTGGTCAGAGACGCTTGTTGCATTTTCTTAATATCTGTCCTCATTTCCTGTCATCTCTCAGCTATCAACTGTCCAATAAAGGCATAAAATAAGTTTTATGCTTATCCCATGCACTTTGTTCTTTTTTTTGTTATTTTTATTTTTGATTTCTAATCAAGACAAGACAATGTGGTAAGAATTTCTTTTCCTTTTCAATTTGTCTTCATAACTGTTTTCTAATGCAAAAATAATTCAACTGAAAACAGGTGATTAAAAATTATGATTAATCATGATCAGCTATTGAAATTCTGCAATTAATCGCGATTAAAAAAAATTGTTTGACAGCAGTAGTTTTACACCTCACATCATACGTCTGAAAAGTTACAGTGAAGAGAAGAATTGAATTTGTGATCAGTGTCAATCAGTGTGATCATAGTCATACACAAAGCGGGAGACCTATGCAAGACAGCTGCAAAGCTGCAGACCATTGTTTTAAACCAACAAACAGCACTGGTTGTTTTTGTAGCAATAGGGTTTTGAGCATCCCCTTACTGCTTTTTCAGCAGCTTATGTGGTGCTAAACGTGGGTCTTTTCAGTCAAAACATTATCTTTTCCGACCCATTACCATGTGATTTTTGTGCCTAGACCTAACAGCGGCAATCTCTGAGGCTGAAAGATGATGCCAATGCTAAAGTGCCAAAAAACCAGAGTTCCTCTGATGTCCACCAGAGAGTGGCTCCAGAAGTCAATCCTGATAGACCTCCATGTTAAAATGTCGGACTTAACAGCAGAAATAAACATCTTCACAGCCTGCTACAAAATCATCTTTGGTCTCAATAGTTCATTTTAACGTTCAGAACTTTCCAGGGGGTGAATCTTTTATAAAACTCATTAATTTACATTTTATTTAGGCCCAAAGTGATGCATATTTAAGGGTGGGGCCGCTTAAGTGGCATCGCTACAGTCTGTGAGCCCTGTCCACCCCTCGCTCCTCCACAGCTCCAACCTCTCCACCAAATATGGTTCCTCCTGGCTCCCTAAAAACAGCGGCAGCCGAAATGCTGAACTGAGACACAAATCAATGGGTGACGGTAGCTATGTCTATACTGTAACATGTAACATCAGCCGTTTGCAAAAACATACAATTTTTCCTGAGATTGGGTTAACAGAAAATAAAAATAAATAGATAAATAAAAATAAAAAGACAACCATGGAGACTCTGTTTACAGTACTTTCAAACTAACAGAAAAATGGAAATTATTTATTTTGAAAGGAGCCTGCAGCTAACCTTGCCACCAGCACTACTTGTGAAGGCCAATTAATTAACCTGTAGAAGTGCAGGTAATGTTGCTGCAGGCTGTAGGTGATTAAACATGAGAAACTAAGATCATATTTATTCTAGACTACAAGCTTTTTCTCATGGGTGTGTTCGTTGATAAGCTGATGATGTCATTTAGATTTCCTGGCTAAGGCTTTGTGTGAGTGTGTGTGTGTGTGTGTGTGTGTGTGTGTGTGTGTTTAAATGCATTTATATGTAGCATCTGAACACATTTTATCTCATTTCTAACTGTGTGCATACACTGCAGCACACTCCCACTTTCCCTACACATCGTATGTAAAATTGGCCGTGGTAATGAGAGCAGAGCTAGCGGTCGGCTTCAGGGAAGTTTAAGGGGGCTGCGTTTCAGCCTCAGGAAATTATGAGGCAAAAAATATTTTATTAATGTGCCATTAAAAATTGATTCATGTTCATTACTTTCTCTGATAACTTGCACCCACTTTGTATGCAGAGAGAGAATTTCATTTCCTCCAAGAGGAGGCATTAGTGGTTTGATGCAATAAGCTCTAAATATTCTTTATCCAGTGATGGCTGAATTAAGGCCAGAGTTAAGAATCTGCCAATCAGAACATGGAGCTATAAAAGACTCAATTATCATGATGGTAGCGTGGAGTTTAGAGGGACTGCTGAAAAATGTCTTGGCTTTAATTGTTTTCATAATGTTAGAGAAATATTGATGCATGTGGGCATAAAATACAAAGGAGTATGCAGAGGTATTAAGTTCATGTTTATTACCATCATGTGCACAACACAGAAGCAGCCTTTGGCCATGAAAATCTTGAGATGCAGGCTCCCTCCAACAATGCTCATTACCAGCCAATCAGGATTTAAATTTGCACGGAACACTAGGTGGGTTTCCATTACACATTTGCATAAAACTTAAGCGATATTTTCAAAATTCAATAAAACACATTTGCAAGATGACTGTGTTTCCACTGAGTGATGTTATGCCACTTCTCTTGCAATGTTAGGCAACTTTCCTCTCACAATAACATTCCAATAACCATGGCAATGGATGTCCAAAACATTGGCAGCATTATTTCTGTTGCAGCCACTCAATAAAACCAATCTAATATCTAATTTTTTTTGTCTCATGTAAGAGTTAAGAAGATCTCAGTCTTTTTCTCCTTCCACACATAGTCATATTTTGTAGAATGTCATGTAACTGTGTTGTACTTCTTCTTCTTCTTCTTCTTCGTCCCCTCCTTATTCTTTTTAATTGGGATTTAAAGTCACATTACCGCCACCTGGTTTTGAACATCATATGATCTATAAAAGCAAAAAAAGTTCTTCCCATCTCAGTATTGCAAAACATGGCTTTTTTAATCTCCAGCACAGCGAAATGGGGTCCTAGGACATTTGGTGTCCTTGGCAAGCTTTCCATGACCTTGGGGGGCTGCCTATGTTGCTTATAAGATGATGTGCTTCTTCTTATAAGTGACAGTTTTTGCAGTGGGAGGTGGAGGAGGAGCAGTTCTAGGTTAGGCTACTTTGCCAGGGGCTGTAACACGAAACAAGTTCAACAGAGCCTGGTGCTCTTTAGCTGAGCTGGCTCGACTATTTTCAAAAACATGGAAAGAGGCCAAAAAGCAACTTAAAATGAATTGGCTCAAATTAGCAAGAAATGTGTAAAAAGTTACATTACAATTACACAAGAAAAAGTAAAAAAAAAAAAAAAATCATAAGAAAAAAGAAGAAAATTACCTCAATGAAAATCTAAAAATTCCCCCAACTAATTTTTAGATCTATTACTGCAGGACATTTCTTGCCAAATTGCTCACAATGTTTTTTCCATGTTTTTGAAAGTAATCAAACCAATTTTCTCAGGTTTCAGAGGCTTAAATGCTAGTTAAAGACATCGGATTGCTGCACAAATAAACTGATGTGGGTCTAGGTGTTAAAGGGTTAAATCTTCCAAATGAAACCCTGCCTAAGACAACCTAAATAATGTTCCGGCTCACTTCATGTATCTTGGCATCTATTGAAGACAGTATCTGCATGGAATATAATGAGTCTGCAAATTTTTTGCTTGGATTGTAAACTCTGCCACTGGCATGCATTGTGCTTTAGCAAATCTCAGTAAATCTCCCCCTAATTCCCTCAGTCCTGGAAAAAGAGCAATTACACATATTTTCTATGCACTCTTTGGAATACATACGGGACACGCACCAGATTGGTTGGGTTCTGTCCTAGATTCAGGCATTCTTTTCGCACCTCTTTTCTCCCCCAAGACTCAAACCGGCTGCAAGTGTTCACACATTGGATGGTTTACGAGCCGGGAAAAGAAATAAAGATCCCACCTTAGCCCGTTCCTCAAAATAACCCTTCGTGTCTTCTTCTTCCTCTTCTTTCAGGGACAGAGCTGCACCAACCCCCACACATTTCCCTGGCTCAGATTCACTTCAGCCTGTGGGCTCTAACTCCTCTTCATCGCTTTATCATGCTCAGGTAGAACATTAGAGATGATCTGATGCAATCTCTGGAAAGCGCACTCCTCTAGATCAAAAGGATACCTGCACATCAGGTATAATTTGGGCAGTCAGGAGGCTGCAGCGTGAAATAGCATTAAAGTGTATCTACACAACAAAGCTTTCTTCAACTCTCCCAATTTAAAGGGGTTTTTATTCCAAAAAGCTACAAAGGAAAAAGTTTCCTGAAATTAATCAGCGAAAATACACCGTCCTCGAGTAACCCACACAGTCTTATGATCTGTTAGCATTTTGATTGATGGCTCTGCTTAAAAAAGGTGTCATTGACAAATTGATGAATGCAGTCTGATCCCTCTGTGTGTTAAGAGAATTTTAACGACCCCTTAGAGGTCAGCACAGATACCTCTGCAACACTCTCCTCCTCTGCACGCCTCCTCATGCAGAAACCAATTTGGGACCCTTTCCCATTTCCATTCTATTATTCAAATGTTAAAAGAGTGAATTAATGAGTCTTGCTTCCTGATGGGCCGCTGTTGTCTGCATAGCTTAATTAGAATAATCTATCTTCATGGGTCAAGACACACCGGAGCCCAAACCTGCTGGAACACTTCACTAGAAAATGTACCGTAAGGAGCTTCACAGGAGGTGACGCTATTTTTAAGCATCTGAGAGAAAATTGTGGAGTCAAACTTAAACTGAAAAGAACCTTTTTCGACAAACAAAGGTGTAACTGATCACTCACTGCTGCGCTACAGTAATTGCAGGACCAGAGTGCACCGTTAATGTTATCAGTTCCACCTGCCAAACGTCTGCAGGAAAAAACGTCCCTGTGACTGTGGCTTCATGTGAAAAAGACAAAGTAATAAGAGCACAAACTGATCATAACTCCCCAGCTATCAGCGAACATTCTCACAACATTGGCTAACATTACCTAAAAGCTGCAATAATGTTTTAAAGAAAATGTTTTAATCTAATGTTCAAAGAACGTTTTAAGGAAGTTTATCATCTCAAATGATGTTCCTGTGAAGTTAAATGCCGACTAAGACCTGACGTTTTAACTGCAACATTTTAAGGATGTTTTGTGATGTTGTGAATGTTCTTTTGTAAAACATTCCCACAATGTTACATGAGAACAAAGGAAGAATGTTTTCAAAGTAATATTCAGAAAATGATATTCAGGACTGACATTACAGACCTTATTTTAGAAGAAAATATAATGTAATGTGATGTATTAACAATTAAAAATAAAATTTTACATATTTTGAAGTTTATTGAGAATGTCCCCCCAAGTCTAAGAAGAACGTTGTGGGAACAAAGAAAACTTGCCACTGGAAACGTTACTAAAACATTCAGTGGATGCATTGTACCATTCTCAGAATGTTTTGAACCACAATTTGCTCGCTGGGTCATTAGTTTTGAGTTTGACTTACTTACATGTTTTCACAATACATCACTGAACACAGCAATAACATTGCCAGAGCAGCTCATTTGGAAGTCATCAAATACCACTGCTTTGACAGTGCTATTGGCGTAAGATCCTGACGTCGAAAGCTACCCTTTGCGTCTGCATGATATGCCCCTGGACGGCATCAGCTGAGAATGGAGCTGGCCGAATGCAGTCTCTTTGTTATTATACACAGAGATGTATAATATGTGTGGAAGAAACTGCATCACTTGAGAACACGGCCAGACAGAACCTGTCGCATCTGCGTGTTACACAGCAGAATGGTGCCAGGTTGAAATGTTGCCAGTAGCAACATTATATAAATAGCACGCAGATCTCTATCAGGTGGGATGGAGGGGTCATGGATCCAACAAACCCTGGACTGTCATGCAGGAGTCCTTTACAGTCTGAATGTGATGATTTTTCTCTAAACCTCACCATGTGCCTCCGTGCCATAATCCAAACTGTGCCAACATGTGCATTTGTTGACATCCTGGCATTGAAATTGATGTGCTTTGGTTGCCTAAATGTAACCAGGTGCAGCGTAAACCCCAGGTGCTTGTGTTGACATTGCTCTAACGCCATCCCAGAAAATCAACAGCAGACATAGAAGGATATCTAAAACACAATACGTAGTTGCTGAGGTCCACTGCAAAGCCAAGGTGTGTGACAACTTGGAATGACAACTTGTTGACCAGAGAGGGTATGTAGGTATTTTTGATAAATCAGGTTGATTGTTGATGCAGACCTGGATCCAACTGCAGAGTTAAGTCACAGAAAAAAAACAGTTTGGCTTAAAATACGTACAGTTGTTAAACAACAAGTTTGTTTTTACATATATAATGTAATGCACCAGAACATTCTGTTTACGTTTAAATTACCCACAATGCAGCTCTGTTCATTGTTGCCAAGGCAACAGCTGCCTCATTTTTTTTAGCAACAATTCTATAACAGGAAGTGATGTCACACATGTCAACATTCTAGTGCAGCAAAGACATGTTCTAGAACACTGTGATGTGACATCACAGATTTGCTTGGTTAGGTCACCAACATTCCATTTCAGAACCTCACCTATGTGGCACCAGACAGACAGATGATCATTCAACTGTTAGCCGCCTTACCACCAGCAGATACTCTTACCCACAGTGTTCATCCAGATTTACCTGTGCTGCATTCTCCAGCATCACTAATACACTGACAATACAGCTCGTCACTGTATTTCTGTGGACAACAGAGGAGTGCTTTCGACTTTCCGACCTTCACAGAACAGAACATGAGCCGTAGAAGAAACACCAAGCCTCTGCTGGACTCCAGTGAGGACATTAACGCCATGGACCTCCACCAGGAGCAGGCAGATGGGGACGGTGACTTCAGCGCCATGACTGTGAACCTGCGGGGCGTCACTGAACAGCTCAAGACCTTGCACCAGGAGATCCACAACATCAAAAGACAGCTGAAGAACTGTGAGATCTCAGAGGAGGCTTTTGAAGAGATCCAAGCAGAGGAAAAATCTGCAAGGAAACTCTGCGTCTCCCTGCAGAAACAGGTCCGGGGCCTCACTGACAAGGTGCACCAGCAGAGCACCATTTTTAACAATTACAAAACCGTTAAGGAGTCAAATGAGGCACTGGACCTTCGCCGTGAGACTCTGGAGCAAAGTGTTCAGGACCTCCAGTCTAAGCTGAGCCCCTTTGAAAGTCTGCGGGAAGAATATGAGGCTGAAAAGAAAAACAGTAAGGCCAAAACAGCGGAACTCAAGAAGCTCGAAATGGAAAAGGATGCCCTGGAGCAGCAACTCGAGGGCATCAAGAAACAATCCGACGAGCTGAAGATCTATCAGGACGAACACAAGACAGCGCAGGACAAAATTGACGTTTTGAAACAACAAAACGTCAATTTGAAGCAGGAAATTCATGATGCCACCAATCAGCTCCAGATGAGAGAGGACTGTAAGAGCAAACTCATCCAACTGGAAGCTGAGTTGCCAGTCCTGCAGGAAGACAATAGAGTCCTGATGACAACCCAGTCTGAGCTCAGCAGCAAGCTTGAAAATGAGCCAGACTGGAAGACTGAACATGACAACATGACAAAATACATCGACGACCTGAAGGAACGCAACAACACCACAGCGGCAGAAATCCAGGTCTGCAAGGACAACCTGCAATTTCTGAGCGACCTCAAGGCAACTTTTGACACCATGGCAGCAGAGAAAATAGTCCTGACCAACGACAATGACACGCTGCTGAAACAACTTCAGGAGCTGCAGGCAGAGCGCTCCAAAGAAGCAGCTGTGGAGCAAACACATCTCGAGATCAAGCAGGAGATCGAATCCCTGGGCGAGGGCAACAGGTCTCTGCAGATTCAGATTGATGAGCTCCGCAGCAGCCTCCAAGGAGAAGTAGCTCTTGCCAACAGTTATGACTCCCTGAAGGCTGACAAAAAAGCCTTGAAACGCCAGAATAAAGCCCTCAACAAAGAGCTCCAGAAGCTCAAGAAGACAGCTGACAAAGAAAGAGCTCTGCAGGCGAAATGTGAGGCCATGAGGGCAAAAAAGGACAAGATCACCACGGAACATGATGCCCTTCAGCAGGAATTCTCTGCCAGCTCGGCCCAGGGGCCACACATGCAAGGTGGCATGATGCCAGAGGCCAGCAGTAGCACCCCTGTGCAGCCAGTCACCGCAGCCCCACGCAGGTCGGGTATATGCACGAGAATTTCTAGATTCCTAGGGTTTCGGGACATTCAGGGCTCAGCCCACACTCATTAATTTGTGACTCAATTTGCAAGGGTTTTCACCGGGTGCTCCGGTTTCTCCCTCACCAAAAAAACACTGTAAATTTGTATTCATTTGTGACTATTTTTTCGGGTTTACTCCGGGTGCTCCGGTTTCCTCCCGATCTCTCTTCATTCATTAAAAAACATAAAAAAAAAATACAGTTGTAAGGATTAAATGTCAAAATACAGTATATTGAGTTTGTATTTTAATGTTTTTCCTCATCATGTGTTGTCAGAGGTCGTCTCAAACTGTTCAAAAACACACTGAGGATTGTTTTATCATCTTGATGTTTTTCTGAGAATTTAGCATAAACATAACCTTAAGAAGTTTGCAACAGATAATTACTCATCTGAGTAATTTGGGGGTTTTAGAGACATTATCTGTAGAAAATACTTAAATACATTTTAATTTCTATTATTGGTGTTTTACCATTGTTCAAAAGAGTTGTTTTTTTGTTTTTTTTTGTTTTTGTTTTTTACACAGAGCTAGACCTCTTGATCCCAGAAATAGAGTAATTACTATCAACATGTAGTATATGAATCTGTGACTTTTTGGCACTTCTAACGCTGACATGTTTTATTATAAAGTCGGGAAAAAAGAAAACATAATCTCTCAATAATTTCTTGAGACATACAGCAGTGAAATCTTTGATACCGCCAGTAATTGAAATATATAGAAGAAAATAATGTTTATTAAAAGTGGTTAAATTTAATGCAGCAGAGGGAAAGGTGTGATTTTTAGGTGATGTGCAGACCGCAGACAAATCTGATATTTCTAAAATCCTATATTTAAATCATAAAGATTTTTTTTTAAAATCTTAGGATACTTATGCACTTTTTCCTTCCATCCATTCCAATGGATGAATAATCTAAATGAAATTATTCATTTTTCAATTCCCCAAATAGTAAAAGTAATAAATGGTCAGCTGATTAAGTACAAAAAAGCTAAGATTAGCCAGCTAGCCCTTAGCTATGACTTGAAGTTGGATGCTTCACTTTAGCTGATAAAGTAATATAATATAATAATATGCAAATGGAAAGAAAAGTTTATTTCATAAGCCAATGGCCGAAATCCTTTGGACCATACCTTCACCAACAGTCATCCCTGTAATTCTGAAAATCGCAGCGAAAGCAGTGGACGCTGACTGTATTTACAAAAGCTCAGATGAAAAACCCTTGAGCTCAATGCAAAAGGAGAAATTGCATCATATTTTGACGTGGAACGTTGTGCCCTGGACACTACAGCAAGCATAAAACACAGTCAAATTGAGATTGTGGCTTTCTGACGTTTAGATGGCATGAAGGCAGCGCGCAACTCCTCACAAATCCGGTCAATTATGATGTAATATATTACTGGCATGTGTGTACTAACAAGAGTAATTAACCCCTCCTCCCAAAAGGGTTGTCATCTGGCTCCTCCATGTTGCCTCCAACATGCTCTAGATGGAGGAAGTAAACTGAATGCCTTTTGCCCACTGATTATCCAACGGGATGGCGTGAGAGCAAAACAAAACAAGCATGATGATATACTTATATATATATATATATAAGTCATTTTTCTAGTAACCTTTAATAATAGTCAACAATTGCCCATGTTTTCACCTTGTGTGAAGGAGCTACATCAACATCTGGTTGTAAAAAAAATGGACTTTTTACAGTAACCGTTGATGGTATTTTCTGCCAGCCTCACCTACTTTAACCATCCTGCTCTAGTCCACTTAAATATCTGCTTTGCAGTCTACGTCTTTCTGACTGATAGTGAACGCAGCTTAAGACATAAGGTCATTGATTTGCGACGTAATGTTATATGAAGGAAGTTACTGTGTGTTCTTGAAACACTGCAACAATACTTTGCTGTTGTAAGTCCATTAAGACTCTATACTTGCACGACACAATTATAGAATAATTTAACTAATTAACTAAATAAATGATTACTATAGATTAAACATTGTAAAACAAAATATGTTATTAAAACAACAAATTAAGAGAATGGTGCTGCACTGCCTTGGCGGTGGCCGTGATTTTAAATTGCTTTTTGCTTTTCCTATCTTAAAGCTGGTGGGTGACATGTTAAAAACATTAATTACAGTGATTATAATAACTCACTATACAGACAGACTATAATTATTGTAAACAAGAAATAAAAGCAACATGATACAGAGCAGAGTTTGTGTAGTTGCAAGTGTCTTTTAATCTTTTCTCAGACACAATAGAGCACATAACCCAGAGCACAAGGGGACTAGAGGGTGTATGAGAGGTGGACTTCCTGTGATGAAGGGGAAACGACTGATCCAAAGCAACCTTTGGACAGAAATGTTATCACTCGGGCTGAGCAAAGCATTTCATTGAAGTCTTTTTTTTCTTTCTTTTTTTTTGCAATAACAAATCATACGTGCACATCTTATTTGCAATATTAAAAAACACATTTCTATAAATTATTGTTAATGTTGTCGGCGGTGGCGTTTCTCACATCGGCTGGCAGCTCTGACATCAGCCAGCAACGGTCGGTTTTCAGTCCATGGTGTTTTGTGATGACTTTTTTTTTCTTCTCTTTCTCCACGGTACAAATGTCCAGCCCCGTGTTCAAGTCATTTCAGCAGTCAATAAACTTTGAGGTCTCTGCAAAATAAAGCGCTTTAACAACATAAGTCAAAGCTACATTTTGATCAAACACAGTTCTGCAGTTGACACAGCACTGGAAATAACAGTAGAAGAAATCACTTATACTGATAGCAATTACAAAGTAATCTGATCCACAACAGTTACATATTACTCAATGTTAATTTTCCTCTTAGTTGTCATTTATACAACACTGGCTTTAAAGTCTTTAATTTCTTAACATGACATGTTAGAAAGAAGAATGCTACATAAGCTTTGAATAAGATATATGTATATATATAAAGCTGAATTACCCTTTAAAACACTCCACAATATCAATATTCATTTTTTGAAACCATAACAATTATGGCTCAGTCCATTTTACCTTATCCACCAACACATTCTACAAGACTCTGGAACGGACTCAGTACATGTTCAACTCCTAACAGCAGTGTTAAATTTCACTAAAGCAACCAGTTACACCTCCCTGAGATGAAGACCATACTGAAATGAAAGCATCTTAACCAGAGGAAATATTTCTAAGCCTATAACACCGACCACATACAGTAGGCTGTATCTGCTGCATTACACAGCAAAAGAAACGTTTTAATTTGTGAAAGAGATCACGTCTTCTAGTATCTGTTTGAATTAGGAGAACTAATTTTATTGTTGTTATTGTTTTGGTTTACCTCAACTAGAGTCTCATTTTTGTAGCTTTGGGCTGGCTATATTTTTTGTTTGTCCTCGTCAAAGTCATTTCTGAGATCTGGGCGGTCAGTGCAGTTGCTGCAGCTGATTGGGGCAAGAAACATGATTGGCACAGTTAACCCAGTCACCAGATGAAAATGTTGGGATTTTATCTTTCTGCAAACCAAGAATTGGTCACATTTGCACTTTTCATATGTATTATATGAGCGTTTCTAAAGTGAAGTAGTTTATAAGCTGATTTTGTAATCGGCATCCTGTTGCTGTGTTTCCAGCTGCTAGCATAGGTGTTGTGTTTCCTGCGGCTAACATGGGTGTTTTGTAGAGACCTGTTGCTGTATTTCCAGCGGCTTATGGGTGTTTTGTTGTAACCCATTTCTGTGTTTTCTGTGGCTAACGTAGGTGTTTTGAAGCAACCCGTGTTTCAGGCAGCTAACATGAGTACTTTGTGGCGGACTTTCACTGTCTCCAGTGGGTATAGCGCCACAAAAAGAAAATATTTTACAAAGACAGAGCTGCTTTTCCAGCGGAGATTTTCCCCCGAAAACACGAACTACATGTTATCCACAGAACTAATGAAACATAAACTTTCAACATGTTCACTACACAATGTGCACATGACTTATTCATGGTTTGCAGAAATGCCAACATTTTTTTATGGTTCAGATGATCTGTCAGGTTGTTAACACGCCATCACTTGAGCCGATTATCTGAACCACTTTACTTGGAGGTAACAGTAAGGGTGAGAACTGCTTGTGTTTCTTGCCTCACCATATCACAGCAATAACTTAGAGAGTTATTATGTATAGGAATGTATGCTAAATCTACAAAAATAAATGGGATCATGTGATAATATCTTTTAAAAGCTTCAAGTCATCTTCTGTTCCTGTGTAAATGCAGACAAGTCTTATTAATTCTATCAGAGTCACAGACAGAAGTCAAGCCCATATTAGATTATACCATTACAACGCAAGATAAAAGTCCCGCCGGTGTCATTATTGCCATCAACCCCTATAAGACACAAGGGGATTTAGCTCCACTGCAAGCAGTATGCAATAAAAGCGTTATAGTTGAGTTGCACTGTGTGTGCCATACTGAATCTGAGGGCAAAGAGAATGACTGACTCATAGTTAAATCCCACAATGCTCAAGAATGTGAATCTTTTCCTTTTAATAACTTTTAATTTCCTTTAAATAAATATGCTTTGTTTCATTCAAGTAAAAGCAAAAAGAGTTAAAAACAACCCCCGTATTCTCAAGTCAAAATTACACGTACAGTACTTGGTGTGGAAAACAAAGTGTAATATTTGTCCATGCAGTTTTAGAAAGGCCGCTGTGTATCAGATCCACGTCAACACTCTCAGTGGATGAAAGACACAGCTGCAGTGGAATGTCAAAGGTCAATGAATAAAGAGTGGCCAGCATGGCTGAGAAACTGTTTAAACTGTACCGACAGGTGAGAGAGTTGATGCAGTGCTAAAGTGTTACAAAAAATCTCTTCATTCTCCTCCTCGTCAGGGCGGTTGAAACAGACAGACTGAAAGACAGAACAGAGAGAGAGAGAGAGAGAAATTGTAATGATGTGGAGGAGAGCAAGAAGCGGGGCAGAGGCAGAAAAAGCAGGGCAAGCTGACCACAGCTTGTCTGACATCAATCCAGTAGTTGTTTTTTTTTTCATCTTGGGGCCCACGCTCACTGGACACATATCTGATTCTTCAGACTGTTGGAGAAACACAGACAGAGGAAAGGGTTAGATTTATCAGTGACACACTGCAAGTCTCATATTCAGAGATAAAGTCCGGGTAGAGATTTGTTTCAAAACACATTCTAGATGTTGGAAACTGATTGCTGAAAACATGCTACAAAGACCCTTTACTATATAGTACCGAATTGTGGAGTTAGATGGTTGACTGTTTTTTCTGTTTTTAATTTTTTGGGCGGGCCTAAAACCATAGCTCAATGATGCAATTGAGCTATACTCAGCATAAACCCTCCTTTAACTGCCAAAATATTATTTGTCATAATTTTGTTATCATTTTATTATTGGGCAAGCCTAATTAGTCGAACTGACAGAGTTTATTTTCTGAATTGTAATTTGATAGTATATGGGACATTCCTTATTGTAATTTCATTGTTGCACTGGGACATATTTTGATTCTACACTTCCTGTTCACGTGTGTTCAGTGTGTGTTTTTTACATGTTTTGATGCAGACGGACAGGTGTCAACTCGCTGACGTTGCCAAAAAAGGCAGAGCTGAGCTAGCTAATAAGCTGTTGTCATCCAAGTTATGTCTCTTATCTAAGTTCAAGTGATCTTAAAATGTTCATTTGGAGACTAAGTTTTAAGTTTCATGTCTGATATTGTCACTTTTGACTAAAAGACTGATTTTCTGGACTCATTTTGTGGACTCATTTCCCTTGTGGATAGTATGCAGCCAGTGAGGTAATGTTGCTAGCAACACTGCTAGCAAGCAATTACATTTTGTACATTTACTTTGGTATTCTTTTGTATAATTTTGTATTTATGTATTTTGTATTTATGTGTGTGTGTTGTAGTTCGACGGTGACGAATGACAGAATGTAAATAGAAGTCATCTGTATGAAGAACAATGGTGCAGTATATGTCCTGGGAGGGGTGAAACCGCCCCTGACAATGTAGCAGTGTTAAAAACAAGAAGCATCATAAGCATAATCCTGCGATTGGGCGTGGCCTTCGCTCCTTCGGCGGACACGCCCCCAGTGTTTCAGACCAGAGAATACTGTGCATTTTTTCATGATGTGAGATCTTCTTTTACATAACTGGCAATTTTTTTTGGTCATTCAAATTTGGTCAGATGTTTAATAACACATCTTTCTGTGATGTGACAAACTCAGAACACATTTTAATTATCACTTTACCTGGACTTTAAAGTGGGAAAGAGATAAAATAAAATCCAAATAAATTAGAAGTATATGTTGAAAAAATATTCATACAGGCAACAGTGACACAAACAGTATGTTTTTGTTTGATTTTTAAAGAAAATAAAGAAACAAACAAATACAAAAAAAAGAAAGAGAAAAAACAGTTCACCTCTGGGTTAAGTTGGAAATAAAATCTGGCAGGAAAAAAAGTCACAAACTGCAAAGATCGTTTCTTGTACCTCTATACACTTACATTAGTTACCAGTACATCTCCTGGCCTGTGTACAAGTTCTGCATAATCACTTCCCTGTACATGTTCATATCTTCATATCGGCCTCTGAGTTTCGACAGATATGTTTAGTAAACAGGATTAGATATTGAGATTGATTTTGATTAAATTAAGCAAGTAAACACCAAACACCCCTTATTATCCATCTACTCTAACCATAGTAGAACCCAAAATGAATAAATAAATTAAGTATTTAAAACATAAATCAATGAATGAACTCTATAACAACTCTTGTTATTGTTAAAGAATTTGTGCCAAATTAAGAAATTTCTTCAAGGCGTTCTTGAGATTCACAAGAAGGGGACGTATGGATGCACAGATGGACAAGCTGAAGACATATAGCCTCTCATTCCTGTTGTTGTGTAACTGAATAGGTGATTGGAAGTCTTTCATGCATCGGTCCAGCTGCCTGGACCAACACAAGGCCTCATTTTATCTATTTATCATCACTCAATTGCTGTCCTCATCTGTCCTCAGCCAGCAGACCTGATTTACTCGCAGTCTCAATCACTCAACCCACTGAGGACTGTGTCAGGACGAGCCAATGGCTGTCTGTCTCACAGACAGTATAAACAGTGTCCCCAGTGCTGCTGTGGTTTAATAGCACAGATGGAAATAAATCTCGAGGAAACCTGCAGCGTGTTCCAGTGGGGATACACAGCGACAATGTAACCAGGGGCGACTACATGACACACTGACAGTCGCAGCATTGTTTTTGTTGCTTTATTTTTACTGCACATAATCAATGTAGTTTCCTCTGTGTGTGTGTGTATGTGTGTGTGTGTGTGTGTGTGTGTGTGTGTGTGTGTGTGTGTGTGTGCTGTGGGAATTGCATGTTGTCTTCAGGTGAACTAATCACAGTCTGCTCTGTAAGAGGGACATCCTGCTGTGTGTATCCCGCGAGGACAAAACAGCTACGACACAACAAGCTGTCACGCTTATTTTACTGGAGAGCTTAATGTAGCGGAACGCAGCGATGCAGCAGAATATACAATGCGACGTAAACCTACACACACAAAATGCTTTGATTTACTGCACTGAATCTCCTTCAGCTGCTACATTTTCTGACTCTAACCTTTAGGAACGACACCAGGGATTTGGAATACTGACGCAAAAATGTAGGTGTTAAGAAGCAGAGACTTAACAAATCATTCATATGCCTCTGAGCATGAGGGCATAAAGCAAAATAAATGGCTTTTAATCCGATTTTATTGACTTTTATTTCTGCATTTAAAACAGGAAGTTGTGCAGAATAAAGTTAATAAAGCTGGATGCAAACTTTGCTTTCATCTTTATGTTTTCTAGATTTATTAGCTTCTCCATCACCGACATATGCATGACTTTCCAATAAATTAAGCCATGGCAGCTGTTTTGTCACAGAGGAAACCAGATTTTTTTGGCACCTCATGCCTGTTAAATAAAAATCTCATAGTCAAACTATCAAAGGAAACAAAAAGCAGGTGCTGGAGTGTCAGTTCAGTGATAAGTTGCTCTGAGGAGCACAGTGTTGGGCGCCTGACAAAGCTGTCAGGTTACACAGCCCTCTACACTGTTTCCATCAGCCTTCTCTCTGTCTCCATTACAGCTGACAGATATCAAACCCCAGCCAAGTTTCTGAAGGAACTTTAAGTCCTGAGCCCTACAGAACTTTTCCTTTGTTGAAGTGAGGAACATTTTCCAGCCCGTTCTCACTTCGAACTCATCAAATATGTCCGCTCGGTCATTGCTTTCAGTGGACATTCCAGCATTTCGCCAAAAGCTGCCTTCTGTGTCCACCCGGAACGCGACTGGAGGGCGTCAGATGAGAGCGCGGCTGGACAGAACCGGTGGCGTTGTTATTGTATGCCTGCTAGGAGGAGGCTGTCAGACAAAACCTCTCACATGAAACACAAAAGAATGGCAACAGACTGAAACAGTGCCAGTGATGATGTAATATAAGGAGCGCAAATACAGACTAAACCAAAACTGCAAACATTTAGGATGACAACGTATGTATATGGTACTGAGAATTATGTTTTACATAATTTAAGTATAAAGCAAAAATCCCCATGTATTCAGCTGAGATCTGGTATTTTACCACTAATGTTTGACACTGGACGGTATATGAATTTAGAAGAAGAAATGCAAATTTGTCATGGGTGTTGTTTGGCTGATATAGAAAATGAGTTTCATTCTGTTTTCTGCTGCCCTTTTTATGTGGAACTGCACAAACTTTTGTTTAGTAACATAAAAACAGACACTGATTTAGTATTTTTGGATGATGCATAGAGACTTTCAAACATTTAGATTAGTTATCTGAAGGAAGCATGGAAGATGAGAAAACAAGCTCCTATCAAGATAAACTGCACGTGTGAAAATTATTTTTCACTGTACAATTAATTTTTTGCAAGAATGCTGGTTTTATATTATTTTGTAACTTAATTTGTTTTATGTACCTACTTTTTCTTTTTGCTGATATGTGTAAAACCGGAAGATGACACATGCTTTGTATTGTGATGGTGTCTTGTAATCCCTTGTGGGATGGACCAGAAATGGCATGACAGAAATTAAAACTAACTAACTAACTATAGGGTGGGCAGGAGGGGAAGTAGATGGTCCCATAAACAACTGACTTTCATGTGAAAGCTCTGTGTTCGCTTTCTGTGTGGATAAGGTTTTTTTTCTATACCTTACCATGTATCTGTTTGTTAAAATACTTCTCTTATCAACTTATCAAGGTTATAATTTGGCATTCTTTGTCTAATTTCAATCCTTTGTCTCCTTGCAATCACAGAGTTAACCTGTCGAATGTCTTTCAACACACACACACACACACACACACACACACACACACACACAAAATTCTTTTTTCCTGGAAGTTCTTGAAAAATTTTATCTTAAAAACACGAATATACAGGCGTATACCTACTCATATGTATAATCTTAATGATTTATGTATAGACCTCACTTATAACAATACCATGATGGAAGAGGTTCAATGGATTCTTATGATACTATTGCATAACAACACAAGTCTAAGACATATTTCTCTCTCCTCTTTCATCATAATAGAGAGTGTTGCTGGTGTGATATTAAAAAAAATGCTGTTGGAAGAAAACATCCCCAGGGCACAAATAGCAGAAAACAACCTCAAGACCTCAGGGGGAAAAACTCTTAAATGGGGAAAAATGCAAATTTGGAGAATACCAGTAGTGGATTTTGTATTCTGTTTTAATTCGAGGTGCTTTACACAACTGGTGTCATTCATATTTAGAACACTCAATCTAAGCTCTGCATTGCTGTTAAACCTGTCGTAATTACAGTGCCCACAGGATTAGGTGGAATCTCCTCTTTTCATGATCTCCCATATGAAACATACAGCACAATGAACTCATTCAGAGAGTGCATTTTTCTCCTTCAAGGCATCATTACGTTACCTCAATTCTTCGTACATAAAGCCATATTTAATTTGAGATGATGCAGCTGGCAGTTAAAACAGTGTGCTTCAGTGTGAAGGTCTCAGGAGCAGAATTCAATTTGTCCAATTTAGTAGCTCATTACACCAGTGAGACATCTCACAGCCCGCAGCTGGATTACAGAGCACCTTTGAGACCCGTGCTTACGTTCCTCTTGTTTGTGTGGTTAACACAGCCTGCGGCCAGCGAGGCCACCTGGTCAACAGCAAGTCAGAGGTTTGATCACTAGGCAATCAGTGTTTTCGTCCCTGTTGGCTGAAAATATCACATATAATCATCATCGAGTTCCTGTATGCTCCCGGATCCTGACTCTCAGATTGTTTTGTTCGCTTAATTGTCTCAACAACTAAAATTGTCTGAATAAAAAAAAACAAACATTCAGAATTCCTTTCTGGAAAAAACCCTAACCCTAACCCTCTCACTAAATGCGCTAAATGGTTAAGTCCGTCCTGCGCCGGTCGACTGGATTGATCTGTCAGCAGTCCGTCAAGTGTGAGAGTGAGTGATGTTGCAGGTTGCAGCATCATGTCTCCCCCCAAAATACGAAGCCAGGGTATCAAAAAAAGAAAGAAGGAAAAGAGAAACAAAGGAAGTAAGCTGAGGGAAAAGAACTTTTAAAGACTTTCTTTCAAAAGAAAGGTAGGCCAAGTAACAAACAGAATAATGACAACGGAAATTCAAAATGCTCGGGTGTCACGTGACTCACGGAGGCTTCGAATAGTTCCTGGAAGTGTCTGGCGGGCCATTTGAATACATTATATGAGACATAGAGACAAAACTCAGATTTTTGCTAAACAGCAGTCAATAACCGCATTCATTTACAATATACACGGAGCGCATTGTATGTAGTTTCATTATTATATTGTTTTTTAAAGTAAAACGTGCTTATATTTGAAGATTAATGTTAACAGCCAGGGTTAGATTAGACTGATTAATGTCACACTCGAGAGATTCACACATTTCAGCAGCTCAAGAGTCAGAGGCAACAGAAAAAAACTGACTGCTAAATAATGGTTAAATATGATTAAAATACATAAAATAAAATATATTTTAAAAATACAATATATATAAAATCTTTACACACACACATATATATACTGTATATGTATAGTACTTTTACATGTAAAATGTATAATTACATAGTATAAATATGAGTGATGTGGATATGACATATATGGTTATGCTGACATATTTTAGACTTACTATGGTAAAGAAGCAGGTTGCTGTTTATTGCTTATATATAAACTTGTATCTTATTTACCTTTGTCTTTCTACTGACTTACCGCAATTAATTAATTTAATTAATATCTAATAAACTCGGAAACATAAATAGAACATCAAGCAGTTGGTATATGTCCTTCTTTTGTGGTGTCCTCTCAGATAGTCTCCACCATGCTTTGCTGTGCTGCACGGGGACAATCCAGGTGTGTAGAGAAAGGCACGCAGACGCACAGATGAGGAAAATGTGGTTGAGTAATGCCAGCAGAAGCAGTTTTACACTCACCACAGATTAGAACTACAAAAAAATATGTGAGGTTATCATTTTCAAAAACTGCATTGGAACATTTTCTCTTAAAGGGCTCTGGTTTAAGCTAATACCAGCAATTTAGATTCAAGGCAGTCAGCCAGCAGGAGTCTAGCTTGGATTATATTTGCATTTAATATAAACGTTTATTATATCCATAAATGACTCAGCATCATAGGCACAATCTCATATGACATTATATTTAGAAATATTACCTCGCCGTAAAGTCAGTCAACTTTGGAGCGATATTTAGCTAATTTATTAGTGGGCTAGCTTAACACATTTGATATCAACGGATTCATTACAATCTCTTGATTCATATGATATAACTGACTTAGCTTTAAAAGCTAGCGTGCTAATGCCCTACAAACTCGGCATATTTAATTTCAAATAAGATTATCTCCTTTAGTGTTAAAGAGGTAAACTAAGAACTGAGGGGAATAATTCCTATTTTAGGGTCATAGCATCAAGTGTGGCTGAATCTGATAGAAAGTAAACTGTAGTTTTTGGAGTTTTTTCACTTTGAGGGGTTAGATTATACTAAGTAAGCCCTTGTTATTCAACAAGTCACTTGGCTTTAAATAATCTTGTTTAAAGAGGTGGGCAGCCTGAAGGGCAATATTGTGCATGGTAGGCAGGTAAAAAGCATATGCTCATTATTGCTATGTAAAGGCTGTGAAATTTGGGATTTTTTTTTTTGTATTTTGAGTTCAGGTAAACATACAGGCCTCTAGTGGTTGTCAATTGTCTACTCCAAACTGACAGCAGAGATGTGATGTTAAAATGTGTCTCTGTGTTTGTAAAAAAAAAACAAAAATCAGATCTTGCTGAAGAAATATTAGATTAACTCTTGTGATTATTTATCCACAACTTTCAGGGGTGTAAAACAAAGTTATAGTTATTTCTTGCTTTTAATGGGTCATTGGATAATGTGGTGTGGTTATAACAATTGTGCAGGGTTGGCTTGAGCCATGGTGATGGGGCCCATTGAGATATGTTTTCATGGGGCCCAGAATTCCTGGCGACGCCCGTGGTAACCACCTTTAATATCCTAAGCCAAACCGTCATCTTTTCTCTAAACCTAACCACATAGTTCTGACGCCACTGCGACTATTTTAAAACATTAACCACATTTAAAACTGCAGCTATTAACACTTAAAAATGAGCTTTTCTGTCGTTCACCTGAAGGGGCAGTAATTTCAGAGACACTCCTGTGGGTCATATTAAAGAGTAAGAACACACAACCTAAAGGACCTGTTTCTGTTGGAGGCACATTTAATTGGTTAGTTAATAAAGTCCTCTCCGGCACAGCGTGGCGTCTTATTTTTTACTGATGAGCACTTTGAATAGATTAATCAGTCAAGTGAGGGCTCTGAAAAAAAAAAAACGTCTCAGGGCCTTCACGGTGCGAGGGGGAAGTGTATCTTCGGCTGCTGAACTCACACTTTTGACCGACTATCTTGAAATCCTTGCTGCTTCTCGCCTTCCTCTCCATCAAAATGTCAGCGCTCAAATGTGCATCCTCCCCAAACTGACAGCAGGACAGGCTTTTAAAGACGCTTGGGGATGATACATGGCCCCAAGCCCAGCCTTCAAATCCTACTGCTCCTCACACACACACGCAGATTTAAAGTCAAGAGTAAAAAATTTTAAAGCTACTGTGTATCAAGGCTGCCAGCTTCCTCTTAAGCCAGAGAGGGGTCTCATAAGTAATTCACCATGTGGTCGGTGTAGGTTACACAGCTGCTCGACCTCCACCGGCCCAGAGAAACCAAACCACCTCACAGCATCACATCCTCCAACGTGGCTACTCTGCAACTTATGTATTCCTGTGGCGTGTGACAAATTGTGTCAGCACATTACTCTAGTGAAGCATTTTTCATGCATAATTCATCCCGGAGCCTACATTCCACATGGACATTTTCAAATCCCTTTGAAGTTAATTCCCTCTTCGTGATAAACAGCCTCGCTCGCTTCGGCGGCGTTGCAGCTTATGATTGTCTGTGTCGTCTGTGTTGGAGGAAGTCACCTGTCCGAAACAATTTTACTGTACAATGCCGGAGTGCTGGAGAGATTTACATCTAATAATCCTCCATGCAGGAAAAAAAAGCCTCCTGAGTACTTTGGTGTGTTGAACATTCAAGGGAAATTCAAGGATAGTTTAACATGTTTTACAGCACACTACACACACACGCACACACATGCACCCCTAATAAATTACTGGGGGAGGATGCTGAGGCTTCTCACAGCTGCACAAAAAGTGACTTTAACTGCTTGCAAAAGAAAAAAAAAGGAATACTTTTACATTTCGCTGCCTTAAAGATGCACATCTTACGATGGAGTTTTAGGGCCACATTGAGGGAAAAAAAAATGTTTTGAAACTTCCAGATTAAAGTTGAAACATTACAAGAATAAAGTTGTCCTTTTATGAGAAAAAAAAGTTGTAATTTTATGAGAATAAAGTCGTAGTTGTACGAAAAAAATAGTTGTAATTTTAAGAGATTATAGTCAAAACTGATAACAAAGCTGTAATACAAAATCTAACATTTTTTTGTCATTAACATGGCCCTAATCCTCCTTCTAACATCTACAACAGCATCCAATGTTAAAGTCAGTAGGGAGCACAGGGGCGGAGTCGTTCTTTTCTAGAGGGTCTCTGCTCAATCTAAAGGGGACAATAAACAATACAGTAAAAGTGGTGAGAGCAACAAAACAGTACTAAAGTATTAGAATTCACACGAGAAATGTCACAGTCATATAACTTGTGTTGTTTTTTAATTGAGCTAAATAAAGGAGATTTGTTAGGAAATGATGAAATGATATGGATGAAAAATTGGGCAACCCTCACGATGCTGCCACAGACAAATAGTTTAACCAATGTAATTATATTAGTTTTAATTAATTATGTTAGACTTTTTTTTTTTTTTAGCACATTTTGGGCCCCTTTTTATCTTTCTTTTTCCTAACTTTTTACTAATTTCTTAGTGTCTTTGGATATTAGACTTTTTAGTGATTTATCTGATCTGCTGATATAAAAACAACCCATTTGGCCAATTACTGATAACAATACCTAATTTTAGTGATCATCAAGTCTCTTCTGTATTTATTTTCATATTTTAAGGATAAGTTGACAAAAAATTGGTTTCAACCTGAAAATGAGCAGTATTCTTTGCTCTGATATGCTGGGAGTGTGACCGCTGAGGGAGCTGACGCTACGTTACGGTTACTACTTTAGTGCTCATAGCATTATGCTGCCCTCACGTGCTCCTTGGAGATATTATATTTACAAGTTATGAGCACATGAACAGCCCTCCAAAGTCATAATTGCCGAGTCGTGACGTTTCAGGGCAACAGAAAGGGCGGAAATCATAGAAACAGTGTCAACAATTGACGGAAAAAAGATATATTTCGTGATTTTCTTCCTAGTAGCTATCATTTACTTTTAATAGCTGTATATTTTAGTATATGCATCTATTAGCTGTAGAAAGCAAGCAAACTTAACTCTAAAGCTGCCAGGCGGGTATACTTACATTGATAACAGTGTTATTTTATAACATAAATTGCCGTCTTGACGTCATGAATGCATAAACATGGCGGGCTAAAGTCAATATTTGGCCAATGAAACTTTTTAATAAATTCACATATTAAATATCAATTTGATTACATGTAAAGTGTAATATGGTATCAATGTTAACTGCTGCCCATGTAGAGTGACCTACATTAAATCTAAAAATAAAATAAATAAAAAATAAAGTAATATAAAAAAATATGAATAAACAGCTATCAACCTCTTGATTAAACACTCACACATTAAAATATAACCCATCTTCTTTGTAGTTTTCATATTGTTCCATCTTAACGACCTCAAAGCACATGAATGCAACAAAGAACGACTTTCCAACTCGGAAACTATGACCTTCCAACATCACATGAACGCAGCGTTATATTATATATCAGCATCATTCCATCATCCCGTGTGTGTGAACACTGAGTTCACTGGCACATGCTCTCTGCTCTCTGTCACAGTGGCTCTGGCTCAAAGCCTGTACATCTGTATCTTTACATAAACTCTCTTTCCTCAATAGCAAGTGATGTTCTCCGGCAATTTAAAACAGAGCGAAATGAGTATGTGCGTCCCATTAGTGAATGACGGGGCATTAAATGATCAGTGGTTGGCCTTTTATCCAGCCTCAGTATCAGTAGACCACAGGGGAGAACATGAGCAGAGAAAAAGAAGAAGAAAGCAGGTGATTTGACAGCCGCTTGCCACACTGGCGGAGGTTGACAACTGCCTGCTCTGTAGCCAAGTGTGTCCCTGAGATATTCCTCTGTGCAGCGGGGAGTAGAGGCCTGATGATTGGGGAAATGAGGCTGAATAAAAAAAAGCATGACAATCTCTCTGTGTGCTGCTGCTTCCTTTTCTCCTTTGTCCCAACCCCTGATGGCTGTCATGCCTGGGAGCTGCTGTTGTCATCGATACCTGCCCACTCGGCACACATGGAGCGCTTTGTAAAAACCCCTCCGCTGAGCAGCTAATGGATGCAAGGTTTAAAAAATGGCCTGGCCATTCGCAGAGCTCCCCGCTGTGCATTGTTGTAAATCACAGAGCCATTACATGGGTGATGAGTGCTGGGAAAATATGGGCACTGAAAGCCCCCGCCTCCCCCCGCTTCAGCCTGCCTGCTTTCTGCCTCCACACAGAATGCAACTGTCCACGCTCAATATTTAGCCTCCAGTGCCCCAAGTACCACAGGTGCTGCAAGTCCCCCCCCCCCAGCCTCCCACTAATGAGATCATTTCAAAAACACTATCTCTATTGCTTATTACTATCTCTTATTATATTTTGTTCTCTTTCAGCTAACAATGAAGTTGTTAGCTGAAGATCACTTAGTAATGAGCAAGAATATAGAGCTTTATAGAGCTTCCATACCACGTATCATATCAACTTTCTAAAATGAATATGAGCTGACTTTGTTGTTGGGAGGTGGAGGGGATAATGGTGTTATGTTACAGTTCAACCTGAGGACCTAAACACAAATGAGCAGGCAGGCATGTAATTTAACCCTTTGGAACCTAGAGCAATATCATTTTTTTTGTTGTGCTGTCAGGCGCCCATCACAAGTATTTAAATCTTTGAACCGTGAGCAAGCTGCTGCTATTTCTTTCATATACAAACGTCACATAACAACTCCATAAGAAATAAAAAATATAATAAACTAAATAAATAAATAACAGTAATTCCAATAAACAACATATTTTAACCCCTTGAAAGCTGAGCAAATTGGTTTGATTTCTCTCAAAAACATGGACACATGGGCCAAAAAATAGCATTAAATAAGTAAAGTTACATACAGGATACACCTGTATAGCTACACCCCCCATGACACCTACATGACACCCCCCACCCCACCCACACACACACACACACAAACACACAAAAAAGCTAAGTGAAGTGAAACAAACAAGAAAATGATGCAAAGAAGGTGCAGAAATAAAAAGAAAAAACACCTTTTTTTTCTGTAACATAATTTAAAATAAATAATTACAATGGAAAGTAGTAGTCCCCACCTCAGGTTTCAAAGTGTTATATAAGAAAATTACTATAATTTAAAGCATTTTTAAGGTTATTTTATTGCTTGTTTGTTATATTTAAAAAATCAAACTTTAATGCTGGTTAAAAAAACCCTTATAAACAGGCAGAAAAAAACTCAAAGTATAAAAAAATTTAAAAAAAAAACTAAACTTAAAATCAAGCTGAATGACACAATAAATGCATGGATAAACAACAGACTGAGCAGGAACAACACCATAAACAGGGACAAACAGTGAACATGTCTGAACTGATAAAAAGGTGCAGGGAAGACTGGGATCAAGGAAAGCCTAACGAGACTGATGGAGGACAGGTGTGACAGAAAACAGGCGGGAAACAGACAAAGGCAGGAAGTGACACCAGACATGACTCATAAGGAGCTTGACTTCAAGAATAAAATAGGAAAAAAACTAAGGATCATGACAAGGATGGTGTGACACCTAGGCAAGACGCCTGCCCCCCCCAAGTTTCAATGTATTATACATTATAATGTACAAATGTAATGCATTCGAGGCCGGTTCTAGGCTCCAGCTCTTGTGCCACTAACACCAAACATATATGCATCTTCAGCCCCCAAAAATTCTCACTTTGAGTGGTTATTGTTACTAAAGCAAGGATACTCAACTTGCCCATACATGTTTCTAGAGTTTAAAACCATTTCTAGTATTTTAGAACTCGGGGGTGCGGGTGATCCTGGCACTTTTTTTGGATCAACAAGCTCTATTTTGATGCTGTTTCATGCGATCTGGCACCTTATGTATACTAAAAGTACAAAACAATTCCCAGTTTGAATCTATTTATTTTTATTGTGAATAAGACAATGGTTTGGGGGTCACCTGGCACCCTACAAGGGGCCAGATTTGACCTGCAGGCCGTAAGTATCACTGCGATAGTGCATAAAAAGGCACAAAACTGAACTTGCTACTCAAAAAAAAACTTTGGATAAAAACATGAAAGAGTTCAGCATATGCTCCTAAAGAATAACACATATTACCCACCAACATTTCTTAATGCCCCCTCAATTCAAAGCAGGCTAGAACCAGGCTTGAATGCATGGTTTGCAGAAATTATTCCATGGCATTAATTATTCTGGTGATTGGATTGATGTTTGTGGATTGATTTTCCCAAGCATGCCCCAATGGCCATTTTGTTGCCATGTAAAAATAAGCATTCAATTCCCCAGCAGACTGTAGCTCCACCACAGCTGAACAAGCCTCTGTATATACTGTACAGATAACAAATGCTATCAGCTGAATCTTGCTTCCTTTTGAACAGACAGAGTAAATATGTTGTCTGAATTGCAATGAGGGAAACTGTCAAGGCTTATTAGAGTGTTCTTTCATGCTTTGAAGATGTGATCATTTGTATGCGCATGTTTTACTTGTTTGAAATAGGTTGAATGGAGGGAAGAATCATGCTGGTGGTGATGGTGATTTGTGGCAGGCGGGAGAGAGCCTCGAGGGGCTGATTGCTCCCCAGGCTAGCCTCCTGCATCAACTGCCATGCCTGAGAGAACACTAAAGGAAGACTGTGGTTAGACCTGTCAATGCATCCCAGAGGAATTCTCCACAGGGTTGCTGCAGTGCTCCTGCCAATTACAGTCAATGGGTGGGAAATCACAAAAAAATAACATGCAGTCTTGAAACGCATAAAGTTGTCAGAGAAACTACATCAACAGCACTGGTTAGCATTAACTTTTGGAAGTCTGAGAAGGTAAATATTCGATTGTGATATCAGGGCACTGTCGTTCATGAGTGACAAGAAAGTTTGACATTGCAACATATTCAACATCAGGCAGATGATAAATTGCCTTAAGTTAGAATGTGACAGACAGCGGAGAGCGTCTTATTGTTTGACTGGAGCTATAAAAATTCAAATGAACATCTTTGTTTGAAAAACGTGTTCCATGCAAAGAATTACGGCTTTTTTAGACGTGAAGCACTACCTTTGGCTGATCACATTTGAGTAACTATTTTTTTCTACATCCATCACTAACAAGGACAAAGCTATGAACCAATATGCATTTATGGATGAGCCGTGAAAGCAGAGAGGACATTGAACTGTCTGCCGTGGTGAATTGACTGGTTCAAAATAAAATGGCAAATGGAGATTGATGTTTTGGTGACAACATGTCAGTGGGGCTGTAAAGTGTAACAGACTTCCTAGTTTGCAATACTTATGTATAGAATTTATTGCTTACCAACAGAAATGTGAAGCACTTTAATCCAGCAATCACAACGTCTCTCTAGCAGTATAAGGCAGAGGAGAAAGTGCACAAAAGATGTCTCTCCATGCTTTGTACTATTCCAAAACCTCAGTTTATGTGTCCTCATATGGTTTGTAAGATATCTAATAAATTGGTGCCCCAATGGTAGTTTTACGTAGGTTGGTTTCGGCAAGTAAAAATTTTGTAGATTGGTTTAGGCAAATAAAAAATTCTTTGGTTGGTTTAGGCAAGTAAAGTTTCGTAGGTTAGGTTTAAGCAAGTAAAGTTACGTTGGTTAGGTTAAGAAAAAGAAACATAGTGATGATGTACCTTTAAACAACTCAAGAGTTCAAGACTTGGTTTCACACAGTTCCGAACACAAGTCCCTTGGGGTAAAGTCCTGTGTTGTTTGACCCATCCACTATCCCATCCTGCCTCCTTAGTTGGACTTAGGGTCTTTGTACCACTTCAGTCTTTCCAACCCAACAGTGCATTGGTCACTTGGTCGCAGCCTTCCCATTATCATGGCTTATAGTTGAATTACTGGCTCATACTCATGTCGGTTATAAATGTAGGGCATTACTTTTCTCATACATATGAGCAGTATATGAGAACAGCCTGCCTCAGCTATTTTGAGACTTGCCAAGAGTGAGTTTGTTTATACAGAAGTTAGCCTGCTACAACAGTTCCAATGACAACAGTACACATAAAAATGGCTGCTTCTCTAACCATCATAACATGTTGACATGAATGGGAATGCCTGTTGTACTCTCATTCATTTTTATAGTGAGCTAGTTCCATAAGGTGCAAACAAAATGCTTATAATACTTAATTTTTTCTAATTATATTTCCACTCATGACAACAATTTTCAAGCATGTTACTGTAAGTAGTATTCATGCATCCAGCTTTGACATTTGACTCGTTCTGTTTTTTTGTTTGCTGCAGCAGAAAGAGGACTTATAAATAATAATTTGAAAAAAAAAGGTCCCAGAAAACCAACCAACCCCAAATACTGTGACAACATACCCCACAGACAAGATCGTGAATCCAAAATCTCTTAGCTAAACTAAAGTGCATTCAAAAAACCAAATACTATCATTCATTTGACTGTATAATTAGAATTTCTCGAAATTTTATTCTCCTACATTATGGCCTGGAGCCAGACAATGTCAGCGGAGGATGCAAAATTCTTTTCATTTAAATTTATGTATTTATTCATTTTGCCTAAAAACCACCAGAGTTAGGCTTAAAGACAAAAATTAGATTAAGTCACAACCTTTGTACTGTTTGTGCAATTGCAGGATGTAAAGTCTTCATGCCATCAAAATTAAAAAAAAAAAACATGTGATATGAAGAATATACTGTATATTAGTGGTGTCTTAACATATTCACAAATAAACTGAAAGTAAATTCGGCACAGTAGATGAACAAAAATGGAAGAACAATTGTGAGGAGATGTCTTGCAGTTGAACTGAAGTGAAGAATCCATATGCCTGCGTCTGTGCTGCTGAGGGCCTGTTTCTAAAAGGGGCATGCGTGACGTGTACAATAAGCACTGCTGTTACAGTGGACAGATGAGAGCACAGACACTTGTTCCGTTTGCGGCCACAGAGAAGAGACACGAGGCACTATAGGAGCAGAACAGGTAGGCGTGCATCCGGCTCTGGCATTACAGTATGTCAGCTTGTTTCAAATCTCTGGGCTGAGCATGGAGCAAACTACCGGGATAAACAGAATAAATCATGGTATTCCTGTCAGACAGTACAACCAGCTGGATTTAACCTGGCTGAATACAATACATATTGCAGCATGTTCTCCTGGTGGGGCTGAGGACAGCATGAGTCAGAGTACAGTACTCTATACATAGCCATGTCATCTCCCCAGTCACCCCACCACATTGAGTCAAAATTGCACCATGCAGTGAATATGAAACACAAAGGCCTCCTGTTATGTATTTTGAGCTAAGCTAGCACCGTGGCTCTTTGGATGGAAATGTTGGTCAGTCAGTCTGTGAACCACTTTAGTCCAGGCTGAAAAATCTCAACAACTACAGGATGAAATTTTGTACGAACATTTGGGGTTTCCAAAAGGACTTACTGATTTTGGTGGTCTGCACCATCATGATGTGGACATATTTGGTGTTCCCTGACATTTTCAACTCAAAGATTTTCATTGATTTTGGTATACAAATTCATGGCACCAGAGGATTAACCCTTATAATTTGGGGGCATGCGACACTTCCTTTAGTGACACAAGCATGATAAATTCCCTTAGCCAATAAAATATCCCACCATCTATTTGATAAGTTGGTTTTGCTGAAATGTTTCAACAATTATTTGATGAATGGACTTTTATGCCTCCATGCTGGTGACAGACAAGGTCGGAGGCATTATGTTTTGGGGTTGTCCTTTTAACTCTCCCAGTCTTGTGAATATGATAGAACACCTTTAGGTAATTTTCTTCATTTGACCATATCTATGTCATTCTTGTGAACAAAATATCTCAAGAAGGGAATTTTCTCAAATTTGGCATGAACATCCACTTGGACTCAAGGATGAAATGACAAATGCTATGCTAAGCTAAAAATGGTGAGCATGGTAAACATTAAACCATTAAAAGGTGTCCAAAGGTGCTTGTACACCTGCGGTTCGGTTCATTTGGTCAGGACCGAGGGAAAAAAAGATACATCATTGTATTTTAGTTGTGGTCTGGTTCGTGTTCATGCTGACTTTTTACAAACAAACCAAAAGAAGTAAACATAAACTTTAACATGTTGACAGATAACTCTTTGAATGGACAGTTTTGGCAAGTGGCACTCGTGCCAACGCACAGGTGTTACCATAGTATCTACTATTACAATATCAGCGGGTTGGTCAGATTGCTTTCACCCCTCAAATGAACTACACCAAGGCAGGATAAGAAGGACAGTCTAGGTCCAGTTTGGTCCACACTAGGGTTCGATTAACAGCTTTCTCAGTGGTCCAAACTAACTACACAAACTGGGTAAATTCACTAGAGTTTGTTTTATCTCAACTAAAAAGGCTAGGTGCAAAGGACCCTAAGCCCAGCCTCTCAGAGACTTTCTTTTGCATGTGATATTGTAAGAGCTAGGGTGTCACAACAAGAAAAAGTGATCGTGACATTACAACCTCAATTTAAAGCAGTGGATTTGCAGAAATTGGAGAGACAGCATTATAGTGTGCACATCAGTCAGAGCGTTTAATTGTCATCAGACAGTAGCAAAATGTCTGGAGATGAATTAACTATGACTTACCATTTCCTGAATATTTTTCCAGCTGACTGGTTTACTGTCACAATATGCCACAGCAACTAGAAATCTCAAATCTGAACGGTAAGAAATCCTTTACATAAGCAATTTATCAGGCTTTCTGCTGGCAGGGTCGATGCATTCAACTTTAAGCAAAAAGAATGTTTATCAAAAATGAGGGATTCATCTTCACTGATGTGTATCTGACGGTATAAAGTCAAGTTTTTAACAATATTGAAGTGCCCAAAGGTCATGAAAACAACTCAGCAGTGAGAAAAACAACACAGTTACTGTCACATTGCCTTTCCACAACAGTAGTCTCACAGGAATGGATGTCAGACTTGGAGGGGTAAGAATACTAAATGGTTATCTTAAGGTAGTCACTATAACCTACACAGTTATACTACACAGGGTTTCAGAAATGAACTCTCAATTTCGTTGTCAGTCGATCTGCAACAGATCCACATGCTTCAGCAGTGAGGGCACGCGGGGCTGATCACTTTCTGCTGCCCGTTAGAATAGTCTGGTCTATAGCATATCTGGATGCATGTGTGTCTGTGCTCATACATGTACTGTTGAATGAATAGACACACACATAGGGGTGGCTGATGGATGGCTATCCTGGGAAGAGGTGACGGTGCAATAATTACACTGTCAGAGTTGACCCATCGATAGCAGCAGAGTCTGAATGCACTGCAGAAATGCGCTCATATAGTATTAACAAGCAGTTGGTCATCTGTTTAGTTTTAAAGTGAAATCTGCAACAAGGTAAAAAAAAATAATTACATAGTGAACTGAAACCACCAAATGAATGTATATGAAGCAGGAGAGTTTTAATACAGAAACTTAGGAACAGGCCTAAGTTATTTGTCAGGTAAAAACAAAGTGAGCAGTGCGTGACCTCACTGAACTGCTATGAGTTATGTATTTCCACATTTCTAAGCAGAAATCCTACTCATTTATGAAGTCGTGCAAGCTCCTGCATTGTCAACAACACAGTCTTGCAAATGCTTCACAATAAAACACCTTGTGTCAACAAATGATGGGATTCTGTTGACAGAGACGTTGTCAGATGACTTTTATTTTGAAACAAAAGCAGGAAAGTTTGAGTAAAACAGATATATTTCTAATTCCCCATCTCTGTGACAGATAAAGACAGTGAAACAATAAAGAAAGGTGGTATACTAATTTCTTGCAATTTTTGGGAAAATTTTGAGTTGCTCATTGTTTTTTTTTCCTATGTTTTTGAAAGAAATCAAACCAATTCATCAGCTTTCAAAGTTTGAATATGCTTGGGAAAATCAATCCACAAATATCAACCCAATCATCAGAATAGGTAATGCCATGTAATAATTTCTGCAAACCATGAATGCATTCAAGCCTGGTTCTAGCCTGCAATGAATTGAATTGAGGGGTAATTAAGGCATCTGAAATTGAAAAATGATGTCAGTCCAGGTTTCGAAGAGTTAACCATTAACCAACAATTAGTATTGGCAATTTGAGTTTTGCCACTTTAAAAAAAATGAAAACAAAATTAACTTAGAACATTTGCCTTGTCATGCTGAACTTTTTAAAATGAGTAACAACTAATGTTGCTAAAGCACTTTGAGGTCAAATCCCTGCAAAGGTGTGAAAAACGTGTAAAAATGGCATAGATCCCCAGATTGATTGGAAGGCAGCGTTTACTCTGCGGTCAATGGAGGGACTCAGAGGCCACTAGAGAAAGCTCCAGCAGACCCCCTCAACCCAGAAGTCCAATGGGTTCCTTTTCCCCTGAGCTAACACTGCCCAGTCACACCAGCCTAGCATCTCCTGGCTTCTCTGCTGCACTCTGCACTCAGCTCCTCCTCAGCTTTGGACCACAAAAAAGCCGCCTGGCTATTTTTGTCTTAGCAAGTCAGGCTTACTGTGATGCTCCAAAAGAGTCAAAAAACAGAGGAGCTACTTTTGGTTTTCTCTACTTCAGGTTTGGAAAGTGAGGAGGCGAGAGCGGAACACAACAGCGAGAGGGGGAGGGGTGGCTGAGAGCAGAGGAATGTGCCATAAAGCCAAATCACACCAGTAAATCTTAAGGTAGAGCAGAGTCAATTAGGTTAGAGTTTCCTGCTTTGAATGCCAGCAGCAAATCTGAGGCTTTAAACAGCAGGGTTGTTGTACTCATGTAGTTGGCTTGTTAGGGGAGTATCGATCACACTTCTCATTAGTACACCTGTCATGGACGGGTAATTTGTTCCCCTACTGAGTCAAAATTGAATTTTCTCATCGCTTTCCCGCCTTTTGTTCATCTCAGAAAAGAACAGGCATGCAGCTTTTGGGCTTTGGTTCCACTTCTGTAGTGCATCACTGTGAGCCTCTTCTTATTGATGTGACATAATCAGACCTACACACACACACACACACACACACACACACACACACACACACACACAGTCAGACACACATCCCAACCTCAGCTGACCCCATTAGTCGTGCAAACAGTAACCACAAATGGGAAAAATATCAATAACTGCAGATCTCAGCTGATCATTTACAGTCGACCTCTAGCTTTGTTTAAAACATGAACCAAACGCATCCCGTTTTCCAATTTCCACTCGTTCCTTTAATGCTAAGACAGGCTGTAATGCCTGCGTGTGATTCTGTTTCCAGTCCTGCAGTGATAGAGGACACCAGACACATCAAACATCCTCAGCCCCTCTCTGGAGTTTTGTACAGCAGATAAACCTTTCTTCTGTCCGTGTAAACTGGCGTTAAACAAATGACCTAAATAGACCCCCAGCACCGTTGGGGGTTATGTGGGTGAAATCAGGCCGGTCCGGGTGGAAGCAGGGGGCTCGAGGGTCGCGTGTGGTCAGAGTTCCCTGAGAGAGCTCTGGCCTGCTCAGGGTAAGGGCTGTGTGTGTGTGTGTGTGTGTGTGTGTGTGAGAGACAGTATGACGGGATCTGCATGGAAACCCAGTGGCTCTGACAAGGCAGCGCGGGCATCCGTGACTAAAGCACGGGGCTGTTAAACGGCATGTCACGTCTCCTGATGCTAGCATCCCCGTGGATGTGTGCAGCCAGAAACTGGCCAACAGGGGGAATTAATTCCAGGACATGCACCGTATAAGCCCCATCAATTTACACCTACTGCCCAGAGCCCACGCAAAATCCTGCAGCGTGCCGTCCTCTTGTTCTGATAGAACTGTTTTACATCAAGTAAATGGCGCAAAGAAGACTCCAAGACAATAAGTTTTTTTGATAGTAGTAGAAAATTGGAATTGTCCCTTCCTGCTCCTTTATAGCCAAGATAGTGTTGAAGATAACAAATCACGGGTACTAATTCATATCATATGTCGCCTAAATTTAGGGGATCATAATATATCAGACATGGAATTAATCTGAAGATGCTCCGTTCAAAATGAGACCAAACTTTTCTATGGATCTCAGTTTCTGAGACATGACAAAGGTCCAAGTGACCTACAATAGACTTGATATTTTTTCTCTAGTGAATTTCTGGAAAACTAGCCAGATAAGAGGAGCCCGTACTTAATAATTGTATGAAACATTCTATAAACATTTTCTTTTAACAATTATGAATGTCAGCAAACACAAGAGAACCTTAAGCAAATAGTCATGCGCACAAGAATGTGAAAAGTGTGATTAATCGCAACTAACTATTGAAATTCAGCGATTAATAGTGATGAAAACAATTCATTGTTTGACAAGTGATTAAAAATGGCAATCATATTTCTTAGTTTTGGCAACAAAAAGCTTGGCAACCACTTTTTAAAGTTAGGAATGAACACTGAGGACTGAGCAGAATGTACCCAGATACAACATAAAACAGTGTTCACTTCAGTTTCAGTCCCATTTGTGTAGGAAAATCTGTAGATTTGCTTAATGGTGCATGCATTTTTTAAAGGCTGCATCCCTGTATTCATTTACGATACCTGTTGCGACTCGCAGAGAATTAGCTGTGTGCAGCTGTTTTTAAATGAGCTTTTGTTTTATGGCTGGGTTCCAGACAGGAGTCTGCTGCAGAGTGAGTTCAGCACGCTGCCGGTTTGTTGTGACGATGCTGTCTGAGCTTGTTGATTCTCAGTGTGAGATCGACTCCTGCGGGCGCCAAGACCACCAGCCAGACACAGTGTAAAAACAGGAAAAGGCAACAAATTAGAGAAGGGAGTGAAACTGTTGAGTTGGTTTGCCTTCGATAAAAACATTAAAACCGTATAAGAGATCAACACTTCAGAATTTGGGAGAGAAAGGAGATCATGTCCGTTTGTATGAGCTTCTGGCTTCAAGACCTCTCCTGACACATTTTTTTTTAAATGTTTCTTTTATTCAAGTGGATTTTATGCAGTTTTGATTGCGTTCAAACTAAAACGATTAAAGAAATTCTGGGATATGCAACACCTAAGGAATGCAAAGTTAACTACCTTGGAAATATAAATGATTGTGTTGTGGACTATGCTAGATACTTGTTGAACATATTACTGATTACAAGCAAAAAACCCATGACAAGGAACTTGTACAAGACTGAACGCCCTACTACATGAAATTGGTTAGAGATGAGAAGACATATTTATACTATGTGAAAAAAATGACCTACCAGCTGTGACTGAGTGCAGATGTTTTTTCCAATGGAAGAAATGGATGATCTATGACACAGTGGGTAAAACACTTTTGGACAATTGGATGTATGAACTTCAAGAGCCTAGATACATACTATATATGTAAATTGTTTGTAGATTTGTTTATATACAGTATATATATATATATTGTATTTTGTTTTTCTTTCTACCTCTCTGAGCAAGGAAAGAAAGTCACAAGGTAATATAAATGGAACTTATGGCTGTATATACAAACTAAAACAAAGTATACATCAAAGTCAACCCCCCCCCCCCCGCCAAAAAAAAAAAAAAAAAAACCAGGAGAAGGCTCAATGAGAGAATATTCCTCAAAACTGTAGACTGAACTTGAATAGGGGGGAGAAATCACAGGTTGCCCTCATCAAAATGTGCCCATCTGACATTTGTGTTTCAGCAGTGCAGCCTCCACAAAGCTCTCATCATTAATGCATGCGGAGTGTAAAGCACAGTGTCTGGAGTGCAAAGGCCTCCGTAAGAAGCAGGGGATTTCAAGGACACGGATCAAAGCAAAGAAAACAACAAATTTTGGGCTGAAAATGAAGTGCAGTATTTAACATTAAGCGGCACAGCATTAATAGTTAAAGGTGTAAATGAGCTTAGTTGCCGTGGTGAACAGCAGCGTGATCCACTCACTTGTTTTGGTGCTTTGAGCCCTGCAGATGTGCGTGGTACTGTGCCACCGAGTTCAGTGTGACGCTGCAGACTTCACAGGTGTAGCTCCGTTTCAGAC